>NW_020897700.1:16488835-16587195 GCF_003984885.1 Neopelma chrysocephalum
TCCTATATTTTGATTTTTTTTTTATCTGAGAGGGGGATTGTGGTGTGTGTATAGGATTTCGAGATATTTCTTCATGGAAAAAATGGTAAATCTGGAACTTGGAACCGCTGAACTTTATCAGCTCTTTATAGATGGATTATTATAACATACTTTTTTCTCTGACGCTGAGGTTGACAAACAGGAACTATGTAGAGGCTATAGATTGAAAGAAATGGGGTTTAGGAACAGCTAAGTTGGTTAGAGCATGGCACTAATAATGCCAAGGTTGTAAGTTTGATCCTCCTATGGGCCGTTCACTTGTGGGTTCCCTTGCAACTCAGAGGATTTCGTGATTCCTCTTGTGCTGGCACACAGCTTTACTAACAGCAGAACTGCTGGGCTAACAGCAGACTAATTTGGAAATGAAACTTGGTTTTAGGGGGAATTTTTTGGTTTTGTTCATAGCACAGTGTCACCCACCAGGTTAACCCATTCATCTTAATTAGATGAGAAGCATAATAATAGTATTCTATAATTCAAAAGTCTTTGAAGCTTTTGTGCAATGGTTAGCCATGTTGATTGATTTGCAGAGATGACTTGATGCACATAACTTTTCTTTCTGTTAAGAAACATTAAGAAGTGGCTTAAATTTGTAGCTAATGCCACCCTGTTAGCAAGATCAAGTGATTGGCATTATCATCTAATCCGTTTCAGCCTGATTCTGAGATATAGATATAGCTGGGAATGAGATGCATGAAAAAGAAGAAAGGAAGTTTTTAAAGTATATGAACACACAATTGAAATAATTTGTCTGTTGCAAGACTCAGTAATAATATGCCTACTTTGTAGAGCTCGCAAACAGCTGCAACCAAAGTAATCAAAAGTTGTTGTGTCAGATAATTTCATGCTAATATGGTGCCCTGTTGCCTTTTTGAAGCACAGAGTAGGACGTGGCACAATAAAGCATCCTTGTGTGATATATGCAGAGTTTTTGGGACCCTTCAAGGTACTTGTTTAAATTATGCTGAATAATTTATGGTGAGCTAATTAGTTAGTGTTCCATTCCAGTGGAACTTGTGCTGTCTCTCTGAATTTGGGTTTCTCATTTGCTGTCACATTACATCCTGAAAAAAATGCCAATAGAAGTTTTATCTCTTGCATCTAAATTATTTATCTACAGCATTTTTCTCAGTTTGCAAAAAATATTTCTTCCATTATCTGCCCTACTTTTATGTCTTATTTTGTATCTCACTGCGTCTGTAACAAAAATTCTGAATGCAGTGAAATGTATCCTAACAGTGTAGGATTCATAGTGTTGAGAATAGTAGCTAAGGGTACAAGCTACTGCAGGAATACAGGGATATAAGCAGTATAGGCTGATACTGTTGCTCATGGTACTATAATGCACCTAAATGGGACTCCTTAAAGCAGAAGCTGAAGTGGATTGCAATACCTTAAGTGGTGCACTCCTAAGAATTCCCTAATTTTAAGCAAGTTCTAGCATTTACAGTTTTTGAACCACTCTGACATCCTGTTTAAAGTATTGCCACATAAGCAGAGCTCAGTGACTCCATATTTTTAGGGCCAGAACTGAAGCTTAACTGATAGACATGAGCTTTATAAGATTCCAAACAAAGCATCATGTTTATGGGTATGCACAGGATGAAATGAGCACATGTACTTTCCATGTTGTAGTTTTTTTTAATTTTTTCCCCTGGACTAATCATCTCCTCCTTCAATTTAGAACCTGAAACCTGAAACTTTTTTGAAATTGAAAGCAGAAATGTAAGAACTAAAAATACTGGTTTAGTCTACAAAATAGCCAAGTCTGTCTGTGGAGACATCCATTAGATTACATGATCACCAAGGTCTAGCAGTCCTCTATGGTTATCTTGAATTTTATCATCACTTAGATCTTTACACTGAGTTGGAAAGGGAGAATGGAAAAAACAATGGTAATAAACAGATTGGAATTATTTTATTAGAATTATTTTAAACTAATATTTAAAGGAATTTCATTTCAACAACTTCAAAATCTTAAAAAGAAAAAAATTTAAAAATTTATTTTTAATTTTTTTTTTTCAATTGCATGTTTCAAAATTAGCTATCCCTGATTTGGAAGTGCATGTGGTAGGAATTAAGTACACCATGCCCACCATATTGCATTAGTATAAAAAGAAGTGAAAGACCACTGTGTAATGAAGGGCAGGATCATTTTTCATGCTTAGGTTTGAGGTTCATGATTCAGTATGTCTTGAATTGTCATACTTGTCATGCCCAGTTTTGTACTGTCAGACATGTTTCAGCTGGAGTTTGGCTGACACAACAGACAGAAGAGCCTTTTGGTGCTCCTCGTTGCTTGCTTTATTCCACTGCAAAAATAAGCAGAGCTGTTTGTTGTCACAGAATGACTATCCATAATACATAATTTATCAGTACCACTTCAGATTAACAATTAAAGCTAAGGTCTTGTCTCCCAAATGTCTGGGAAGGGATCATGTAGTCATACAGAGATCCTTTACGAAGTTACTGAGCTGTGGTCTCTGAGTGCTTCTCTACTTAGGTAAAGTGAAATGGTCTGTCTTAAAACCACTAGTGGGTGAAGGCTCCCGAGGGTCTGAATGGAGTACAGACTGCTTGCTCACATGGCCACTACATCTCATATATGGAGTGAAAGTCAGATAGGAAAGATCAACTGCTTCTGAATTCTGTCTGACTTTGTCTGTGATCCCTTGCCTTGCTACTGATCCTAAACTCTATTTTCTGGGTAGAAGAAATTTTAAAACCTTGTAGGGAAAATAACCAACCAACCAAAAAAGGGCAGTGTTCAGAAAGTTGCCTTTTTCCCTTTTGGGTTACCACCTCCTTGTGTATCCAACCAGGAGGCAGTGTGCTTGAGACAGTAGCTGATCAGTCATGGGTAGGGGGGCCAAACTCTTGGTACACAAGGCAATGACAGAAGAAAGGTACCTCTTTAGAGCAGAGCAAGAGGTGGGACTTTCCTGAGTTCTCCAAACTGTGCTAAGTCTCAAACTAAGAGCAGTTCTAGAAAACAACAGAAATGAGAAATGTCACATAGATTATTATGTGTAAGATGTGAAGGATTCACACTCCTTTTCTAGGCCTATGTGTTGCCCACCTGTCTCCATTTGAGACAGTTTGGAGGGGCGGAAACCTCGGATGGAAGTCTCCTTCCTCCAGTTCAATACTTCTGGTTCTCTCCAATAGAGAGAGAAAGACCCCAAACACATCTGGATGTAAGTGAAAAAAAATAACTCTTTACCAAGAGGAATGCTAAACAACAATACTGATAAAACTGGGTTAAGCTAACCATTGAGGAAAAAATTCCCAAGCTCCTCCACAAAGGACCAAAACAAGATGGCGGCCAGCCTCCCTCCACCCATTGAAACCTGGCAGGAATTATTTGGAGGGTCAGTGCTGGAGTGAGGCTGCAGTGCTGGCACAGGCAGTTGGAGCAGGGCTGCAGAGCCCCCAGGTGACTGGGAGGACCCACAAGACACCTGCCAGATCGAGCCAGATGAGACCTGGTTGCTGCAACTCTGATGGTGGTTGAAGTCCTGATCTGCTGAGGTAGTGGCAGAAGTCTGGGTGGTAGAAATCCCATGGAGTGAGGGAAGGAGGCATTCAACCTACCAGATGAAGTCTGAGTATGGTCTTTTATTAGGCTCAGTGTAGGTGGGAATGCCTCTGGTACCTCCCCTGGGGCAGGGAGTTCTTCACTGGATGATTAATATTGAATCATGGGACATTTCAAGAGTTTTTGACACCTTCCAAACGCACGTGGATCCATTATGGCCATCAGCAGAGATGAATATCTTCAGGCCATGTGTGTGAATTGTCCTGTTGTCTCCCCAGGGGAGTTATCACAGATGAGTCGTTAGTGTAAGGACAAAGAAACAATACCCAGCTCCTAGCCTGAGGTGGCAGGTGTGCTCGCCCTCTGAGTCATCAGGCTTTCAATCTTTTCACGCTGGTGGATACATTCTTCTCCTAGGAGAGTACCTTAAGTCCCTCCTCACAGTCTAAATTAGTAGGCATATTTGGAGAAAAGAGAAAAGAAAAGGTGGATATCAGAGTCTTTGCATAACCCAGGACACCACCATTACTTGCCACAACATGGGAAGCAGAAGGGATTGCATGTGAAGAGGGAGTTGTTGATAACTGATGGTTATTTTGAAAGTTCTTGTAAAGAACTTTTTTTCTTTGCTATTATTGCCTTTAGCAGGTGTGCCTAATAATAGGTGAATGTGTTATCAGAAGAAAAGCTTGCCTTGATATCTTTTTACATGGTTGTATCATTGATGAAAAAAATTAGGTAACTATGGAAACACAAAAACATCACTCAGTGTCTTCTCCACTCATGTTTATTTTTAACACTATTGAATCTTGTAAATGATTCTTCACATGCTGAAAAAGATTTTTCTGAATGTCTTTCCTTATTGTGTTAAAAGTGTACATAGGATTTGACAAAAACCTGCAGTGATTTAGAAAAATTCACTAAGGATATATAAGGAACACAAGATATTTCTACTGCATGAAATTTCCCCCAACCTTTGAGAAAGTTCAATCTCTCTTTCAAATTTTGCAAAAGGAATGAGTGGCACCTAAACTCCTGAAATGAGGAAAAGACAGTCATGGATTTTGGTACAAGAAAGAGAATTTAGGGGGTTTGAGTCCTTAAGCTCATGCTATTGCACTCTTATATAGACAACTATAATTTTTGCAAGTGCTAGCAACTGAAGTTTGTAGGAAATATTTGATTTCCATACCTTAAAAAGAGTAGAAAATTATAGTTACATATTTAGATTCCTAAATAGTGATTTAGAGGGTGAATATTAGTAACGAATCTTGTGTGCCTTTCTCAGCTGTTTTGTCTAAAATCTAAACACATCTGTAAGGAAAATTGTCCATCTTATTGGACTGTATAAGTTCATGCTGCTGGTGAAAAACAGGGATGCTATCAAAATGCACCTCTTAAAATTAATCTGAGATGAACAGTAACAAATAAATAGTGATCAATGCCATCAGTAAGAGTGAAGACATAATCTTTACGATGAAATGAACTGAAATTTTACTCTCTACCTTTCCCTTTCCTCCTCTCCTTTCTTCCTTACCCTTCCAAATTTTCACAACAACAGTAGATTTCATTCCACTCGTTACCTACGTGTAATTTGAATCCAGCAGAATTTTGTAAGCTAGGCTTGACAGAATGGGGACACACATTTAGAGGGGGAAAAAATAAGAAGGTATACACCATGCTTTATTTTTCTCCTCTAAAAACATTGCTATTTTAAATCAAAGTAGCTGAGACTTAGCATATTCATATGCCCTGAATAGTAGTTCTTGTAAAAATCATCTTTCTCTAAAGAACATCCATTGCATATCTCATATACTTGTCAGTTGCACGTAAAGCAGGATCTAGTGAAATCTCTGAAAGTCTCCTGAATTCTGCTGAACAATTATTTCTAGGAAAAACAAACATTTTCCTTTTACAGACTTCCATATCAGCTTGCCATGCTCTTCTGTTTTGATCCTGCAATTGTTCCTGTAACTTAGGTAAACTGGGCCTTCCAGATTTCGTAGAAGAATACATACAGTATCCTAAGAGTCCAAAGGTCCTAAGGTCCAAAGACCTTAGAGTGTTATTAATTAATGAGCATTGTGAGTAATACAGTACTCATAAATTCTTATCGATTAACAGAACAGCAGACCAGCTAAGAATTGTATTCAAATAATTACTTGAAAAAACTTTGGAAATAGAACAAGGAACACAGTTTGCATGTGAGTAAGTGACGTATCCCTCAGTCAGACTTCTGAAACTGTTCATTTTAAGACAAGATCTCTCAGAGAAGAGATGGAGAAGGCAAAATATTGAATAAAGTTTTGAGATAATTGAATGTACCAGTCCAGGAAAATATCTTTATTTACCAGTTTTGCCTTAAATCTTTCTGAACAGAGACCTAAATTACAAATCTTTTAAATCTCTGTAGGGAGTAATGTTGAATTTTTAGTTTAAAAAAAAATTAAAATCTTATGAAGAATAGTTTTCAGGTGCTGGTTTTGGCTGGGGTAGAGTTAATTTTCTTCACAGTAGCTTTTATGGAACTGTGTTTTGGATTCATGCTGAATACAGCGTTGATTATAGAGATGATGTTTATAATTAGATACTGCCTTTTCTGCTTCTCACCCCACCCCACCAGCAAGCAAGCTGGAGGTGCACAAGAAATTAGCAGAGGACACAGGTGGGACAACTGAACTCCCTGACCAAAGGAGTATTCCATATCATACGGATTTATACTCAGCATATAAAGTCAGGAGAAAGTTGGTAATGGGCCACAACTCTAGAACTGGCTGGGCATTGATCAGCTGGTGGTGAGAAATTGTTTTATTTCTTTTTTTTTCTTAAATCAAATTTTCCTTTTCATTACTTTTTTTTCAATTATTTATCTGTTCTTACGTCAAACCACAAGGTTTTTGACTTTTACCCTTTTAATTCTCTTTCCCCCCATCCTACTGTAAAGTGAGTGGCTCTGTGTTATGCATAAGTTTTTGGCTGTTACGTATAAGACGTTGGCTGAGGTTAAGTCATGACAGCAGAGAAAAGATGATGAACTGTAAAAAAAAATTAAAATTATTTAGTGATTACATTTGAATGCTGGAGCATTTATTTGCTTAAACAACAAATATTTTACTTGTAAAAGCAATTGTTTTTTCTTAGATTAGAGTACTAAGTCTTTTTCCACTTTATTCAATATCACTTTTGTATTCACTAGAGCATTTCAACTACGAAACATTAAAGGCAGTGCCTTTAATGAGTAGAAGCATTTTTCTCTTACAGTGTTTATAAGCATATACAAAGAGAGATACACACAGCTTTTCCTAACCACATGAAATGAAACCTAGGCTATTTATTTATTTATTTCCACTATAGTAATTGTAAATTATATTTTTCAATTTAAAGAGTAGTACAAGAATATGCCAAAGACTAAGTTTTTTTTCTGGCAAAGAAAGTTGAAGATTTTTGAAAATCACTCCTCTTGGGCTTTCATACTCTCTTAGAACAAGTCAATATTTGTAAAACATTTTTAGGAACACCTAAAAATTGGAGAAATTAATTAAAATATCATCTTGCACAGTCATGGCAAGAGGCTCTACAGAGCCTTTCAAATGTCTGAGAAGGGACTTTAATGCCAGGTTATTGATATTCTTTACATGCTTTGTCTCAGTGTTTCCATTTGAAGCTGCTCTATTTATGTGAACCCACAAGGTGATCATGTCATCCACATCCATGTCATCATGCTGATCATTACTACAACTGGTTTTGGGGGATGATTTACTCCTCAACCCATTGATTATTTAATAAATATCAGCTCTATTCACCTAATAATGCTTGAGGAATTCCCTTTAAAGTTTTACTACTGGCTGTGTGATTATAACCCTCACATGCCATGTGATGAAACCTGCATTCCTGTGTAGGACTTTCCTTCCCTGATCTTGACTAGAATGTTCTCTCTGAGGAAAAAAAAAAGCTGTTTCTAAGAAGGGTTTCATTGAATCAATTACATTTTGGCAAGGATTTTTTTCCTAGTCAGTCAATATTTTCCAAATTAAATAGTGTCAACAGAAAATTTTGTCAGATCCTATATAATATAATATATAATGGCCAGTCTTCGCGAACGAAGATTTTGGGAAAGGTCTTTTACCTTTCCAGCCTGCGCAATGGATTTTTTAGGTGAGACACAGCCTGCGCTGAACTGAGCCCACCCTTTAATCCTAAGGTTCATCTGCCGGGGCCAAGCAAGCTTGGACAATGGCAGTGAGGTCCTCAGGACGTAGGTTTGTTTAGAGTGACCTTGTCATAGATGGATGGCCTTACAGGGCTAACGGGCTCCATCTGCCCGGGGGACCGGGGAATCGAACCTGGGTCACAGCGGTGAGAGTGCTGCATGCTAACCAATAGGCCACCAGGGGTCCCGTCAGATCCTAATCTAAAGGTAAATAAAATTTATATTTTTTCCTATCCTGATATGAATTTTTTTCTTTTTTATTGTTTATTTATTTATTCATTTTTAACTCAGTCCTCAATTTTTTCTCCTCATTCTGTTTTGAAATGGGGGAAAAAAGTAATATATCCTCTGTATATTGAGGGAAACATGAAATGAATTCAAATAAGTAATTTTACACTGGAATGGCTAAAATTAGATTTCTTGATGAGTTTATGAATCTAACAACAGCTTTGTGGGGAAGGGAAATTAAAATGAAACTGTCTAATTATATTGTACAGGACAATATGTGTATGTCCCATTTAATTACTAGTGAGAATAACTTAATTTATAGGTGAATGAAGAACAGAATGTAAATGAGAAACACAGTATTTTTGTCTGCTGATACCAGTACATCAGAATCATATGTTAATGTGACATATGCTTATTGTGGTGGATTTTATTGAAGTGTTATCAATTTGTGCGTAACCAGCAGCGCAGAGAAGTGGAAGAAAAATAATAATGAGCTGTCTTCTAGAAACTTCTTTTCTGTTTTCTGAGGAGGATATAGTTATAGCTACTTCACAAGTAGAATAAATAATAGTTTGAGGACAACTAAATATAGTATTGCTTGAAACAGACCATTTCAGACCATGTTTGTCCCAGTCCCAGACCTTACTTTTTCTGTGTAAATTTTCATGAAATTCTATAGCTGCCATCATTATTTCCTATTAGCATAGAGTATCTGCTTGTAGTTTCCTGGGAAATGTTGAGTAGTCTTTAGGGGAGACAGAAAATACTTTAAAAAAAATTCCAAAAATCAAGTCAAGGTATTAGATCTCCATTTTTGTGAAGGATCTGAGAAACAGCAGGGAGCACAGCATATAGCCACATTACCCCCTGACAATCAACAGAGAAGGTAGAAGAAATTTTGCAAGAAAGACTAGGGACCTCTTGTCACTGTGTCACTTGGCAGGGCGCTAAATTGTCTACTTGTGTAGAAAACTGACAGAGCTATCTGTTTGTGCCAGAATTCTGTATTCTTCTGAAAACGGCCTTTGACTGCACGTGAGTCATCACATACTAGTTTGTTTTGTTGTTTGTTTGGTTGGTTTTTTTATATCATAGTGAAACCAGCCTTGACGGAGGCTCAGAAGTCTTGCAGATATATCGGATCCAAATATCAAAGCTCTTAATAGTTAAATCCTGTTTCTAGAGGGGGAGCTGGCCCTTAAAGGGAAATAAAGGTGAATTTTTGTCCAAGGAAGTTCAAGATTTCTCACAAAGGTTGTTTTCTGAATGGGACTAAGGACAGGTTGGTTTTGAGTACCTACTTCAACGTAGCAGATTGGTAGATAATACTGAAACATTTAATCAAACATGTTTACTGTGAGTTGTTAATTTTTTTTTCCTCTTTTTAACAAAATAACTATTAGAATAGACTGAAATCTAAGCCTAAAAAAAGGCTTTAAATGTGTTCTGTAAAAGACATCTGAAAGAAGGTTTCAGCTCTGTCTCTATAGAAGGCCTTGATTGATCTAAAAAAGAGTTTTTTATGATTTCAGAAAATTTAAAAATTTAATTGCAAATTCTAACTCTAAGAGAAAACTTGTGTTCTGAAGAAAATCATTGTGGCATTAAAGTGTAAGGCCAAGCTGAGTTTGTAATCCACATGTGCTTTGTCTTTTGAATACAAGACTTAGAGGGCAGGAGTTTCTTTTTCTCTTTAGCAATTATTCCTATTGGTCAGCAGCACTAATAGGAAACCAAAATTGTGAATGTATAAGAACTACTTTAAAAATATACAGGTGTTTGTAAAATCCTTTGAGAAGCTTTCAGGGAAAGTGCACTACAATAAGTGAAAAATAGTAACCTTACTGAAACTCTTAATTTTAGCTGTTTGATATCAATTGGTAGTGTTTCAGAGATACTTATTGGAGATATTTCTTCAGGGGTATTTTAACAGGCCCTCCAGGAGTGTCTATTGATCCTATCCCTTGTGCTACAGAATTCTGAAAATATTTTTTTCATGTTACAATTCAGAATCCATTGCTAAGATGATGAGATCTTAATTATATTGAATTATGCTTATCTCATTTTTACTTCCTCTCATGAAATTCACCTTACTTTTACCAGAACTCCAATGAAAGAAATTGACTTGAAAACTGGATTATTTAATTTTTATTTCTAACATCCAACTGTTTATTTTGTTGAGCTTTATCAAGCACATTTTAAATCAATATGTTTACTTATGACAGTGATTACTAACAATCAACTTAAATAGTCCTAATTTCCTGATTTCTTGGAGGATTTCAGTCTCAGCCTTCCATGGAGAGAGTTTGAATTAAGTTTTTGAAGGACTTTTCCCTCATGTAATGAGCTGAAGTAAAAGGGCTGGCTCAAAATTAGCCCTTTAAGCAGTAGACTACCACGTTTCTGGTGTCATTTTTTCTGGGGGTAGGGCATCCCTTGCCTGTGCTTCAAAGCCATAAGGTCGGTGTTATCTCATCCTAGACAGATATTTGCTGCTGCAGATTCCAGCAGAAGAGAGCTACTGTGGGTCAAGATAGGAGCAGGGAAGGTGTATCCTCTGGTTTAGTCTTTTCCCCTGGTAATAAAGCATATCTTAAGGAACTTTAAACAATGAACAAATCTGTCTGTTCTGTTTGATAAAAATGCTTCTACCAAAGCTTCATTCTGTTTCTCGTGTTCCTGTATTTCTGGGAAGATATGTTACTGAGTATATGTGGGGGTGGGAGGAAGTATGCCTTCCACACAATGAATGGCATTTCTAAGTATACATTTTTGAACAGTATTTCTAAAGTTGGACCCATCTGTTTTTCTAACCAGTTGTGCAATCAGAACAGGAAACATTTAGTAGATTGAGGTGACAATGAAAGAAGAAAATCACTGTACCTTTAGCTTAACCTTTTGTCTAAAAATGGATGCTCTAGCTTGAAAAAGAAGTATGAAAACTTTAAACATAAAAAATATAATCCCAAAATTTTAATCACATGGTTTGTGCAGTAAATTAAATACACCTACTATTGCAACAGAGATCTGATTAGTACCCTTAGACATAATACTATTTGAAGCTCAGTTTCAAGTCAGGCTTTGGACCAATTAATGTTACGGTCAGTGGAAGGAAAAATGTGTATGGAGAATGTAATAGACCATAATTGAGTGAAATGGGAGTCTATAAGTAAGGAAAGAGTTATTTCACTTGTTAGGGGACTGTATGAGTAGAGTGACTGCCTGGCACATTAAAGGTCAGTCAT
The DNA here is from genome assembly GCF_003984885.1 of Neopelma chrysocephalum. Lineage (NCBI taxonomy): Eukaryota > Metazoa > Chordata > Aves > Passeriformes > Pipridae > Neopelma > Neopelma chrysocephalum. The sequence continues at coordinate 16,500,096 of NW_020897700.1, forward strand.
TACTCATTCACTACATATATTTTGTTCTTAGTTAAATAACAATGACAAAGAAGGAAATAATTTTGCAAAAATGAGTTTTTCATGATAAAAATAATCATATTTGATATATAGAATGGATATTGAAATATAAGAAAGAGAATAGCATCTTGATCTTGTGATTTGTGCCAACTCAGGTTGATTAGAGTAACAATCCAGGCTTTAAAATGCTTTTAGTTTCTCATATCCTGAAAACCTGAATGCTTTTCTTGAATTGAGGAAACATGTATAAAAATGAAATCTCCGGTAATTTTCATGTGAAAAATTGCATTTAAGAATGTGTTTCAATTTTCAGAACATTATTGGAATTTGCAGGATAATTTAAAGTAATTTGAAAGGCAGTGTCATTTTTATGCTTTTTTTTAAAAAAAATATATCTGTAAATTGATATATTTTTACCTATACCATGTGCTGGAGTGAAAACACCCATCAAAATGATTTGTGATAATTGCAGGTGGACTTTGTCTTTTAATTTTGTTCCTTCTCAGGTATCTCTTTGTCTTTTGTGTGCGTGTGCGTGTTTTGCAGTGTTGTGTGCTGTAATTGAAGTCAGAGCATTTCTTTTGTCTGTGTGTCAGGTATTGTTGTAACAAAAAACCTTGTCGGTTAATACTAAAAAATATGATGCCTTAGAGTCTTAAGGTTTTCTGATTTTTCTAATTTTTATAAGTTTTATAAGTAGTTGCGTAGAAAATGTAGGTTTTAGAAGCAGCTACCCTTAGCACAGTAGACACGCAGTCCCCAACCCTCTCACCCCAATTCCCCATATCAATTCTCCTAAATTCCATTAGAATGTTTAGTCTCTCTCCGAGGTAGGCCACCTTCTGTTTGAGAACATTTGTTCCCAAGCCTGTAACCGCAGGGTACAGTCAAGCATTGGGTGACCATGTGCCCTTTGTGCTCCGAGGAAGATGAAGATGATGAAATAAAAGACCCCAGACCCAATTCCCAAGGGGCAGGCCGGGGGTAGAACGGGGCAAAAACCAGGGAGTGGAAAAACCTGGGATTGGTCAGACAGTATTATAAATTGTAACACCTAAGACAGAGAAGGCACGTGCGCGTTTTGTAACCTCTGTGCCTGAGAGGCAGTATTAAATCCTTTTTTTACCTTACCTCCATACTAAGTTGCCTCGGAGTTTTTTTAGGCATCAATATAATGTTGAGATGACTGACAATGTATTCAAGTTTGGACTGAATTTCAGAAATATGCTAACTAAGTTGTGAACCTAAATTAAGAAGGAAATAAATACTTGAAACTCTTCACTTTGAAGTTCAATCTCAGAAAGTGTAGTCTAGATGTGCCAGTGTCTGATGTCCTCTTTAACATGTTTCTTTTCAGTGTTATAATAGTGCCATAATAGTTCAGTGCTCCCACATCTCAGAGCTTGTGTACATGTCTTAAAGTTGGGCACAAATCCTCTTTCTGATCCATTTGGAACAGCAGAATTTCTTTAGTTTTAATTGAAACAGAAGACAGTCACTTTAAAAGCCCTTTGTGACAACTTTTGTTTCTATTTTGTTAAATGGAGAGGAAACACTACAGGGCTGTGTGACTAGAGCTGTGTAACCTGTGCACTCATGCCGATGTAACCACAGAATGGGGGAATTTGACAAAGAGTTGTATAAATTTTGGAAAATGTGTGAAATTGTCACTGTCTCTGCATACAGAGGAGGGATTGGATTCCTTTTTACAATGTAAATGTTCTTTCTGTTCTGATGATGTAGTAGAATTTTTATTATGGATTTTTTTCCACTATTCTCCCCCTAAAGGTTTGAAACCAGTTTTTAAAAAATTGTTTTACGTCTATGAGAACTGCACAACTTGTGGGTTTTGATTTGTATTTTTCCTGTTTTTATAGAAAGGCATAGTGTTAGCAATATTTTGTAATGATAGCGGGAGAATAGCCAATGTTGGAAATGGCTTCAGAAAACAAAAAACCCAAACCTCTCCCCCTAATTCTGCTCCTGCATGATAGAAGTTTATAAAATGTGATGATTCAGTGTTCTGTAACGTTGCGATGGGTAATATGATAGAGTTAGATAGTGTTGTACTCTGACATTTATTGTATAGGTATTAGGATAGCATCTCCTCTGTTTGCTGGACTACATACTTTTATTTGTTTATGTTTTTCTGAATTAAAAGTTGAAAAAAGCTGACAGATTATGTCCTTCTTCACCATCTGTGATTCTCTAGTATATCTGTACAGCGTTTAAAAATTATATTACTTATTTGACATAATAGTTTAAAACCCATTAAGTTTTCTATTTCTCTTTTCCAGCATGTGTGGCTGCACAATAGGATGTGTTCTTCAGTAGAGCAGGTGCTCTGATTATTTCTGATTGCTCTGGTTTAACCTGGCAGACAGGTACACACCACACACTGCTCAATTGCTCCCTCTGCCCTGCCCCACCCTATTTCCCCCAGTGAGACGGGCTAGAGAACTGGGGAAAAAAAAGTAAAATTCGTGTTTGAGATTAGGACGATTTGATAGGTCAGAAATGAAAGGGGAAATAATAATAATAATGAGCATGATAAAAGAATTAGAATATACAAAGCAAGTAATGCAAAATGTAATTGCTTGCCAACTGATGCCCAGCCAGTTCCTGAGCAGCAGCCTCAGGTCACCTTTTGCCCTAATGTATATGCTGAGCATGGTGCCTTACGGTATGGAATATCCCTTTGGTCAGTGGGGGTCAGCTGTCCCGACTGTTCCCCTCCCAGCTACTTGTGTCCCCCAGCCTCCTCACTGGTGGGGCGAGGTGAGAAGCTGAAAAGGCCTTGACTTTGTTTATACATAGATTAGCAACAACGAAAACACCAGTGTGTTATCAACATTATTCTCATCAAAAAAGCACAGCACTGTACCAGCTACTAGGAAGAAATTAACTCTATACCAGCCCAAACCAGGACACTGATTATGGTTTTCTAGGATTTTGTCAGAATCCTTCTAGCAGAAACAAAAAGTGCATGATGCAGCCTTTTAAAATGTTTTGAAGGATCACTTTTAAAGCACATGCAAGTTTTGTAATCCTTGCTTTAATCTCTTACGTTTTTATTGACATGCATCAGGTTCTAAACATGCTGTTCTGGGCAACTACTCTCTGCCCCTGGCTGTCCTGTGACCCTCATCACACATATTTTGAAAATAATTCAGCAGAAATTCTGGCAGATTTCTCAATTTCATTAAGATGAGCAGACATTGTGCTATGTTGTCGGACTGCATTTTTTAACATTTGCTCAAGAGAATAGATAACTGACAGATTTCTTGTTGCATATAAGGTCACTACTGATTCAACAACAAGCCTTACTCCTGAATCTTACCCTTGATTACTAACACACATAGTTAATTGCGTTTCTGAAGATATATTCTCTATGTACTATTAGGAAAGGAAAAAGCAGCTAATACTACTTTTTATAGCTAATTCACAGGGGAATCTCCAAAGTTTCCAGTTTTCCATGGAGTCCTTAGTAGTGAAAAAAACCAAATTATAAAATTGTAGTAAAACTAATTGACTTACAAGATTTAAACATCAGGACTTGAGCGTGTTTCCTTTCTGGATCTCCTTGTTTTATTTTAATGTATACCTGGTTTTGTTATGGTGCTATCTTGGGGTAAGATCTGACTGTGTATTAGCCTTTCCACTCCATGGTCTCCATCCTTCTGCGGGTTGAAACAGGGTGTAACAGGAACTAGGAAACCCACTGGCTACCTTCTGCTGTAAAGTGTCTAGTCTTCAGTGTTAATGGAGCCAAAGACTACACTGACTGTGGTCTCGGATGTATTTTTTTTCCACTCTTCTTAACAAACACAACAATTACAAAACGAACCAAAAAACTCTCTCTGACAAAAGCTGAAAGTTTTCTGGTGTGGTTTAGGAGGCTGTTTAAATCAGCAGGAGAAGCTGACAGAGTTGCACGTCTTTGCAAAAAGCAGTTTTCAATAGAATTACGTGTGAAATCATGTTGCTCTTAGCACAGTAGGAATTGATAAAGATAGAAATTTCAAGCTGTTAGTAGAGAAAGTTTCAGTCAGTGCTCAATGTAAAACATATTTCTGGGTTTATCTGTGTTAATTTAATAAGGAAGTAATCAGGTTTGAGCCCATGACTATTTCTAGTGTTTCTGTTTCCATGGTGTTTGCTGCTTTTTTCCCTCTTTTGTCTTCAGACACACACACACACACACGCGCGCGCACACACACTCGCATACTCAAGTTGTGGAAAGGAGGGGAAATAAAAAGAGACAGCATTGGCAGTCCCTCCTTCACCTTGGTAGGTCTTGTATATCTTTTTATTTTGGCAGATGAGTGCCTATATTTACCCTGGGGTGTCAGAAAGGTGGAAAGAAGTCTGATGCTTTGCTCTATCTACCTTGACAGAGATGTGGTGAAAGACATGTTGACTATTAACCATACCGTGTATGGTTAGAAAGGCAATAGGCAATTAGAAAACAAAACAGAAGACTCAGTATAAAGGTATATGAAATAAAAATTTCAGTCAAAAGATTTTCTTTCCTCCCTGCCCTGATGCCCTGCACACATCTCTAGAATCTTTATAGCATTATTCTCATCCACATGGTTAGTTAGGGATAATGAGTTAACCTTGACACGGCTGGAAAAGGTTTCTATAATAGAGCTAATTTTGAACAGCAATCTGATTTCCTAACTTATGGCTTTATAATTTCATGTCTGTAATTTCCATCTCAAATTTACATGCCTTTTTTTTGAATTTTGGAGCTAATATTAGCAGTCAAGGGCACTTTCTATTCCTACTTGATTCTCAAGAATATACAGACAAAACCTTTTTACTCCTTCTTTCTCCCTGCTGCAACAGCCTTAAAAGGAATGAGGTGTTATCCAACTCTACCCAAATACAACAGAAAATAATAACTGACCAAACCAAATATTGCATTGTGAATTACAGAGAACTCAACATCTCTTCCTATACAGCAAAGAGCGAAATATTGTTACTTGTATGTGTGAAGACGGGTGTTGGATTTGGTTTTTTTATGTTGGTTTTTTTTGTTGTTTTGTTAATTTTTTATTTTTGTTGTTTACTGGAATAGCGTGATATTCAACAAATAAACAGAAACTTTTAGGAAGAAATTCTTTACAGAGAGGGTAATCAGGCACTGGAATGGGCTGTCCAGGGAAGTGGTGGATTATCCGTCCCTGGAGGTTTTAAGATGAGACTGATTTGTCTCATCGGCAGTCCATGGTCTAGCAACCATGGTGGTAGTGGATCAAAGGTTGGACTTCATGAACTTGGAGATCCTTTGCAACTCAGCTGACTCTATGATCCTTTCTAGAAACTAAGTTATTAGTAGAGGAAGAAAGACTCAAGAAACACCATCTGTATCCCTTAAGTATGAAATCAGAGGCTTAAATGAGGGACTGTTCTGATGTTTGAGAGTATTGTAATTTCTTACCCTATTAAGAATAACACCTGTCTATACTCACACACTGTTCCCAGGCTAGTATGATAGTATGATACTGAGAGATCTTACAGCAGATTCTTGTCCCCATTTTTCCTCTGGAAATTGGAGTCAGAGAGAGACCTTCCTGACAGGCTTTTTTTTTTTTTTTTTTTTTCTTCAAAATGACCACAGAATAAGGCTATTTTGTCTTCCTTTCCAAAAGAGGAAAAGGCCTTCTTTAAATTTAAAATGAAATTAATTCCTGTCATCTGGAATGTTCTAGCTCCTAAATACAAAGTTTATTGCAATATATTATAGGAAGATCTTTCCTCAGTCATATAACAGATGTGGGCTGTTCAAAGATTCGTAAATGGATGAAGTAATACATCATAACAATTACACATATAGTCTAAATTTTATCAATAGTGAATCATTAACAATAAATTAGACCTGCTATTTTTATCTGAACATTGCCTAAAATAATTGTGGCAATGTATGGAATCTTAAATTGTTCTGTTATGGCACAGAGACTGCATGTTATCTGCCAGCCTGGTGTATGGGTATAGTAATGTCTTTTTGTAGTTTTAGAGTTCGTATTGAAGGCATTCAATGCAAGGTTGATGAAGTCTGATTTTTATTTTTTAACCTTCAGCACATGGGCACAACTACTTTCCACACATTCAATATACATGGAGCTGGGAAGAAAGTTTAAAAATTAAGAGTTTCAAAAATTAGAATGGCTTGTCTGAGAAAACTGCAATATCATGAACATGTCCTGTGACTTGCTCTTTTTTTTTTCTTTTACCTACTTACTTACATTATAAAACATGGAAGACAGAATTTGGACAGAAAAGTGGCATCAAGTTTGTATTTTTTTTTTTAAGGGAATGGAAATTAGTGCATAAGATCAAAAAATGTCTGTAAGCAGACAACCACAACAATACTAGAATGAACATAACTGAGTAGCAAGAACACCTACCACCTGCTGCCATGTAAAGGCTTGCCGCGGTCCGAAGAGGGGATCGGACACGAGGAAGGGTGCAAGTAGAAAGCCCTATTCACGTGTGCCCCCTGTCTTTTTTCAGCTCGGGCGGGGAAAAGCCCAGAACATAGGGCGGAGCATGAGACAGACAAGCAGGGGAACAAACCAAGATAGGGACATGGACAAAAGGGGGAGGAGTGGAGGAAGCAGGGAGCAGGCAAACTCATGGCAAGCCTGGGCATGACCAGGTTGTGCACTGTGTAGTGTGAATACAATGAAACCACATAATACCAGTAAAGTCCATATGATAACTGTAAGGTCCATATAATAAAGTCCTGCCAATTGCTGTATGCTTTTCTCCACGCCTGGAACTGCTCCCATCCTGAATCTTGCTCCTTCACAAAGGCTGTGATATTTTGTTGGGTTTTTTTGTTTTTTGTTTTTCCCTGGAGCCTGCTCTTATAACTTTTACTATGAAAGAAAGCTATCTGGTGGAAGTGCAGGCTTTTTACTGTATTATGCACAGTTCACAGAAGGTAGTAAAAATGTGGTCTCTTCTTTATTCAAATTATTCTCCAACAAAATTTTTATAGAAGAAATATTTTTCTAAACCTTGGATTTTTGTGCAGACCATTTTCTCCACTGTTTCAATCACATTCCAGCATGCTGCTAAAAACCAAAATGCAATATGAAGAAACTGTTTATACACTCTAAAAAGGTTCAGTATTAAGTCTTTGAACTGCTTTAATTACTGCCAGCACACAGTACATGAATTTCTTTATTAAAGCCTTCCTTTTTTCTTTCCCAGCAGCTACACCTGCATTCTGAATAGTTGCAGAAAAAATCCATTTCACCAGAACTCAAAGGGGTTGTAGTGTTTTTCCAATAGTACCAACATTTAACTCTGAGTACTGTTAAAAAGGAAAAAGACCAAAACCAAAAAACCAAACCCAACCAACCAACCAAAAAAAATGTGCACACAAAAACCAAACAAAAAAAAGTATATATAGACTAATAAACCAATCTGTGGAGGAAATTGTTAGCTTCCTATTGCTTGAAAAGCCTATTAAAAGTCTGTTAAATTTATAGGTTGGTTGGTTGGTTGGCTACTTCTGGTGCTTTCCCAAGAGCACTTCAGCTTGATGTTGTTGCTATTCTTCTGAATTCTCTTCAAGATACAGCCAAATGTTAATTTTACTTCCACAAAGTTTAGTGATTTGGGACTTCAGAAGCAATTGCTGTGAATGAAAGACTTTCAGAGAATGATGATGAAGTCTGAGGTAACAAAAGTTTAGATGTTGTAATATTACTTATATAATCTTGCCAGATTACATGAATAGCAAAGGCTGTGAGAAAATACAGTTGTAAGGGTATGTATGCATTTTAATATTTACGTAGAAAAATGTTTTGATTTAATCAGAAAAATGTTACGGGGTCTAGAGTAATCTTGCTCCCAAAGGACACTTGCTTCACCTATTTTTCTGAACTCCCCATGTGTTTCTTAAATGTAACCGTCAGTCTTTTTCAGTGAAGGTGTACAGCATGCTGCATGTACTTGGTTCTAACAAACACACCTATTTTCTGCAGAGCTCCCAGCCAGTCTGTCTGTAGTAGCTTTTGTGGTCATTGCTTTAAAACTGAATCACTGCTACTTAATAGCTTTAGTGTAATGGATAACCATGCAGCAATAGTTTTATGAGTGATCAGAGTCAAGGTCCAGTTGTTTAAATATCTTCTCTCCCCTGAAAAATTTTGTATTCAGAGAAACATGGGAAAGGGGAGTAAGCACAAAATGGTAAACTTGAAGATATCTCCCTTTTAGGGGGATTTTTAACATTTTGGAATGTGGTGTTGTTTACAGATTTATTTTACCAACAGATTTGTTTCCTAAAAACAAGACTATATTTTAAGATGACATGTTTAGAACTGACATGTTTGTCTGAAAATTGTTGGGTGTCAATTTCAATTGCTTAAGGCGCTTGGTTTCCATAATAAACACAGAAACACTGTATTGAGTAGAGGGTGACTGCAGAAACTGCAGTATCTCAAAATGTATAGCTGTTGGGATGAGGTGAATTTAAACACTGTCATTGGTCAGTAGAATACCTAGTTTTTTTGTTTCTTTGTTTGGGTTTTTTGTGTGTGTATTTATAGGGGTGTATATATATATAAGTCAAGTGTATCTTAAAATATGCCAGCTATGCTGGGTATGCTTTGACCTAGAACTGAGTAGCTCTTGCACTGAATTGTTCTGGGGGTCTCAGGACAAAGCAATCCACAATGGACACAGGCAGGCTGGGGGGAGAATTTTTTCCAATCGATGCGGAGAAGGCAAAAGTGAGGATGATAGGAAGAAGAGAGTAAGGTAAACTAAGATTCTGAGAACTCAGAGGGACTTTGTCATTAAGACAATGCTCTTCTAATCTCAGTTCTCATTTCACTTCAGGAAATAAAGCTTATTTGGGAAGCATGTCACATTGCCTGCTCACTGGGGACGAGGTTCCCGGTAGCTCACTAGCTGCAGTCTGGCTAAAAATGATTATGAGCCCATAAATGTAATGCCAGCTTTTGGTGGCTGGAAGACTTCCTTGGATGTGGAAAACTGCAGTGCTAATATATGTTCTTCATTTTGGTCCCTCTAAGAGGGGTTTTGAATTAATTTTATCCAAGATAAGAACAATCACTAATCTTTTTAATTTTTGGTTGTGAAAAATTCTATAGACTCTGAATTTTTGAAAGCTTAATTTTACTAAGGCAATTAAAAAAAAAGGAAAGTTTGTATGCAACCACAAGGGGGAAGAATACTTTAATTATTTGATAAAAATACTTAATTCTATTCCTGATATCACTCACTTCCACTTTTTCCAGCTTTTGAGATTTCAGAGTAAGAGAGGTGTGGGAAAGACCACATTGCATTCAATCTTCTAATCTCACTGCTTAAACTGTGTATCTGTAACTAAGCCAACATATGAAAAAAATCATTCAGTTAGTCTCTGTGTAATTAGTATGAAGTGGCAAAGGTTGGATAATAGCTCTTCCTAAATTACTTCCAAAAGTATAAAGAACATGTTTAATAGATTTTTGTTGTTCTTCATTTTGTCAAGGCAAATAGTCTACTGTCTTATTCCACCTAAGTCTAAACTGGCCCAAGAATTGCGTGCTAAATTTAAAAGTGAAGAGTGTTTTAACAAAACCAATTGGAAAGCTAAATCTGCACAACTTATTTGTGTGGTCTGGATAACACATAAAACAAGGAAACAAAACCAGACTTATCTAATGAAAGTTGTCCAAAAAAATCTTATAGCAACAAATAATACTAAAAGAAAAATATTTGTTCAGGCCCAGAGCTCAACCAAATGGCATGAAGAAATGAGAAGTTTTCTCAGTAATAAAACTAGGCAAAGCTCTTATTAATACAACTCCTTGACTGATCTATTGAATATTTTAGGGGAGTAAAAGTATTGCATTTTTTATTTAGGCAAAGTATTAATGTTTTGATAACTTAAAAAAAATGGAAAAAATATCTATTCAGAAACTTGCTTAATAAAGGGGGAAATCTGTCAATAAACTCCCAAACAAACAGCAAATTAAACATTCCATTTGGTCTGAGGCTTTTTTTCTTGTGGTTCAGACAGTAAAGTAAAAAATCCATTATTCACACAGCTCAGCTCTGCTGTAGGCTCTAATACAAAAATACACTACATCAGAACTGTGACAAATTGAGACAGAAACATTAGACTGACAAAGCAGTTCCATGCCAGAGGACTGTACCTTAAAAGTTATATTAAACAGTTACAGACTTATATGCAGAAATTACAAAATATGTAATTTTTCACTGTGGATGCACAGCATTATTTTAAGGAAGGCCTGTGAAAAGCTGCTTCTGTGGTGGGAGCCCAACAGTATCACTAGCATGGTAGCTCAAACAGAAGCCTGCAAATAATTTTTGAGATGTTTTGACAGCTTCTTCTTTAATCAATACCAACAGAAATCAAATCCTTTGTGTTCCTGTGTGGTTTAAAGGGGAAAATACAGGCATGAAAACCATCCCATAGTATTTAAAAGCTAATAATGTCATATTGAGAAAACATAGGTTTAATTCTCACCTTTTTTTCTGTAAAAGAAGAATGTTTTTTCACTGGGTTATAACTTCAATGTGTCTCTTTCCTTGTAAAGTGTTGGAGTGTTTCTGTGGTGTGGGTTTTTTTGCTTTTTTCCCCAGAATTTTGTTTCTGATACAGTTTTAAGCTTTAAGAAATCCACTTTTCTAACTAAAAATAACATTGACAAATCCTCCAACCAGCCTCTGCTAAGGAATAATATTCCACCTGGTTTTAAAAGTCTATTTAATATTCAAAACAGGTTTTGTTTTGTTTTTTTTTTAATGCGCTTTACTGCAGTGCAATAAATATCAAAGCACCATAAATTAACACTTTTTATAGATAGTATACTGACACTTTTCTTAACAGTGACATGAATATTAAAATTTCTGTAAGTTTTAAAATTATTAGATTCTAACAGTTGTGCCAATGACATAAAAGGAGCAAAACATAGCACTATTAGTAATTGTTATCTGAAACAGCAGGGTACAATAGAAATGCCCTAAAGCCATATTATTGACTTCCAAAGAACGACTAGCCTTATTAATTGTTTGATGAAAGACCAGGAGATATCTGTCTGAATGCACTCTAGATGAGTAGAGCACTTAGCCCAAGTGCTGGAATCCTGAATGGATCTGACTTAAATTTTTAAGGTTTGAGTTCATTTAGTACTTCAGAAGATGTTTATGAAGACATAAACAGCAGATTTGCTGGTAATCTTGAAGTGTTGACCATATACATTAAGTTAAAGATCAGGGTCATTGGAAGCTTAAATTGTTACAGTGAAATCAGGAGTCTCTGTGCTGATTGAGGGTGGGGAGATGGAGGACAAAGAAATCCTGTTTAGTTGGCTTTTTTGAGGGTGGTTTTTTGATGTTTTTGTTTATTTGTTTATTTGTTTATTTTATTTGTTTGTTTTTGGGGGTTGTGTGTGTGGTGTAGTGTTCCTTTTTTTTTGTTCTAAATCAGTGTGAACTCTGAATGCCCAAGACCTGTGAGGTAGTACTGAGACTATAAATATGGAATATTATGATAACATCTATTACTACTGTTGCCTTATCGAAAACTAATTTTTTCTCTGTTACTACAGCCAGCTTTTGCATCATTACATTAATGATATAATGAAAGAACACAGGGAGATACAGACTTAAAAGCAGCTTTGGCGTTCTCTGGTACCCAGCAGTCTCCTGTGAAACAGTTTCTTTCCAGCTTCCCCAGCTCTTACACTGGGCAGATCCTCAATAGGCAGAAAACATGTACCTTTTACAAATAAGAGCCTAGTGGATCTTAGGGATATGAGAAGTGGCCTGGTGTTTTGAAGAACTGGTAGTCTGTTTTGGGTGCTTTACCTAAGACAAGCTAAGGGACTAGAAAGTGCAGGGAAAATAGTACTAATCGGAAAAAAAAAGGAAAAACATGGGATCTTTCTAGATTCTACAGCTACTGTGAACTATATTACGAGGAAATTGAAGGCTTGTGGTTGGTATGGAGTTACTGAGTGATGTGCTAAGTGAGAAAGGATGCCAATAATTTCAAAAGCCTATAGATCTCCCACAACGTATTTTATTATCATTTTGTTTTCACTTTCAATTCTCTGTAGCACTTACTGGGAAAAAAACCCAACAAACAAACCAAAAATCACTTCCTGTTTTATCTGAGCCATTCATCAACGTTCATTTTATGATCAAACTCAGAACATTTTGACTAGTGTTTTATTTTTAGACCTTCAAAGGGAATAAAATAGCAAGTCCCTTCCAGGATTTTCTGAGAGACTACTTACACATCCAGCTTTTTACTTTTTTTACAATTGCTTGGGAGATACACTTATCAGAGTGTCTTTTGATGTGTCACAGAAATAAATTAATACAGAAAATTTTATTAGAAAAACTGTGGCAATTTGGGCTCCACGATAAAATTTCAGAACTTGCTGATAGCACTAAATGCAAAGAAAAGAAACTATTTTCTGGAAAGAAATATGCAAATGACATAAAACACAACTGTTGTTTTTAAAGTGAAACCTAAAGTATGTGTACTTGTCCCTGAAGTTGTGTTAGTTTGTATGTGTAGTTTATGTCTCAAAACCCATTAAATGTCAGTGCTAGGTTACTAATGTTTTTCATGTTTTGAAGCAAAATGTATGTAGTTCCTTTCAGGGAAACAAAAAGTATTTTTATTTGGCAGAATGAGCATATCACATTGTGGCGAAAAAATATGCAGCATGGTGTGACAGATGGTGAGGACTGCAAAGCAGCCATTGGTATTAAAATTGAATCTAAAATGACATAACAGTTTTACAGGTTTTTCTCTATGTGAATGGATGACACATACAAGTTGAGTTCAATAGCATTTGCCTGATGCAGGTGTTCTCTTGTTGGTTTGGATGGAGCCATTGGAAATGGGCTGATTCTGGTTTTGGGAGATAGGCAGGTATGTGTTTAAAAGCCTGCCTTTTGTCTCTAAAAGGATTTGCTTTATCAACGCCTTAGGGAAACGTTGCTGTTTTGTGCCTGCATTCTTAAGACAATTGGTTTGCTGGGCTGTGTAAATAATGCTGCATCGGGACACTTTCTGCCATCCATTTTATGCGTGGTGGAGGGATGTATCTGAGGGTGAATTGAATTTTTTTTTTCTAGGTGAAAGGACAAAAATAACACTTCATTTAACCATGTATTTTAAAAAGGCTAACCAGAATTTTAAATGTTAGATGCTTGCATTTAAGCTTGTAAATCAATGCTTAAATATACATGGTTTGCTTTTTTTTTTCTTTTCTGAGGTATTCAGCATTTTTAATGAGTTTTAAAGGATATATTTAAGGTGCTGAGTGCCCTTAAAATTCTGATTCTTTCATTTAAAAAACACTAGTGAGATGAGAAGCTTAAACTAGACTGACTTCTAGCTTTAAAAATTGTCCTCTGATTTAATTTTATAATCCTTGCTATACAAAATATCACATACACTTTCACAACTTTAATACTTGAATTTAATGATTTTCTCAGTGCATTTTCATTATGTGCTTTATCCATGACAGAATGGCATGAGAGAAAGATAAAGTGTCAGTTCTGTTAAAGCAGATCATTTTCTGGGTAGTTATACATAGGGGTCAGGTTCAGCACAGAGGATTGATGTTTTGAATAACACCTAGCTGAATGGCAGAAGCTAGACATGACAATATCCTTCAGAAATTGGCATAAATTCTATTTAAGGAAGGCTAGGTCAGATCAAGCTGTAATGGCTCAAAATTGTGACCACTGGCTAGATGCTCACTAAAAAAAAAAAAAAATTAAAAAAAAAGTCATTTTAGGAATCCTACAATTATATCTCCCATTTCACAGTTTTTAATGCAGCAATTTATAGAGACTTAAAAAATTATATTCTTTTAAAATCTGGTCATATGCTCTCTGACAATAAGAAAGCTTTTGTAAAATTTGCGTAGTTATTCATAATTGCCTTCATCTCTGGGGTCATATTATTCAGGAATATTCAAGCAAACACTTGGATGTCAATTTTTAATTTGTGCTCTCAAAACCAACAGTTTTAATTTGTGCTTTCAATGTGTAGTTTTACAAATAATAGGATACATTTAAAACACACGGAAAATACTTTTAATTTCAGAGACACCTTTATTCAGGCATTTTTATTTTGGTATATTTCAATCTAAAAAAAAAAAAGGAAGATATTTTAGAAAGCCATTGATGTGGGTCTCTTTCAGGAGGGTTACAAGAGGAACACATATGGACAAGGCCATATGTTCTTAAGATGCTACAACACCTTCAAATTTGCTGACTTTCTGGAACTTTTGGATCTATTTCTGTCCAAGCGCAGTGTGAGTGGAATTAGGATATTTTACAGTGAAGAGACCTAGTCTAACCACCTTTTGGTGATGTCCCACATGAGATATTAGATTTTGAACTCTCGATGACATTTAGCTGGGTTTTCTTATCTGGTTTCCATAACCTGCCCTGCATAATTTCTCTAAGGATACATACTCTCACTGTTTAAAAGTTTTGTAAAATGTACTGGGAAGTTAGGCACTTGTGAAGAAATCAATTTTCTATTCCAATAAGTATTCCAGTTGCTGAATTTCATACAGGAAATGAGATACATTAACCATTTACCTTCAAAACCAGTCTTTAGTTGTGCCAGATTAAGTAAAATTTAAATAAACTATGTGAATGCAACTTTCATATTGACATCATATTTATATTTCTTTATAAAAAGACATCAGTGAAAAAAAGCAGGGTTTTGGCTCTAGAATTTAACTGACATGGATAACTCCTTAATGGATTTATTTGAAGATTCTATCCTTCAATGTATGTTTTCTCGGACTGTTCTCTGAGAGAGAACTATATCCTGGTTTATGCATGCTGGATTTTATAGCAAAAGCTTCCTTGAAAACCTTCAAAAAGTCCAGGAAAATACATTCCTTTCTGATGTATATTTACATATAGATATTTCAGAAAAGAGTTTCGCACCCTTTAAATGAACTGAGGAATATGTCACTCATCTGGAATTATAAGCAAGACTATGACAGAATTTGGAATATCTCTAGGTAGCAATTTCTTGGTTTGACAAAGGGTAAAACTGTATCCTAACTTTCAAGAGAATCATTCATGGTGAAATATCTTCCTATATTAACTTTCTATTGTATATAAAATTACACATGATCAAACATGCTAGATACAAACATCTAAATATATGAATATACCTCATGACTAATTCATGTCAGACTAACTATGGAGGCAATTCACTGCTCTCTAATCCCAATAAGTTTGAGCTGTTCAGAGAGAGTAGTGCAATATTCATTGTTCTTTAATGAGCAAGGTGGTTTCAGTCCCTAATGGACATCAAGAGATGAATATAATTTGGTTACCTAAAGGACAACTAACTTGCTGAGTTTGACCCCCACTGGTTATCTCAACCAACTCCTTCCATTTAAAATATATGCCACAATTTAGATCAACAAAAAAGTTAGGAAAAAGAGTTCTAAGTAAATAATTTAGCTAATACCAGTGAAAAATTCTTCAATTATGTACTCATAAACCTTCTAGCTACCCCTACCATGAATAATAAATATTGAATAGTTGCCGTGAATAGGTTCCTAACACACTGCAGCTAAAAATTGTTCAAGTTGCTGTAGGAAGACTCAAAGTATATTTCTTTATTCCCTTACAGGTTTTTTAAGTTCAAAATTTGCACAAAACTTCAGCAAGAAATAACTGAATGGTAAATAAGTTGACACTGAATCCCTGCACATTTTGTATCCATACCATGTGAATAGAGGATTTCTTCTTTCTTTCATACTGTTGTGAGCACTGAAAAATTAACTCATGTGACTATATTGTATATAATTTTATAAGGCTCACAATTTTTTCTGAATTCTCAAGAACAAAAAAAAAAAACATACAGAAAGTATGTATATTTCCTCCATTTTTAGAAATCCTTGTAAGGTACTTATACATACTTTTTATCTTGATTATTTCACTGTGCAGAGTATCAGTGAAGAATTTCACTTGGCATAATGTGGGAAACAGGAATGAAAAAGAATAGTAAGAACCCTGACCTATTGTGTCTTCAACAAGTGTTGGATGCTCTTTTCTTTTTTTTTCCACGTAGACATTATTGTGACACTCTTTACCTGGTACCAAGTAGAGATTAAACTTTGTAGAAAAAGTACCTGAAAGTCATATGTCACAGAATGTGAAAGAACAGGATGAGAATTTTTTCCTTTGCCTCTGGTCTGTTGTGATTAATTTTTCAGACCCGTTTTCATTTGGAAGCTCAAATTTGCTTGCCTGCTTGACCAGAGTGCTTCTCTTTGACAACTGTGGAGTCAAAATAATAGTTTTGATACTACCTATCCGTGAAATCACTTGGAAAACTGAAGATGGTGAAGAAAATAACAGCCTTTTATCAAAAATTCACCCTGTAAGTTTATATATATATATTATATATCTGCAGCAGTTTCTGCAAGAGGTTTCATGTATTACTGTGATTTAGGTCCTACCTGCCTAAGAGAGGTTTCCTAATTAAGCATATATTCAATTTCTCAACATCACACTGTATGGCTATACCCCTCTATATTAGCGATGGAAACCTATGGCAGATTATGTATCTTTACATCTCAAACTTCGTAATTGTCATCAAATTCATATTCCCATCTTTAACAAAAGAGCCATAAGTGAGTAATCACCTCAGAGAAGGATTCAAATTTGCACTGCGGGCTAGATGATACATAAAGTATCAAAAGCTAGAAATTGTGATTTGCCAAGCAATCATAGACCATAAAACAAACAAATCCATAAGCATAGGCTTCTGAAGTAGTTAGCAGACTTTGAACACTATTACTATCAAGTACCTTGTCAAGAATTTTTTCTTCTTTTTTATTTTTTTTAAATGCAGGTGCTGTCACTTTGTCTTGTTTTAATCAAGGAATTCCTGTCATTTAATGCTCCTGTCTTCCTTCATGTTAATGAGTCAATGCTGTGACACACATTTATGTGAAAAAATCATTTTGACTGAAGTTATTGAGAGCAACAGCAAAAGTAATAGGAAGTTTCATTTGAAAAGAACAGGAAAATATTCTTCCCTCTCCTCTCAGACAGAATATTATTTGATGTAGACAGAAGAGAAAGCTTGACAAAAGTTACCTATGATAACAGTTGGTAAACTCATTTAATATTGTAAATACTTCTGCATCTTAATACTAGGTGTTAGTCTGATGGGGAGTATCTGCCATCTGGTGTCTAAATGTGCAGTGCAATTCAAAGGTGAAGAACTGGATGCTTAGGTGTCAAGGGCTGCCTTTGTTGTCTCCAAGCAAAAAATGTCCAGGTTTGTACGAGGTCTGCAAAGTTAATCTAATTTTGCTTACCCCGAAGAGCTGGTATCAGTTACAGGAGACATAATCTTAATGAATGCAGTTTGAGGGGAGGGGGTGGAAGAAGGAAATCCACCAAAATGCAGCAATAAACATGCTCGGTTTGGTCAATCCTGACCACCAAAAAGTGATGATCTGCCTACTGAACAGTGATGATGGTATCTTGCTAGGCTTCCAAAGACAAAGAATGGTTAAAACTCAATATTTGCCAAGAAAAGGAGGACTACAGCTTAATGTCTGGTTGAAATCACACCCAGATATAAAACACAGCTTTTCTTCCTGAGTAATATGTACTTTACAACAAACTAGACAT
Organism: Neopelma chrysocephalum; assembly: GCF_003984885.1. Classification (NCBI taxonomy): domain Eukaryota; kingdom Metazoa; phylum Chordata; class Aves; order Passeriformes; family Pipridae; genus Neopelma; species Neopelma chrysocephalum. Next base: position 16,517,820 of record NW_020897700.1, read on the forward strand.
CCTTGCATTTACACGTGTATGTAATTAGACTGTGAGGGATCCATCAAAATTGTCAAGATTCTGTTTTTATTTCTTTCCTCCTTCCCTCTTCCCTGTAACCTTTAGTGGTTTGAAAGACTTTTAAAGTCTTCATTCATTTTATCCTTTACTGCTATCTTGTGGTGTGTGGTGGAAACATCATTCAGCGTCTTTTTTTTCCCTTTCCTTTGCTTACTGGTAATAAAAATGTTTAAAGAATTTGCTTTAAAGCAAAGAACAGCAATTAATTTTGTTTTACACAAGCTTCCACTAAACCTTACTTTATATTTAAATATTTGTCTGCCTTTAAAGTACAAGTGGAGTATGAACACCACTGAGATATGTTTAAATCCAAAACCCGACTGTTTTGAGACAGAAAATGGTAGTTTTCAGAACTACTACTTGTGGCACAACACTTAGAGTTGTTGACTCAGGTGCTAGTATGGGAAATTATTAAGTATATATCCTTCAGAGTACTGCTCATATAATTCATGTCATACCTTCCACTTTTAGCAAATGAAAAGTACAGCGCAATTGCTGTCTAGGGTATTCCCCTCCACACTCCTCCCGTTAAGGAATACATCTGGTGCAGGCAGTCCTGTTTGCAAACTGCAGTTCAAGATGCAGAATGAGATGCAGAGTGAGAGAGAGGCAAGAGAACTGCCGTGAACTGCCAACCCTCTACATAACAAAGGGCACAAAGACCGATGGCACCAGCCAGGTGAATGGACACTGAGAGACACAGCAGGAGCCGAAGACTCGAGGGGAGAGCAAGACTTGTGCTCGAGTACACACTGTGAAGTATAAAAGCCCAGGAGTTCCTTTGTTGGGGTTTTCGGAGGCACCAGCTCGGGCTGTCTCTGTGTTAATGCATCTTGAATAAATTTCTTAATGGGACGAGACATCTGAGAACTCAAACTTTATGGAATGGATCAAACCGGTAAGGAAACCTAGTCTGACTGTGTGAGTGTGGGGTGTGCAGGCAGTCAAGCAGGGCTCCCCTCGGGTCACTGGAGCTGCCCTTTGTGAAAGGGGCTTCGGTCCCAGCAGTAAAGTCTCTGGCCTTGGGAGTGTGACTGCCGGAGAGTCTCGTGAAGTTTCCTTAACACCCCAACATGTTTACCATCCATCTCTTGAATTCTAAGGTAGACTGTGACACTGAAATCTTCCGAAGAGTTAAAGTAAAAATCTATAGGTAAGTCAAAGTCAAGGGATCTAAAAGAGTAAACGGGAAGGAGGAGTAGAAACCTAAACTATAACAAACTTCAGGATGGATCCAAGAAACAAAATTACTAGAAGCACTGGTTTATCAATTGCTTTTAGTTTTATTTAAGATGGTTACAGGATCTGATGTAAACTTTATTGTTTAAAAGGGACTTTTCCAGAATCCACTTTTTCAGACGATATATATATATTCTTTAAAAAAAACGCATGTGCAGAATGTAATTCAGAAAAAGACAACAAATGCAGAGTTCTCTGTTGCCATCTTTAGTGATAAATTAAATGCCAAAATTTTCAGATTTCTACCATTTCTACCCATCCAGATACTTCTACTATTGGCTTTCCATTCTTTTCTCCTTGATGTATATAGCATTAATCTAGCTCTTCATCTTTAGTAATCAACAAAAACAATGCAATGTTTATCCTTCTGCTCTTTATTTCCCATATCTTTAATACGTAATTCAAATTTTTGTTTTCTATTTTCTGAATTTCCTGTGCTTTCTGCTTAGTTTCAGAAACTGAGACTGTTTATATGACACTGTTAATTGAAGTTACCACATGAAAGATGATTGTTGTAAATAATATGAATCTGTACATTTGTTATATTTGATTGGTTTGTCTAAGACTACTTCTGTAGTGTGGTTGTAGGAAAGACACCTGTATCAGGGTGAATTTATGCTGATACTTTCAGTCTGTGTTTGGCCTTGCCACCTGTGAAAGTTTTGCTCTTTCCCTGCCAAGTTATGGGAAAACAAGCACTGATAAAGGGGAAAGTTGTCCTTGAAGGGAGCTTCTTGTATAAACTGTTTTAATTGGTATTCTGTGATTGGCCAGTTGTCCGCCAAGGGCATTTGAAGGAGATTCTGACGAGGAGGGGAGGAAGGCTTGCCCCCAGACTCAATTAAGAAAGACCCCCAAAACATACTGCGTGTGCGTGAGGGGATTTCCAAAGTCCTCACGCATGTGCAGAAGAGCTGCACTTACATAACCGGGAGGTGGGACTGAGGGCCTCTGGCTGGGCGGTGCTGGCCACACCTGGGAGGTTGTGGTCACTCAGTTAATTGTATAAAAGTAGATAGTGCTTTCTTGGAGGGGAGTTAACTTCACATCAAGGACAACATTGCCTTTTGGCAGGGACGCCTGCCAGTTTTGTGAACTTACTGACTCTCCGAGGATGCTGCTTCTGCTATGGGTAATTATAGGCACGCTAGGTCAGTAAGATAACTTTATGGGCAACAGCTGGTTAACTGGGGCTTATTTCTCTCCTCCTTCCTCCCTTTTGGGTTCGTTTGTTTTGTTGGCCACCCTCTTGGTAATAAATCTTGGTTTTTGTTAAGCTTTCAACGGTGTCATGGTTTCAAGCTTCAGTATATCCTCGAACCTCCACCTCCTCCCTAATACAACCAAAACCAGTAGCCTAAACATGTCCCTATCAGCTGTTTTCCCCTGCCCTCCCTCTGTCCCCATCTGATGACCAGTCCAGGTAAGATTCATTGACACTAGAAAAAGAGAGATGTCCAGTACCTTTCGTGTGAAGCCTCATGCTTTTGGTAGATACTTCAGGTTCTTATTTTACAGTAAATAACGTAGAAATTAAAATTCTAATTATTTGGTTTTATACACTAGTTAAAATTGTCCACAAAAGATTACACATTTCCATTAACTTCAGTGATGCTACTGCTTCTGCATTTTTTTGGCTTCATACGTGTACCTTCTAGAATTTGTTATTTTAATGAAGACTGGTCACCATACGAGAGCTCATGTAGCTTCAGAAAAGCAGAATACAATGGGTACTTTTCATGTCCATTTTTTTCTAAACATTTATCACTAACCATTTGAAAAGGCATTAAAGTCACTGACCAAAAAAAATCCTTTAGCAGTAGAGGTTTAAAATAGTTAATCATATACAGAGATGAGCCAAGTTTAAATCTAGTCAAACAGTAGTTATAACAAGATTATTCAGGAGTAAAAGTAACTCAGTCTTTTAGCATAAAGGTTAATGTACACAATATGTGAAAAACTCAGGTGGTTCTAATAAGGTACTGAATTAGTGGTATGTTGTTTTGTTCAGCAACGACTAATAATTAAATTTGCTATTTTTAAACCACTGCCTGATTACAGTATTCATTGATAGCAGCACTAGGTCACAAATCTTTAGGTCTGTTCTCCTCTCTGTGTGTAAGCTTAGTCTATTAAAGTTATTAATTTTCTTCCTGAATGTGCATAGTTCAGACCCAAATATTCAAATATTAGTGACCATCTTTGCTTCTTTTAGTAAACGTGCTGTGATATATGTCAATTCTACTGTCCTTTTCCTAAGAAAGTAACTTGGGCTGCTTAAAGTGGTGGGAACGTCCATCAACTGCTGTCTGTCAGATGCCTCTGCTAAAGTCTACGGCTGTTTGCCTACCAGTTCTAACAATTTGGGCAACAGATATTGCTTTTGCTAATGTTGTACTGACTTTGGTCACTTTCTTGGCCTGCTTAATACAGGAAAAAGGTGGCTATGCATGTGCAACCAACCTAATGTTGTTATGCAATGAGTTGGATCACCCAGAGTGTGAATGATTACTCTTCCTTCCCCTTCATCTCCTGTGAAATGTTGGCCAATATGCCCAAAGTCTTCAATGTGAACTGAAGGAAGAATATCTGGACTCCCTCAGTACAGTTCCCTCCTGGGCTTGATCAGAGCCCTTTCTAGGCACTGAGAAATTATGTGGAACCCTGCCACTAACCCTCAGGAAGTCCCAATAGGTCACTGTCCTTTAGTACCACCTCTTCTCCTTACAGTTTGGAGCAAGACGATCTATACCAGAATCCACTCCTCATAGCTGTTTTTCATCCCTGTCTAGATGGAGATTAAAAATGCATTTAAAATGCCCAAGTGTCCTATAATAAAAGAATTTTCAACAAAAAGAATCGTGAGTTATTGGGGGGATAGGTAGTGGAATAGCACACTTTAAACCAGTCTTTGAAATGCTTTAGAAAGTCAAAGTGGAAGTTACAATGTACACAGAGGAAGGAACTCATGCAAACAATAAAACCAAACTGTTGGAAATCTAATGAAAGAATTCTGACATTCAATGTAGAGATAGTAGCTGTTAAAGAAATAACATATCTGATGTTTTTCTTGTGTGCACGGACATTTGTCAAATTTATAGAAGAATAAACCGTCCAATGACTGAGAAATGCTGGGAAAGATATAAAACATAAACCTAAGTTTTAAACCAGTGATAGGATATATGTGCATATATAAATGAAAAGAAGATGCATGAGAGGTTTTACATAAAATATTTTCAAATAAAAATATAATTTTTTTAATAATAATGATAACTTTTTTCAAGTAAGATCTAAAATAGTTATATTAACAGTACAGTAGTTCCCACAATCCAGGCATGAGTCATGTTGTATTGTCTGAAAAATATTCTCTTCAAACTTATCATAGAAAAGGTTGTTCCAGATAATGAATTTCTCATATCAGATTACATCATCCACACAACAAGCCTTCTCATTAACTGCAGTAAAATGCCTCAGTTCTACAGAGGAGTCAGGTTGCCTTTTTGCTCTTTGTTATCCACACTTATTTTTCTGAAGCTTTCCCATAAAACTATTTCTAGGCTTTTTGATATTTTCTGCTTTGATGAACCATGAAGTTATTAGTTATACCCAGTGGGACATGTCATTTTCTATACAAGAAATTCCTATAATTAGCATTCCTGGAGGAGTTCAGTGTTTGAGTGAACAGCACCTCCCTGAAACAGAATGTACTCTGGGAGTAAATGTCCCACAAGGGAAGATCCTCCAAGGCATATCTGATGAAGATCATCACCTAGACAGTAGAAGCAGCGGTCTCCCAAGTTTGTTATTTAAATAAAAGCTTGTTGTTTGAATGAATCTTCTCTAGCTCACCACTACAAAGGGTTTGTTAACTAGAACATCAACATTTTGCTGGGATACAGGAAATGATGTAATTCCTCCCTGTACTTCCAAGTATGTCGAATATGTTTTCTGTGTGTATGAAATCAAAATTCTTCTCTTCTAACACTTAGCTGAGTCAGTGTTATAAAGTTATAAGACTTTGGTCTTCACCTATTTTTTGTCTCTACTGCCATTTAAGTTAAAAACTCCTTTACTGGAATAACTTACTTGTCTTAAGTAGCATTGCCGAAGACTATTTTCACGTGCAAATTCTTGGTTATCGTATCTTATAGCAAAAATGCTATACTCAAAGGGAAATGAGATTTATATCAGGGTATGAATCCAATGATATGAAAGAAACATATATGAAGTGAAGCCCAGAATGAAATCTTTTGAATGCAAAATCCAGAAGCACAAAATGTATTTAAAATAAAAAGGGAAGTTTGTCATATATACTTGTATCAATGGTTTCGATGATAACTGAATGATCCTTAGGGATTTAGAAAGGTGAAATTTTCCACCCTTTTGTGGAAGGAAAGTTATAGGAGTGGGGAAGGGAACATGTGGCCAGAAATATTGCTAATGTGGTGTTATAGGTTAATATGTTTGTACAGAAGCATGGAAGTCCTCTGAGCTGTGGAGGGCTTTTGCAGGCTTTGAAAGTCTGTGTCCCCTCTGGGTCTCGGCTGAGCAGTTGCACGGTCAGTGTTTTTCCATTCCAGTTCCAGTATTTCTTGGCAGAATACTCTCTGTCATAGTCTTCAGGATGTTGCCTTTTTCACTCCTTTCAACCATCAGACATCTCCTCTGGGATGATGGAAAATGATCCCGGAAGTTAGTATGTATGCCTTGGCATTGAGAGACAGAGGAGGAAGACATTTTAGAACAAAGACTGATAAACACTGACCAAGATCAAAAGAGCTCTGCCATTTCAAAAGATTGCAGAAACTCTTCTAGAAGCATGTTTTTCTTGAGTTTTTCTTATTAGCCAGGATTTTGCAACAAGTGTCGATATGATCAAATACAGAACTTATGTTAGAGGTAGAAGAAGTGAGGTGGGCAGGTGAAAGCAATAGCTCTCTTTTTTTGAAGTAGGCAACCCCTTGAACTATACTATGTATTTTCTCTTTTACTAGACATTAGCCAAGTCCCTGCCTCTTTTTTAAAAAAAATTAGAAATCTGTTTTTTCAAACCATTATCCAGCCAGTATTTTTCAGACCTTTAGTTTGGGTAAGATCAAAAGTATGTGTAAAAACAGTTAATTACCAAAATTTTTAGCATCTTTTTCCAAATAGTGTTTAAAAGTCCCTGGGTAATTGTGGTGAGTTCGCCTTGGCTGAATGCCAGGTGCCCACCCAGCTGCTCTATCCCTCCCCTTCCCAGCTGGACAGGGGAGAGAGTAAGGTGGGAAAACAACACAAATCACGGGTTGGGATAAGGTAGTTTATATTTATCCAAAAAAAGAAAGCAAAAGCAGTGTGCACATGTACAAAGCAGAAGCCAGCAGTTAATCTCTACTTCCCATAAGCAGCGATAGTCAGCCACTTCTCCGAGAAGCGGGGCTCCAGCACGCGGAACAGTTGTCAGCAGGCAGCCATCAGAGACAATGAGTGCCTCTGGTCCTGCTCCTTGCCTCAGCTTTTATATCTGGGTTGACGTCATGTGGTATGGAATATCCCCTTGGTCAGTGTGGGTCAGCTGGCCTACTTGTGTCCCCTCCCAGGATCTCGCCCTCGACTGAAGAAGGAATGTTACAGTGCTGTGCTCAGCAGTAGCCAAAACATGGGTATGTTATCAACACTCCTCTAGCTACCAATGCAGAGCACAGCACTGTGAGGGCTGCTATGGGGAAATAAATTCTGGCTCAGCCAGACCCACCACAGTAATACCTCGCAATATTCCAGATGATGATTTGGGTTTTTTTCCCATAAATGTGTATGTGTGCAAACATGGTAAGAAAGAAGTGAGGAATAAATAAAATGTTTTGAGGCAGTTTTTGGAAAATGGCAGTATTTTCCTCTGACAAACTGCTTTACATTTGTTAGTGTTTATCTTCCCAGTAGATTTTTGTGACTTTGGTTTGAGGTGTTAGAAACTGCTTCTCTATAGCGGGACAGATATATTTTTGGTTCCTAAAGAAAATAATTTTTTGCTGGCTTGGTATTTGTATTTGCTGTTAAATTTTAGCTGTCTCTTGTCGAAAACTATTGTACAAATTTTTTTTGCTCTTGTAGAATGTATTCTAGGTAATGAAGATATTGTTCATTTCAGGTCACTGAAACTATGGTGTCAGTCTTAGTGTTTTCCTCTTGAAATAACTTCCTTTTCTGAGCTGATACATTATTTTTCTTTCTAGTTCAGTTTATTCTGAAATTACATGTGGCAACCTTATTATTTTCTGCTTTCTTTCAAACCAGGATTAAAAAAATTTAATTATATGCTGTGTGAAAACTATTACGATAGTTACAAGAAATCACAAAATTGAACCAAGTTGATTATATAATTTCTCTTTATTGTGGGTTAGTTTCCAAAATAAGACAAGGGAAAAAAAACCTTCTGCTTTTATACAATGTTTAAGGAAGTGTTACAGATAATAGGAAGTTTAAAAAACTTCACTTATTTCCCAAAGATACCTCACCTTTCCTGTCATCAAGACAGTCTGTTTCTCATACTTTTTGACTTGAAAAAGTATACCCTATGGAATAGAGAATGAGAATACAGAAAAGAGGACAAAGTTAATGTATTTCCTTCCAAACTAACAGCTTCCAAAAAAAAAAAAAAAAAAAAAAGAGCTTGAAATCCTTCTGTAATGCCACTTTCTGGCACTTTGTAGAAATTAATTTAAAAAATTATGATGTGCCTCATAAGCATCCCTGGATGCCCTGTTGTGGCTATAACTGAAGTGTTGATAAAAGATGCTGTTTATTTTAATGACAGACTGTGTTGTTGGCCAAGTGGCATCTATTCTTGGTAAATAACAGGCAATTGCACTGTCTAGTTATGATCACCATTTTCTGAATCACAGGTTGCTAATAATTTGTATTATATCAGTGTTTTTGGCAACCCATAGGACTTGAATTAGTGCAATACATAATTTTCTTATTATTTTCGAGTCCATTACATATTTCATTATGTCTTTTGAAAAATATATGATAGACTTCAGTAGATAGACATTTACAGATAAGGTTGTTGTGCTTTGGGTATTTTTAGTTTGGGGTTTTTTTTTTGAGGGGGTGGTTATGTTTTGTTTGGTTTTTTTTCTGATTACAAGTAAATGTATGTACTCTTTGTACTTTTACATATTTGCTGTTTTTTCAAAAGTGGAGTATAGACATCCTCCTCTTATAACTTTGCAAGCTGACACTTCTCCATGGTTCACATGATTGCAATTGCTGAGTGACTGTGCCTAGTAATTCAGAATCTCCTTCATGTTCATGGTAGACTGAACTGTAGATGCCAAAAGCCTTGAGGCTTGTTGCCTGTAACAGAGTGGAGACTTCACCTATCTCTTTACCCTGAATATCACATCCTTCCAAGAAAATGGAGAAAGAGTGCTACTTCTCTCAGCTCCTTGACATGTTATTTTTGTGTCTTAAAGGTTTACGTAGTTTTTGCAGTTGACTTTTTGCTGTTCTGATATAATATAGTCAGGTATAGTCTTTTTTCACTGGCTCTTCAGTCCGTGCAGTATCCCAACCAGCCTATGTTTCTGACTCTTAAAACACAGACTGGGCTATGGTTGTAAACTGCAATATCTGTATGCTGGAGAGGAGAGGCTCTATAATAAAACTTGCAGTCCTATTGGGATAACTTTTCAGAGTCTACAGTGTTTACAGCTGTTCTATGAATTCCAAGTTAATAATGATAGAATGCCATGGTTTGTAAAGTATTCAAAATGTGCACTGAGGTAAGTAGGGGTTTAATAGTTTGGTGAAGGCAGTAGTAGTCTCTGCTGCATAGTATCTGCTGGAGACATGAAGTTTAAACAGAATCTTTTGTGTACACAAAAAAACCCAGAAAACAAAAAAACAACTCCAAAAAAATCAAATCAACCAACTAAATAAATAATCCAGAGGAAAAGGAGAAGGCAGAGTTTGGGAAAAAAATGACAATGATGCAAATGGAAGAATTATTTTATGGAGCAATATGTTGAAATTCCTCCAAAGAATTGAGGTAGAGGTTTTTTGTCCAGAGAGAAAAGTGAACCATGTTTCCTCAAAGCAATACAGAGGATTCTTCTCTTGACATCAATAAAACATCAAAATAGTAAGAAGTGTCATGAATAAAATAAGAGAATATATTGTACTATATGGGAAGCAGAAGTTTTAGAGAATTGTGGTAGATGGACTGAATTTTGGGTTTTAATTTATTTATTCTAAAGGTTTATGGGTATGATTTGCATGACAGTTCCCATGTTTTTACTCAAATACTAAAAACTTTCTTGAATTGTCAAAGAAAATGAGTAGTTAATAAGACAAACTATCAATATTTATTTATTATAATTGAAGAGGAAAAGCAGTAGTAGTATACCAGAACAACAAAAGCTAATAATCTCATTCTATGAATAGTGTTTAGTAAAGTCCAGTGATTTTACTACTACACAATAACTTAGAGAAATGGCATTTACTAGAGGCATATGTTTGTTTTCTAGAACATATTATTACCACAGATTACTATATAATAAAAGCTTTTATTCTTTCTACACCAATGGATTGCAAATAGGGAAAGTCAGGAGAGCAGAAAAAAGTGGATGGGTTGGAAAGGTGGTATACACAGCACTGGAATAATACGATTGAAAAGATTTGGTCTCTTAACCACAGGTACAAAGATATTCACCTTGAGAGCAATCTATCCTTAAAACAGTGTTACAGAGCATCTTCTGTGAGACTATGAGTCTCACATAAACTGGAAAAAATGACAGTACAGTAATAACTGTGATCAGTTATTTCATTTGTTCTGCAAAATATGGCAATTAAAAATATAAGAATTTTTATTAGTCTATACTAAGTATTGTAGGTAGACCTGTGTCTGTCTTCCAGAGTTACGTGAAAGGGTCTGTAAGAAAGGGACAGCAAACTGCCAGGAAAGATGACTTCTAGTTTTTAATAATTATGAAAATATCAATTGCATTAATGACAATTAAATTATACGCTAAAAGGCTAGCCAAATATTAAGGTGGCAGGCTTAAATGAGTCTAATACAAATAGAAAACACCTGAATGTACTGTTCTTTCATAATAAAAAGCCCACCACATTGAAGAATGTACTATCTAAACTCCCTCAGACTGCCGCTAGATGGTGACAGTAACTTTTAAACACTGTGGACTTGATCAGCTATGTCTAAGTGCAATACTGAAAGTTGTTTTGCAGACTGGTATATATAGTCTGGAAGCAATAATATCTACCAACTCTGTAAAATCAGGGAGACGTGTAACCATTTTTTATTTCAAAATAATTTTTAGAGTCATTGCTGACTAAAGGCATAAAATATTTCTCTGCTTTACCCTCTTACTTCAAAATGTGCTGTGTTGTGCACTGTAGTGAGGATGTAAATATCATGGACCTACATTTTATAGTTCAGTATCAAAAAGGACAATAACAGTCATAGTTTGGAACACTTCAAGAAGTTGCAAAGCATGATTTGGAACACAAATTTATGGAAATGTTCTGTTTGAGCATGTGTGTTTCCATATTTCCTACCATCTTAGCAATACTATGCAATAGTTTCTGGTTTGCAGATTAGAACTGGAAGTTTTGGCATTGAGAAGGGTGTGTAATTTCATGAAAACACGTTTCATGTGGAATATGAGCTGCACTTTGGAAATTCTATTCTGTAAAACATCTTACCAGACATTAAAGTGAACACGTACATGTTTTGCTGAATAAGGGCTACTTTATAGCTTTGAGTTCTGTTAATAATTACAAACAAATATTCTACTAATTTCAGTGATCTCATCAAAACAGCACCAAATTACATTAATTTTGAACTGGATAGAATTTCATCTCTGGATTAAAACACTTTTTGGATCCAAAACAATGCATGATTTGAAATTGAAATTTAATTTGACATCTTTCAGAAGACAGACAAATTGTTCCATGCTCTTTCTTCTCCTTCTGCCCCCTTCTCTTCCCTCAGATGTTTAAGGCTACATATAAATCTTTCCAATTTATATTAAAATCTGTGTAAGGTAATTATCTGCAACTAATGAGCATTTTCTGTTAGTACCATTTTCTAGACTTTAGATATCTATTGGTTGTTCTTGTTAATCAATGTGTATACAGCACCATTCATCATCAAAAATTTTCTCAAGGTGCTAACTGTGAGGCTTCTGATCTACTCATATATTTAATAGAAGATTTAGTAGGCTGCCCAATTATCTCTCCTAGGGACATGCAATCAAATGCATGCCCATGCCCTTTAATGTACCTGAGGTCTAAAGCCCCCTATTTGCATTAGGGCTCACTCTGTTCCTATTTAACTGTAGTTACCCATCCATAAGTATTAACATGTAACTGTCTTAACAGATGTCATTGAGTCTTCCATCACTTATTTTTCTTAGTTGAAGAAAAATTTATCAGTATTCTTCACTGTAGTAGGCCATTAAATTGTAAATTTAAGACATGGTGAATTCAATTAGAAAGTCTTGTCAAAATCACTGACAGCAAGACATAACTCATCTCAGGTTTGCTCAGTTTGCAAACTGATACTTGTAGAGATTTAAAACTCTGAGAGTCAGCCAATTAATATCTATCTGATAAAGATGACCAGATGACTGTGATTTTCAAGAATAGCTACCTTATACTATGAATAAAAATATTTTGTTTTCTGATTCTATGTTGAAAGTTTATTTCCTCTAGGGCAATGTTCCTCATTGCTTTATGTTTCTTAAAATCACTAGCACGATCATTATCCCTTAACAAATCTGCTTGTTATCAGATGAACATCAATGTTAAATTCCATCTTATGAAAAAGGCTGATACATCTGGCAGAGTCTCAGTATGATGAACATTAGTGGTTTAGTTTGGAACAGAAGTCTGTTTTTCATGTGAATAGTCTGGTTGTCTTGATTTCTGTGCTTTGGTTGATGTTGTGGAGAAGTCTCTTTGTACTTGAACTGGATTACCCTCAGACAAAATCAAATTACAGATGCTTTACAAGAGTGCGCTCGACGCACATCAACTGTCAGTGGGCAATTGATCCCTTGAGCCGTAGCGGAGCTAGTTGAAATAACCTATAAAATTTCTACAGTGTGGGTAGTAAGTTCTCAAACCATTTATACAGATACAGATCTTGTTTGTCTATGCTACCTGCTAAAACATGGTCTTGTAGTACCATATTCCAAAGATTTTTGCCCATTTATAAAGTTGTGGGTGTTGGTTTTTGTTTGGTTTTGGTTTTTGTTTGTTTTTTTGTTTGTTTATAGTTTGCCGTTGTTTAATTTTTGAGGTTTTTCATAGCAGTACTAGTAACCCCAAATCCCTTAACTTTGCCAGGCAATGCAATAGTAGCTGTGGAGGCACAGTTATAATCTCAATGGCTGAATAAAAATATTCCTATTGCCCAATGAAGCATATATTCAGAGGTATAGCTAAGGATCGGTAAGAGTGAGGTGTTATACCTATAAAGTCACTTCTTTAAGTTATGAATGCTATTAAAAGAAGAACAGATGTTCCACTGAGCTGATTTTGCTCCCAGTATTTTTCCTATAGGTACTATAAGAAGTAATTATTCTCGCTTCAAAATAATGAAGTCAGCTTGGAAGGGGACAAGTTTTCAATAAACATGCCAAAAATTACGTCTTTTTGTAAGTGCTATTTCTTCGAGTTAACTGAGAAAGTATTATTTTCTTGTTTATTTCTTTGTAAGAAAGCCATTCCAGCTAACTAGTTTGTCAAGATTATTGACCCATGAGAAAACAGCACTCATTATAGAAACTGAACTACTGTACAAGCTTTAGATAATTTGATGTGAACACTGTTCATAATTCATGATACTGAAAATTATTTATGCCAATAAATATGCTGACACGTCCCTACTTCATTTATCAAGTCTGCCTCTGCACTGGTGGTGAAAGTTCTCAAACGAATATTTCACAATATGAAACAAGGAATGAGCCAAACTATGCTCTCCAAATACCTTCCAATGTTTAATATAATATTTCTATATGTTTTTAGCTCACTTTACAAAACAACATGAGCTTTTAATACCTTGTAATTACTTTTCTGAAAGGCATATGTATTGAAAAATCTGAATCACTAAGTATAAATAATACCTTCTATGTCTGTACCTTCTACGTGTTTCTGTATTCCTGCTCTGTTTCATCATGGTCATGCTTCATGTGTTTACATAAATTCAAGTGTTTTTCACATAGAATATTTAATTTCTGCTCTTCACTTTCAACTAACTGTTGTATTTACTCAGAACTGAAATTTTTGTTAGTAAGTCAGCACAAAGCTTTGCAAATTAGCACTCTTTTATTTATTTAATGTATGTATCTGCTAAGCAGAATGTTTCCAGCAGGGAAGCCTACAGGAATTCCTAGAAACATTAGTAGTTTGAATCACCAGAAAATGAGACAAAAGATATAATAGATTCTCTTTTGCCCTAAAATGTATCTCAGTTTGTACCTATTGATGCAGAAAGACAATTGCCATTTCTTTTATACAGTGATGGAAAAGCTGGTTATGTGACCATGAGCGGTGCTGCTGATGGATGTTTTGCACTGTATGTGCTTCCCTTGCTGTTAGAAAAATGTTTTACTGGAACCATAAAGTCTGAGAACTGAAGTTATTTGTTTTAATAAGAGAAGAATGTACTAACTTTGTGGTCATAGAAACCACTAATAATAAAAGACAGGCCTATTTTACTTAAAAATAACAACACACCCATCAACAACCCCAAAACTTTTCCTGTTAACTTTATTTATCATACCTTATGGACTTTATTTCTCCCTAGACATCTACTATTTATTATTTAAGAGATGTTTTCAGAAGACATTAAAGGAAGAGAGAGATTTAATGCTGCAAAAAGGAACTGACATTCTATTTATATATGGTAGGAATTACAGAGAAAAATTATTCAGAATGGTACTGAATAAATGAGAAATAATGCTAACTGTATATATTACATTTGAAGCATTGCCTGCTCCAGTTGCTTAGGATAAATAAATCAGCCTCCTTTAGTTAGAACTTTTGCAATTATTTTTTTTAGCCAACAAGACTTATATGCTTAAGCTATCCTTCAAAATTGTACCTAATTTCTTGAAAATTGAAGATTATAACATAAATACAACACAAACATTATTATATGAGTAAAATGAATTTCAGGGACAAAAATCAGGGAGGAAAGGGTCATGAAATTTAATAAGTACTTGATAAGAAGCACATTAAACCTCAAAGGTGTGGTTGCAGAGAACAATCCTGAAGTTCAATAGGACAACAGACAAATAAAAAAATTAGGTTCACATATGCTGGCATGTTACGTTGAAATGCAAGATATACCAGCAGTCCAGCCTTCTGGCTTCCATGTGGAACTTCAACACTAATGCTAGTAAATTGTTTCATGATTGTTATTCATGGCTTATATTGCCGGTAAGTTGAGTTCTACAGCATTTTATTTCATATTTACACTGTGCTGTATATACATGGTCCAGTTGCAAAATGTCCTTTACCCACAAAAGAAGATTTTGCAGGCTGACGTGTAAAACATGTAATCTTCTTCTGCATAGAAGATTACATGCATGTGCAAAACATGCAAGAATTTTGTATTGTATAATGAGATATAATGGAAAGACAAGAGGAAATATAAAAGTAGCATTATGGGTTATTACACAGACTCAGAGAAATAGAGAGAATTATTATCTAATGAATTTTTCAAATTATGTCATTTTTTGAAAACTGTTCTATTTGTAGAGCACATGCAAAGAGGGGTGTGGTTATCATGTAGCCTGATGAGTCTTCATTAGGCAATGGGTGCAATTAAGAGCAATAGAGCTTGTTTTATGTTATTTTCATCCAGACCGATCCAATTTACAGATTGAACAATAACTCTACAAAAAGCCTAGTGGGAAAGAGATATACTAACTTTGCATCATGAAATGTTGCCTGTGACATGTTGAAAAATAAAGGAACTCTCCTTAAATCTTTGTGGAAAATCACAAAGAATTGCAGTAGCCAGCAGCACATGATTGTGGTTTCTCTACTATTAGTATCAGAAAGAGCTGTACATCTCATCTAGATGTTTCTACCGTGCTGATGGATGAACAATGAAAGGAGAAGAATAATATGGGATGTATTTTTTTTAAAAAAGTGAGATAAGACTATCTACATGTAAAGTACTGCCTTTCTCATCGCCAATACCACACAAACATGCACCCCATGTGTATTTCAGAAATTTATTTAAGATTCGTGAGCTCCCTCACTTAATTGTCTTTGCATAGCTCAGGAGAGTAGATATCACTGCAAAATGTGGCCATTTTAGTTAAGACTAAAATACATCTGTCCTCTGCAATTGCTGATTTTGGTAAGTAGGAGTTAGTGGGGTTACATGTGTTTTTAGGGATGGAGTATCAATATTAATTAGTAATGCAGTTGCATCAAAAGTACACTGCAAAGCAGTGCTAATTGGAGATGTGTCATCTCCTGAATATGATGGTGCCGGACATCAAGTAGATGTAAGTCTGGGACAGACTCAAACCTGTAGTATGTACAAGTATCAAATCTGTGAGATTCAGCTGCAAAAGAACTTCGTCTTTTCTGCACATTCAGCCAATACCTTTATTCGTCCTGGATCACTTGTCCTTGCTTCCACCTCCCGTAACCTTCATTTTTGTATTCAATTTTTTATCAGGAGCTCCTTTTTCACCCATGCATGCCCTCTGCCACCTTTACTTGATTTCCTGCTCATTGGGATGAACTATTCTTGAGCTTGGAGGAGGTGATGCTTGAAAATCAATTAACTCTCCTAGTCCCTTTTCTTTAAAACTGTTTCTCAGAGTATTCTTTCAAGCAGAAGCCTAAACAGGTCAAAATCTGCTCTCCTAAAGTGCCTGTTTGCCTTATTTCCTCTTCTCAGTACCCTTATCTCCATCATTTCGTTATCACTGAAGCCAAGGCTACTCCCCAACCTTATATTGCCAACCAGTTCTTTCTTGCTTGCAAGTATGGAGTCTAGCAGAGCATCTCCCCATACTGATTCTGGATTACTTGCGTCAGGGAACTTGTGCCCTTGCCTTTGCCTGCTGTGTTGTGTCTCTGGAAGATAGTGCTGGTTAGAGTCCCACATGAGGGCAAGAGCCTGTGAACATTAGACTTCCAATTGTTTAAAAAGGCCTCATCTATGTCACCCTGATCAGACAGCCTGTAGCTGACACCCACCTGATACAACGTTGCCCATGTATGCCTGCCAGTCCTGACCCATAAGCTCTTAGCTGGTTCATTGTTTCAGCTTAGTTCCATGCATTCCTGCTGCTCTGTGCAAAGGGTGACCCTTCATCCACACCTAACTGGCCTGCCTTCCTAAAAAGCCTGTGTCCTTTATAGTAGCGCTCCAGGTCTGTAAGTTTTTGCAGCACACAGCTGTGATCCCATTGAGGTTGTAACTCTGCAGCTGCATGCCGGCTTCCAATTCCTCCTGTTTGTTTTCTGTGCCGTGTCCATAAGTGCAGGCTCTTTGGAGAGCATCCAGTCATACTGACTTCCCTGAAAAAGTATAAGAGCTTTTACCATGATGCTGTGCTGAAGACTTCCTAATATTTGTGTGCATGTGCTCAAAGTGGACCCCTTTCAGCCCTTTATCCTTTTCTTGCCAGCCTGGTCCACCACTGTTATTCCTGGTTTAAAATTCTCCCTACCAAAATGGTCAGCCTGGGACAAACACAGTTTTACACCACTTGGTCAGGTGGGTCCATAAAAAGTATTTGCTTTTTGTTATGGAAATATAATCGTAATACTAAATCTTAAATGTAATTTCTCAGCTATCTCTGTCATTGCAGAATAAATCAGTGCTGTGTCAAACACTGAAAAAGTGTTAGTTCATAGTTTTTCTGATACACTAAGACAACATTAAAGCCTTAATTCGTAAGACTCTGTGTGGCAATCAATTCAACAAGAGTCATTATGTTGAGTTAATGTTTGTCCCAATATGCATGTGAGAGACTGCAGTTATATCACCAGGCTGACTAAGGTCAGCACGTATGCATTGAAAACCTACCTATTCACAAGAGAGAATTTGGGGTTTTATATTGATAGGAAAATGGCTGATCAATTTGTCTTTGGGGCAGAATTATGGCAGCCCAGTGTCATTTAAGATTCTTGGTTTATTGTCCTTTATATCTCTGAAAATTTTAGTAGTCTTGATATTCAAACAGATTGCAGATTAACCTTAAGCATAACAGCTTTTTGAGAGAGAGTATCACGCCTCAGTTATGCTTCCTGGTACTTGTATCTTTCTTTCCCTCCTGTTACCCCCCTCAGTTTCCTGATGATTATTTTCTCTCTCTTCTCTCATTGCTCTTTTAAATTTTATTTTCCTGTTTTGCAAATGAACTGGGAATTTTTTAAACTGTATATTATGTGAATATATTATAATTCAGGGAGAAGAAACATCTTCATCTCCTAGTGTGTTAAAAACTAAATATTGTGGTGCTGTAGTTTTTGTCAAGTATAAAATTTTGGTTACTATTTCTGTAAACAAATTGACGACAGTTAATAGAAGAGGTCAAAATAGCTCCAAAAGGTGCAGGATAAAGTTTTAAAAGAAATATTTTTGCTTCTCTAGGACGTTGAAGTTTACATAGTTATTTGCACTTCTGTGAAGTCACTGAAATAATCGCTGATGATAAAATTCCTATCTTGTCACATTGGAATATAACATTTGCCTGAGCTGGGTCATGGAAGAAACATAGTCATACATCAGTCCTTCTCCACGCTTGCTACACTGTTTGCCAACTAAAGATATTTGAAAACAAAATAATCTCCTTTTTATTTTTTTACTTGATTTTTTTTTTAAAGAGCAGCAGAATCCCTTTCCACATGTACATTAAAACTCTTGTTATTCTTTGTGATTGTTCCCTTCATTATTTAAAATCATATTCTTGCTTAATCAGACTTGCCTGGGTTTCATTGTGGTAACTGTTGTTACTGAGGAACTAAGAACAGGTTAAAATCATTCAAAGAAGCAAAAAATCATTCAAAGGCAAGTCCTAATTGTCATAAGACCATAATTGCTACAATTAATTTATTTCCAGCTCTTCTTTTTCTTTGAGGCAAAAAAAGATACCATTCAATTTTTTTTTATTCTTTTGATGTAGTGTCACCAAAAGTGTAGTAATGTCACACAGAAAATCTTGCACTTTGTAAACTTTCTTCCCTTTGTTTATTGTGGTAAATGTGTTTCATAACCCTTAAATTTTCATTACGATTAGTTGTTAGAATTCACAATATGCTTTATGCAAACCTTATTTGGACAGTCATCATTTACATGTTTTATAAAAGGAAACAAGCAACATGTCTTGCTGACTTTCTTCTCCATTTTGCAGAACACGCTTGAAAAATACTCCATCATCAATGTAGCTACTGTGTCTAAAAGCTTTTTAAAAGCCGTATAAAACTACTTGAGACAGAAATAATGGTCCTTTCTTCACCAGTAGTGAGAAGAGAATGTGCAGTCAACAGCAATATAGCAAAAACAGGAAAAAAAATCAAGAAGTTTACTAGATTAATTTTTCGTACTGTCAATCACATTTTACTACCTGAGCTTTCGGGAAATAAGCGTCTCTGAAGGATTTTGTGATATGTGAATAATGTTGCTAAGTTTTTTAATATTCTGTTTAATATACAAGTAAGAAAAGTTAGCTATCTTAAGATGTGTCATACAATTATGAACATAATCCTAATACAGAAGTATAGTGATATTGTCCTGAATAGGCACCAGCTGTATAGGAACATTTTTTGCTTCTATAAGTCTCCTTTTCCAACTGGGAACTGCTGAGAGTAAGCAAAATCTATAAGTGTATTTAAAAAAAATAATCTTGGTATTATTTTTCAGCTAAAGTATGTTATTTTGTAGCAGATTGAAGTATGGTCTCTATAATAGGAGTGTATACTGCTTTTAATTTTTCTTCTTTTGTTTAAAAAAACACTTATGAAAAGTGACAAGTGATTCAGGTGGGGGAAGTGCTTCTCTATGTATAGATAAAGGACAGAACTGAGATAGTGCAGCAATGTTGTATTCTGAGTATATTTGGATTTTGGATTATTAGATATCCACTTGGAATTTGAACCTTTTGCAATTTTTCTACTTCAGAGTATGAATGGAGGAATGAACTTTCAGTGGCATTCCTGACTCTAGGGAGAGTTATCAATATGGCCACACTCCTGTGCATCTGCTACTTGAGCATAAAAGCGGAAGTAACTGGCTTAGCCATGCATCTAAAAAGTGTAATGAACTGTATTATAGCTTGGGTTAAGGTTTGACTTAGATAAGCAAGAAGAGAAGATATTGGAATGGATGGAAAAACACTTGGCTTGTATTTATTCTTCTCTGACATAATTTTAAAATGTCACTTAAGGCAGAATGTATCCTTGGGCTAATCTGTAAGTATGTAATTCCAGATGGCCAACAAATGTTGTGCTATGCTAGTATCAAAAAAGAATATTTGTTTATGTCCTAATACGACAGACCCAATGAATATATTTGTTACATTTAAATTAGAGAATTTATTATGGGATAAAATGTGAAAAAAATATTTACAGCACTGAATAGTTAAACAAAGTTTGTTCTTATTCTTCTGGGACTTCGACAATTCAATAGTCCAAATTAAAAATGAAAATCTGAGGGGAAAAAAAAGAGAGAATGAAAGTCTTTTAGCAGATGGGGTAGGACAGAGCACGAAACAGTTGGAGAGTACTTAGAATATAACAGAACAGAATATAATAGAACAGAAAGCCAGCTTCAATAGCTGTCCTGTCAGATAAGTACCTATCTACATGAATTACAGATGTGGCTCTTGTTGGGGCATGTTTTTGTCTCTGTGCCACACACATATTTAGTGTAAGATACTTGTAATACCGGTGTGCAGCCTTTAACATTTATTTTGTCTTTTCTCTCCTGTGGCACTAAGCAAACAACTTTTTAGCTCTTCTGTCTGCATTTTTGCATCTGCTATAGCTTTGCATGTGATGTGCCTGACTGCCTCACTGGAGTCAAAATGGTTCTGGAAACCACGTCTTATAATAGGCCTCCATAGGTCCCTTTCCAAACCTGTTTCTAACCAGTTTTCTGGGTTATTCTGTCATTCCTAGTTCCAGGATACTTTTTCTGTCCCCTACTCTCCATTATTATTTTCCTTTTTTAAACAGTGGTTTGGACAAAAGGTTTTTGTACGATGGAGACCACTCTATTTTTCTCATTCTTTCTCGAACCAGTAAATACCTTCTTCAACTAATCCATCTTCCAGAACAAAGTGGATTTAAATGATTTGGATGTGTTAGCTTGGTTTACCCTGGCTACGGATCTTTCTGAGGTTTCTTGTATTTGCCTGAAAAACTGAGAGACAGAAGAGATATCAAAATTGACTTGCCATGTCTTTTTTTTTTACAAATCAAAAATCACTTGCTCCATGTAGCTCTATAGAAGTAATAACTAGCTCTTCTTTTTGGGTTTTGGTCAGGTTTTTTGTTTTATTTTGGTTTTAATGCTAATTTCATTAGTATGTCTCAAAAAAAAAAGGTCATTCTATTAGTGCCTTACAAACACATGCAATAACATTCTCCAGTTTTCTAGATGAGAAAAATGAAATAAAAGGAAAAGGAACAGAGTTGCTTTGCCTGCTGTCACTGAAGACCACTTTAAATTTCATTTCCCTCTGGTAAGGTCAATTTTTTCCAGAGGGATGGGGTCTCTGTGTCATAATGATAAACATGTGGGAAAAAAACCCCAACAAACCTGACTTCAGCTTCATAGGAAATTATTACTTCATCCTGGTAACTAGGCTTCCTGAAGAGTTTCTGAAGAGTTTTGAACTTCTTCCTGTGCAAATGATTTTTTCAGTAGACATATTTATATGTCTCAATTTACTGTGACAGAGCAGTAAAGAAAAAGGGTTTTCTAAACAGTAATCTGTGCTGCTCATTTAGACATGTTCACCAGATGACACTGAGGATGTAGAATATAAAAAAGTATGGCAAAATAGCGGTACTTTATCTTCACCAATTCACTAGTTTACTTCTTATTCCAGATGCTCCCTCATTACATACCTGGAAGGTCAGTCAGAAGCATGGGGGTTTTCCTCTGCTTCTCTATACATAGCTAGGCTGTCAACAAATTTTCTTAAATTTGCCCTGTTTGTTTTTTCTGCTCAAAGCACTTGGTTGCTGAGGAGGGAAAAATGTTTTTATTCATTCTAGGAATAATTGTGGTTATGAACACACAGCGCCTGGTGAAAAACACAGGCAATTCTGTTAAGAAGTAGTAGAACAAATTATTTGGTGTTTATATGGGAAGTATTTCTACTTATTGTTGTCAAGCAAATCTTCTCAGTAGAGATCACAGTATTTCAGAATCTGTACTAAATGGCACTTGCAGTGAGAGGCAATACTAAGATCAAGGTAAACCTAGGAAAAAAATCAAGATGAACCCTAGGAAGCAGATGATTTGAGATTAACATTAAAAGGCTATGCTAATCTGAATGTTTCTGAAAGTCTAAGATAAATCTCAGTGTTAAAAAATCATTAACCAGTATAAATTATGCATAAAGGCTTTGTTTCCATTCCGTGGAGAAGGATATGTCTCTAGATGTTTTGTTGTTGAAAGCCTATTCGGGTTTTCTTCTGGAATGAAAAGATGTACATCACCAATGAAAGGAAAACTTAAAATGGTTCCCATACTTTTTCCATCATGTGCAGAAAATAAAAATTATTAGGAGGACACTTGCTACTTCTGTATTGTCAAATTCACCATAGGACAACATTTAGCATCCCTCATGAGATTAGGATGATTGATGATCACAGTCTTGGCTCATGACTGGAATCAAATAAATCTTAAACAGCTTCCTAAATGCTGTTGAGCTGACCTCAGCTTTATATTTTGAATTATTTGAATTTATTCCAAATTCTGTGGTCATCTGGAAGGAAACATTTCTTTTTTTCTTTTTTTTTTTGTCATTATGTGGGGAAGGGAAAGGAAGCTGAAGAAGAACAAAAACTATATTAAATCTATCCAAGAACCATACTTTTTTCTATGTGCTGAAATTAACTGTATCCTTCCCACTTCTACTATATTTATTATTATAGCACCTAAACAGAAATTAAACTTGCTGATTTAAAGATTGAAAGAATTAAACTGATGCAGTTCTATCTTACTCCATACAACATATGCAAATGGATTTACAAGATGATTTTATTTAGTTTCCCAGATTATGATTCAAGTAATATATGTTGCCTTGAGTTTTGGTCTTTTTTGATTTCAATTTGCTCAGCTCAAAAAACAATAATGTGTATTTCTTTTTTCCTCCTGTTCTAAATTATATATAAAAATTATTTGTAATTCTGTCATGTATGTGCTGTGCATTGAACTTAAGGACATTATGACTGATGAACAAAAAATTTGAGAAAAAAAAAAAAAAGGAGTTGGGCTCAGTGATCTTTCTGGGTCCCTTCCAGCTCAGGATATTCTATGATTCTGTGGCCATGTTGAGAACCTGGGATACCCTGATAAAAGCATGAAAGCTTAGCCTTAAAAGTTTCTAGATTGAGTAGATTCCCTCTCAGTGTGTGATTTTAGTGATGGAGAAAAAAAATAGAAAAAGGAAAATCTGCTTAATATTTGAATACATTACCTTTTTGATTTGCTAACTAACCTTTATTTCTACTTTCACAAACATGCCAAGTTACAGAGAAGACAGGCTGATAGAATGTCTTTAAATCTTTTTTTGATGAAGATTAAAAACCAAGTCACTAAGATACCGAAATTGTTGATCAGTTGCTTTCTGGGTGCTCATGGCTTCAGACTCTTACAGTGTTATTGGCATAAATGTTGCACCAGCTGAAGAGCATTACAGCCTTAATCTCTGACCTAACAACTCAACAGGCAGGAATCCTTTAAAACTGTAGTATTACAGAGTAGGATGAATACAGTTGGGATGAAGATGCATTTGTTCTTATATATTTTGTGGGTCAGAGTACATGCCTTTTTAATTCTGCAGGACTATCTCTAGAATAAATGAGCTCTAAACTGTAGAAATGTAAGAAGCTCCTTCAATCCTGGGGTCCTGTTCCTTTAGCCAGAGGGACTAGTCAATATCAGATGCGTTAGATCAACACTCTGCTTGGATTTGCTTAGTGAAGGAAAGGTACAATGCTGACTCCACAAGTGCTACATTAGTGTCTGCAAAATAACACTGATGTAATAAAATCCCAGTGATTAGTAATGGAAAACAGACTATAGAAATGAACAGAAATTTCTTCACTTTTGGTAAAGTGCCAAAAACTTATCAATCTGAAGAAAGCTTGTCTATCCCAAGCTTGTGTATATACTGTAGCTATGAAGAATCAGCTCTATGACTTGGCTACCTATATCAAAATGAGGCACTTCTGACAGTAAAGAGCTTTGTGAGCAACAGCGAAAGCTAGAATTTCGAATGTGCTCAAGTTGTAAAAATATGGGGCACCCTTCTGCCACTGCCATGAATGGTCCATGATGAATATTTTTTGTTCTTGTTATCTTTGAAGTTTTCCTTTACTTAAATGATGGAATGGTTTAACTGTTTGTGTTTGTTGAAGAAAAAGAAGGGTAAAAATTAAACAAAGATGAAACTACAAAGTTTTTTAGTCTCCAAAAAACCCACTTCATATCTCAGATTACCTAGTACCTTTTAATCCCAGGGGGGTGTGTGTACACTTTATGTTAAGTTGGACCCCAAATTTGAACTGCAATTTACTTCAAATCTGTACTAAAATTTACTTTATAAGCTGAGTTTTGGAATTTTTTGGATGCTCTATATTAGAGCAAGTAAACACACAGGTTTTGATTCTCAAATGAAAGAAATGACTAGTCAAAATATCAAAGTGCTTTAGGAAACCATCTATGCCTTGAAAAGATGCCAACTAGAAATTTTGGGACTATTCTATTTCCCAGGAATTGTGTGATGAAAGGATCCAAAAATCAGTCTTCAGACTTACCTGAATCTTTGCCTTACACCTGAGAACTGAAGCATTTCTTTCCTCTCTGTTTCAATCCAATGATAAGCAGGTTAATTTAAGCCATCATGAGAGTAGAGCAGGAGCTCTCAGATAATTGTCTTGCTTGCTGTTGAACACTGCTTGCTAATGAGTTCTGTGCCTCTTTACTGCAATCTGAACTCCTCCCATATCTGTGGACACAACAGCAGTGATGTCTGGAGAAGTTTTGATGTTTTTTCTGGGAGAAAGTAAAATGACTCATCCATTACAGTTGACCTTGAGTTACACACTAGCAACGGGTTGGAATAATGAGAAGAAACAGGTTCCTATCAAGCAAACCTAGGTTCACTACTATCTCTAAAATGGGAGTTTCTATGATGTCCTCATTGTAAATAGTATGGATTTTATTGGGGTCAAATTACCATGGATGGTTGTTTTCTTCCTTTTTCGTTCTCTCATATCTCTTTGTGTGTACCTCATTAATCTGTTTTTCCCACTAACAATCACCTCATCTGCATTATCTCCTTCTTCACTCTTCCTGTTAGTCACTAGGGCTGGCACCAATCTGCATTATACAGCTCTCTGAACTACAACCCCTTGCTTTCATATCTCTGCTTCAAAGCTTTGAAGTTCTGAAATGAAGGTTACCATTAGGTAGAGCAAGACAGTAACCAAACAGTAAGGGAAAAAATGTTGAAATAATGCCTTACAGAAGGGTCACTTCAAGCTCAGATACATCTTTCTTATTCACCTCCAACAGAGTTTTGTGCAACATAATTGATATTACTTCTATTCCGAAGGTGCTTTGACATTGTATCATCCAACAATTCAGATTAGCTGTCCCAAAAATTTGTCAAAATCCAGTACAGTATTTTCCAAGGTGTAGCTGCAGTTGAAATGTTTACCTGACTCAATGAAGAGTGGGAAAGAAAGTGGATATCAGCATCAAAGAAAATGATCCCATTTCTTTTGCTGGACGAAATGAAAACTTGGTTATCCAGGGCTATCTAAACTTATCTGAGAGTCAAAACTTGAGTATCTTAATAATCACCAGAAAATTACAGAATAAACCCTGAGTTATCCACGGAAACAACTTAATTGATATAGGAACTGCTAAATAACTATTTTCACAAATGGTAGGCTGACATTTTTTTGTGTGGTATGTTTTGTCTCAGAATGGTTCTTTTTTTTTTTTTTTAGAGAAAACAGTTCTCATTTATTTGTCAAGTGATACGACAGTTTAGTCTGTTTTACATAGCATCTGGAGTGATATCATATATCAAATCTAGGGGCAATTGCATTAGAACCCCTTTTTTTAGATCCCCAGAATTAATTTCAGCCTAGGGACCAAATAGTGACTAGTCATAAAGGTGGGAAATTTATTTTTAGGTGAGGACTAATGCTTCTTGAGAATAACTCAAAGAGCTTCACTTTCATTTATTATCCAGTATTTGCTCTTTTGGAGTCTGGGAAACTATCTTCTATCAGTAGGAGCATGCAAGTACTCAATCAGCTTCTTGAAATTAGAGGGTGAAGAACACAGAAAAGGGAGGAGGATTACTTTCTTTTAATTTCAACTACAGCTGAATAATTAATTCTGGAAATAAACTGAGTGTTATTCATTAGAGTTGTCGGCCTGGAACTTTCCTTTAGCTATAAAAACATTTTAAAGATGTAAGAGAAAAATATCTCTGACTTGGAGAAATAATCTGTTGATTAAAGATTCTACTGTTTCTATATGAAAAGTGTATTTCAAGTGGTTAAATTACAGATGCCACATTTTTTTTTAGAGAGATAAAATTGTAACTTTAATTATTTGTTAGTGACAGGACTTTAGTCTACAGTCTTGAAACTGTAAATGTAAAAATTTGGACTGAACTGCAGATTAAAAGTACTTGTTAATTGCCACATAATGAGGCTACTCTTTCTTGCATGAAGGTAGATTATAAGAGCAAGAAAATTCCCAGGATAAGTATGTCAGAATAAGGAACAATAAAATGTTCAGTGACAAAAACATACAATAGAAAAATATTCCTCCAAGTTAAAGGTGAGGCATAGTGTTTGCTTTGATCAGCGACCAGAATGGCAGAGCTGTTTCTTAGTGGATGGCATGGCCTCTGAGCAAGAGATATAAACAATGTGAATAAGAGATGGTCTTATTATACTGCTTTACATATCTTACTTACAGAAAAAATTCTACACACACATTACACAGGATTTAACACTTTGGAGAGAATTACTAGTTGTAAAATTTCATTTTTGTTTTTAGCATTGTGAAATGTAGAAGTAAGGAGGTGTTAAATCTGCTTTGTTTTCCGCTTTGAGGAGATCTTTAGGTCATGAAAAAACATTCACAGGAGTTGGAAATGTAATTTTCCAGGGATGATAACCTATCTAGCAACTTTAAAAGCAAAATGCAGCTTTATATACTTCATTGCTCTAAAACGATTGTACATGTAAGTTGACAAAATAATATGCAAATGAACCTAAATCTCATCTGTAAATAAATAGAAATATATCTCACCCTCTCGAAGTTGTAATTTTGAATGAAAATCTGGGGTTTTTTAACAGTTTTGTGGAACATAGTTAATAACTGCTTAATTCATTCAAGTGAACACCAACAATATTTGGCAGTGAAGTTGATCAAAACCTGAAAGACTTCTCAAAACAGCAACTAAAAAGGAAAAGCTGCTTTAGCCGCTCTTTATAGCAATGACATGGCCCTTCAAGATCACTCGTATTAAGGAGGCATATATTTAATCTTTATTCTTCATCTGAAACAGCTTACAATTATCAAAATATGATTTCTTGCATACTTCAGTCCAACCTCACATTTTTCAAGCCAGAGTAATAAACAGTTATTCAAATTAATTTTCTAAGAAATTAGTGTGAAACCCTATTGTTTAATTATAACACACATGATTGATATGTCAAAAATTGTAGGAAAAATAACACGTAAGCTGCAACAAAAAAACACATAAGCGATAGAAAGAAGTTACTTCTAAATCGTATTCCGGCTATTGTGATTTCCCAGCTTGCCCTTTCTTCACGTCACTATCATCACAATTGTACAAGTAGGGCCATGTTTTCCTGTGAGCCATTGCCTCTTACTCTCTTTATGCACTGACCAGGTGCATATAGACCATTCAATTTTAGTATTCTCTGTGGTTAGGTTAGCTGCTTTTGTTCCTCAGTCTTATGGGTTTGTTGTTGGATCTTATGTCATATGCTTCTTCAATATGGCATGTTGCAGAGATGATAAATAGAATAAAAAAGACATTACTTTGAAGGTCCAGTTGTGATTATAATGATGATTTGAGTTTTTCTAAGTTCTAGAAGTCTGAGAATTTTGCACATAAATACTTATTTATTCACCACATTTTATTCTTTCTTCAAGTTTCCACCCACTTTTCTCTTTCCTCAACATTTCCCAAATATGTCTGGTCGTTTCAGGTATCAAATAATTAGAGGAGGAAGGGCCATATATTTACATATGTTCCCTTCTGGGAAGTTTCTCCTCTTAAAGACAACTTCAGCAAAATGCTAAAACTTGAAAAACAAGTATTTGAAATTTCATTCATGTTTGATCGCATTTGAATAACCCTATGTATCCATACAGTTTTTTCTTTGTTCTAACGAACACAAATAGAATAGTCAACATGTACTAAGTTTCTTGTTGAAATAGTAACAGAGGGTAACAAAACCAGAAAGAAGATTTGAACCAACTGATCTTGAATTGCAGAATTTAGGCTGATAGAAATTTTCATAGGTAAATTTAAAAAAAACTCTAAACAACATTTAGTACATATTAAAAGATATGATGATGTTATTCTACAGTTAAGTAATTTGTCCTGGCAATTATACAGAACAGAAAAAAGGTAACAAGTAAATTAATTATTGCCTTACTTTCTTATATGGTACACAAAACCTCATTATAGTAATTTACTAGTTATTATATTTGACGAAATTAGTCAATATATTTTCTTGGTGTGTTACGACCCACCCTACCAGGCAGGAGTAACTTTTGTTTTATTAACAAATCCTTTAGAGTGAATTAAAGTAGATCTATACTAGATGATCGGTGTTTCCACATATGTGTGTATATATATGTATATGTATATGTGTATATATATGGTTTGTTTTAGAACAATTTGGTTGCAGAAGAAAACAGATATCTAGCTGTTTTGGTTGTTATTATTTATAGTAACATGGCAATATAGAAGCATAAAGGTATTGCAAAGGAGAACAGGTTTGGCTGTTTCCATTGTAATAGAGCAATGTAACAGCCCAAACATATTATCCAAGAAAAATTTATAAGGGAAAAGAGAGAAAGAAAAAGAGAGAGAAAAGAATAAGAGTTAAAGGGAAAAAAGAGCAGGGAAGAGAGAGGAAAAGGTGTTTATAGTCACAACTCAAAGTTCTCCGGCGAACTTGGTTGCTGTAGTTGCTGCTGGTGTCTTGGACCATCGGGGAGTGGTTGGGGAGAGAAGCCCATGAAGCATAAAATTTGCTGGGTGTATATCCTCTTAGAAACCCTCATGGTGCCTCCCCAATCTATGTGTGGGGGTGCTGTTTTTGCACTGTTACACTGGTTTTGGAGAGAGCTGGAGGTGCTGGGTTTTGCGCAGTCATTTATGCTGGGGGTGGGGGCATGCTTTGGAGGCACCCCTGCTAAGAGTGAGGCCTTCTCCAGGGTAGTGGTGTGTATGTGCACAGAGGGCCCTCTTTGACACAGGGACAACAGGTTCTCCTTCTTCCTCCTCATCCTCATTGAACCACATCTCCTCATCCTCCTCCAAGGCTTGGGCGTCCCTGAGGAACCTGTTGCTGCACAGGATGGAGGGGACACTGCAAGAGACACAGCACGGGGGTTCCAGCTCTGCTGCTGGGGCAGAATGGGGAGCAGCAGCATCTCTCAGAGGCCTGGCTCATAGGAGATAAGCACCACACATGCAGAGAGTGCCAGTGGTGTCCTTTAGTCATGCATCACACACCTAGAGAAGCATCACACACACAAAGAATGTCCCCGGGCCTTCACAAAGCTAAGAGTTTGTGGGCTACAGCCTCTTCCCCTCAGCCTTTGTCTTCATTCTCCTGGCTTCTTTGCATAGCTCACTATAGTTGTTTTAAGGCAATTAAAATAGTGCAGTTCCTCACATGGTGAGGTCCACTTCGTCACTTGAAAGACAGAAATAAAGTTCTACAGGAGACAGATGGCAAAATAATTGCATGCTGAATGTATTAATATTGAATAGAAAGAGCTACAACATCAACAGTTGTGAAAGATGTTGTCATGGCCAGCCTTACCTTTGTTGTGACTCACACACGTAGCTTTGAAAATGTATCCCTCAACAGCTGTCATCTTAAACGGTAGCTGTAGAGTGAATTCTAACTTTGACTTTCTAGAAAATGAGTCAGTCACTGGTTGACTTATCAACATAATTAGTTGTCATAAACATGCAAGCGTAAAGATGTACTTGCTAATTAGGTATCTGAAATGTGATGTTTCTTCCCCTTCCCTTCCTTCCCCCCGTTAATGGTTTTTGTTTGTTTGTTTGTTTGAGGGTTTTTTTGAGAGAGAGAGAGAGAAGTGAGAATTGCATAATTATTACCCAAAATCATTGATCTTTCATCCTGAAGCATCTGACCTGGGGAATTCAGATAAAGTGGACAATTTCATATTACACAAATGTTGTTGACTGTGGATTCAGTGGAAAGTAGAATTTTTCAAGTTTTTAAATTAATCTTTTCACGCTGTTGAGAAGACATCTGAAAATGTCAATAAAAGGTTAGAAGCTAAGCTCTTGTTTTCCTTTTATACATTACAGAAGGCTTTCTCCTGGTCAGATGAGTATAATATCATCTCTGTCATCTTGTGATAAAATCTGTAAACGAATTCGCTTACCTTGTTATCAGTTGTGCACTACATAAAGGAAACATATCCAGTTAAGTGCAGAACTCCCAGTGAAATCAATAAGAACCTCATGTTTTAGGTGCCTATGAAAATTCCCTGGTACCTAAGTGAATCCTGATAACACAACCACCTTCAAATCTCTGGCTTTTAAGTAGTGCTTTTGTACTTCTGCACAGGGGTAGGGAAAGTAGTCAAATGTTCAGGATAACCACCTTTAACAGGGATGGGATGTTCCTTTATTGCAGAGTGCTTTGATTGCTGCTATCATTTTCTCTTTCAGTCTTTCCTGCTACTACTTCTAAAACTCGTTTACATATTGGCATATTTTTTAGTATAAACTCCCAGACACTGGTTACATGATGTAACACTTCTTGTGATAAGCGTAACATTGTAAAATTCAAAACAAAGATTTTGACTGCTGGAACAGTCTGGAGTTCCAGATGTTTGTTTTACCCAGCTCTAAATGCTGGGGAAAGAACAAACCATGACCGAATAATACATATTTTTAGTTATCTGCTCCTGATGAGAAGAAATAGAGCCAGAAATGATAAAACAGGTTTCTGCTTGAGCAAGGTGTCTCACAAGGACAATCCCAAACTCCTGCATATTAACTGCGTATTATTATAGTGCATATGTCTAGAATTTTTGTTTAAATTATATCAACTTTATTTTAAACACTGCAATCACCATCTTTTATGCAACTTCATGCAGAATTCATGCAGTAAACAGTAAATCTGGGACTTGTACCATTTTTTACTGGAAGGTTTAATGCCATGTCTCCTGGCAAAGTATCCTAGTGGCCTAATTAAAAGACAAAGTAGACTCTGCTGGCCTCTGCAACTGTGCAAATGTCATTAAAGAGAAGTTAACAGAAAGGAAAGGAGTTGTAGGATGGTCTTGCTCCTTCTTCTTGCTACTAGATTTTTTTTTCATTTTACACTTTAGGATCAAGGAAAGGAAATTTTCCTCTGATTAGGGTCAGGAATCCTCAGTTTCAAATGCATAGACTTTAGGTCTGCTTTTCGCTTTTTCTTTGGTTCCATTAATATTTTTCTCCAAGAGAAAGCTGGAGGCTAGCACGGTGTGATTTGGCATAAAAGGTGTTGATTAGGGCTTTTTTGCCTGTTTAGAAATGGGACTCGCAGGATCTGGCCACTGAGACCACCACCAAGATTCAAGGCCAAAAAGTTTTATCAAATTTTCTGTGTAATACTTAATATGAAACTATCACAGATACAGATACTGCAAGTGGTCTTGAAGCAGTTAACAGCTCAGACTTTATGAACAGTAAGCAAGAAGCAAATTGGCTAAAAGAATAAAAATAATAATAAAAAAAAGTGTTCAAGTAGCAGGCAGCCGTGACTGTAGACTTTTGTAAGTTGGATACCCATCTACTGTGTCAAATTAAAACATTGGCATCTACATCTCTTCCAGCATAAAGATGACCAGTATTTTTCAGAATATGATTAGGCTGAAAGTGAAACCTGCAAGTATTACGGTCAGCAATAACATTTCTTTAAAATTATTGTCTTTTGTGACTAAGGAACAGGAGAGTAATGTTAGGCTGAATTTGCTGTATGGCTATTTTCATTCCATTGAGAGTTAAAAAAATCTGACAGAAAGAGCCCCCTCAAAGTCTTATGCAACACAAACATTTGATAAGTAACTTTGGCTTACATACTCTTTTACTTTATTGAAACTAATGCTCGGTAATAATTAGCAAACATATTGACAGTTTTCCAAATCTGATGTGTTCTATGCCTTTAATAAAAACAGCAAGGCAGAGGGGATTGAACTGATGCATTACCCCAACTCTTTCTCTTTTTGATACTGGAAATTTTATTTTTACTGTTGCTTAGAGGAGAAATGGTTGACAGGATGCGCAATTTGTATTTGAGTAATACATTAATTTAAAAAAGAAAAAGAAAAAGCAATAAAAAAGCCACCCCCCAAACTAAAGCAAATACCTCCAAGCTATAGAACTCATATAGTACAATCTAAACAATGTACAATGTTGTCCTTGACTATTCTTAGTAAGAGATGTGAAATGAAGCTTTAACACTTAAAGAAATTATGAACTTGATTAGGAGAGTCATATTCACCTAACAAAAGTGAAAATGAAAATTGAGTGGTAGGTATCATAGGAAATGAAGAAAGCTCTGCAAGGGGACTAGTAATTACCTGATTAAACCCTTCTGGATTTAATCAAAAGGCTGAAGTGCTGTATCACCCAGAATAACTATGGCAATTGAATTACATGTGTTTCTCCTAAAAGCAGAACAAAATTTTACAAACTAGTTTTTGAGGCTCCAAAAAGCTGACAAAAAATCCCCAACTAGAAACCCCTCTCACAAAATTGAAATGGGTTTGGATTTTTGTTGCCATTAGAAAATTCAGTAGTGATAAGAACGTGGAATATAAATATGGTAGGAAGTTTCAAATAACATTTAAAGAGATGTACATGTACAAAGATGTATAACACATGTTCCATGTACTCATGTTCTATCTACTATATTTCTCAGAAAGGGTCAAGTGCTGAATTCATATTTTTTTAATTCACACAACATTGCAGTGTACATTGGTAAGTGAACACCACTGCTCATGCCCTCAAATTATTAGCATATGAGCAGAAAAGTGGATGTTTAAAATTACTGACATACCTGGTATTTCAAACTAGGAGCAACACTTAAAAGAGAACCCTCTGTTTTACATCATGTCTTGTTTCTCTGTGCACTCACTACAGCTCTGTTTTCAGTGTGCTGTCTGCTTATTTTCCTATTTTCAAAGTAACTTACGGTTTTAGATTCATTAAGATTATAGTCGATCCTAGCTAACCAGTTTATTTGAAACAGTTATTAGCAATTAATGTGTCTGAGTATATTTTAATTTTATTATCATCTCTTCTCAATTTAACTGGAAAGATATAAAATGAATTTGAAATGGTAGAGCATTGAGTTAGGTAATTTCAAGATGATAACTCTTTCCAGCCATTTTTAATGCAGTTAAATGCAGTTGTAAAATTAGAAAATATGATCACAAGTCTTCTGTGGTAAGAAAGTAAAGAGATTTCCTTAAAAATCCTCCAGTATTTTTCAAAACAAACAAACAAACAAACAAATAGTTGTTTTACTTTTTTTGTCCGGTTCTGGATCTTTTTTGCCCTTGCAGTTTGGATCTGAGCCATTAATATGCTCAGAAACAATTCCAAGGTTTATTCTATAATCATGAGAGAGAAAAGTTTACACTAAAATAAATTTATAGGAGGAAATTTGTTAAGATGTTAAGAAACATGCAGAAGACAGAGAAGGAATGTAGCATTTCTGTTTCTCTATTTGTTTAATGTTATCCTTGCAAGTAGCTCTGCTTGAGTTACTTTCTCTGAAGTTAATAGGAATCTTTCAAATGCAGTTTTTCAATAGAATTTTTACTGAGCTTTGGTTTAGGCTCTGAGGACCCTATTTTATAGAATCATGAAATGGTTTGGGTTGTAAGAGGGCCTTGAAGATCATCTAGTTCCAACCTCTCTGCCATGTGCAAGAACACCTTCAATTAGACCAGGTTGCTCAGAGCCTCATCCAACCTGGCCTTGAAGGGATCACCTCCAGAGATGGGGCATCCACAGCTTCTCTGGGCAACCTGTTCCAGCTTTATAAAGCTTTTTGTTACCTAAAGGTGTAGATGAGCCACTAATGCAGGTAGTTTTGAAAACTCTAATACAACAGATACAGCTTTAAAAATGTAAATATATTTACTGTATGAAAACTTAATGCCACTGAAGGTGTTTTGCATTGAGTTGCCATGATTATCATCTGTAGAGAATAACAGACAGCAAATCATCTTAACTATGCAGCCCTCCCAAAGAAACATAATTAAAAATGTGATTTGTCCCTTTGCATGAAATGAGTTTTAACATGAATACTTCAGTAGACAAATCTACCTATACAATTAAAGGAACATACAAAATCTATTTAAAGCTCACTGAAGGAGAAATATGATATAAGATCAGCTCAGTGTTTCATCCTACAATCATTTTCACTGCCAATTAGACACAGGTGTATGCTACATAAATAAGAAAAATCATGAGTGTGATATATGTGATTATTATTCATCTCAAACATCCTTTTTCTTTTTAATTCTCTGTTCTAATTAGATAGTTTCCAGCTGTTCAGCATTTGCTGCTGAGATAAGCCATTGGAGAATCACATTCCAGACAAAAAGCAACCATTCAAAATGTAGCATTCTCTTAAAATAATATTGGAAAAGTTATGGTAAACATTTAAAAGGTGTTAGATAGACAAAAAAAATCAGGACTGTAACAAAAGCAGGGAAGGGAAAAATGCATTTAAATTTAAAAATGTAAAACCATAATGAAAACCATATATGCAGTGGGAGGAGAATGTAAGGTGTTTTGGGAAAAAAGAAACTCTTGGGAAAAAAATGACTTTATGTGAATGAAAATTACTCATGTATAATTTTGTAGTGGCAATAAGTGTTAATTATCATCACCACAGAAAAAGCTGCACCTTTCTGCTGATTAGCTGTAGTTGAACCTAACTACAAAACCTAACCCAAAAATGGTCTGGACTCCTAAAGTCAAATTAGAAAAATGGTAGTGAAATGCTTTACAAGTTTTGGCTTGTCTGGTTCACAGTTTTATGCAATTCCGCATGGTATGATGGACAAATATTGCTACCAAGTCACTAGGGCAGGACATGAAAACAAAAATAGCAGGCAATTGATGTGGACTAAAGAAATGCACCTACCCACAGAGCCATACATTGATTATTAGTTTACTTAGTCAAAGGAGAAGGCAGGTACAGAGAGTTCTTGACCAGAAGTGTATGATTTGGAGAGTTTCTTCCTCCTCACTCTTGGGTGCAGCTGTGTTTTATGTTTATGCGCCTTCTAATACAGTCTGTTTACTTGTTCTTTCTTCATTGGTCTGCAAATTCCATGCTATGCCTGAGTCTTACAATCTGTGGGATGTTTCATTTTTGGTGGATAACTGCTCTTTTTTATCTTTCTTTTACCCTGAAAGTGATTTTTTTCCTTGTTACCAAGGTTGCATCCCTCCAGCAACAGCTAACTGACCCTCAAAGATTTGTGATCACAGAGCCTCTGTGATCAGCCTGTGCTTGTACTGCTGGGTTCCGCTGTTAAGGTCAGATTTAATTGTCTTCAATGGTCAAGATGTAATGTCCTGATGATGTAAAAAGCATTTTATTAGCACAACCCGTTCACACATGTTTGACATATATTTCTGTCCTAGAGTCATTGGTTTAGTTGTCAACTCTACAAAGATAGACTAGGTGCCATTAGGACATATACATACATGCATTATTATGTATATATAATGCTTTCAGAACTACTTGGTATTCATGTCTAATAGTTATGGCAGCAAGACTAGCACATAATTGAAGTTGTTTTGCAACTTGAATAATGAATGGCTTTTGTTGTTTTGTTTACTTTAAAAGTCTGGGAAAGGCATCATACATGGTAAGACAATGTATGGCAGTTTTATTTAACTGTCTTTAAACTTCTGATTTAATTTCTGCACTTAAATATATGAAGCAGTGTGAAGTACTTATTTTGGGTGGCTCACAGGGAAAAACATGAATAGGTAACATTATGAGCTTCCCTGTCACTTTCCAACTACATATACTGTCAGCCTGCCCCTGTGTGCTGGCCCCTGAGGCATATGGGATATGTAGGTAGGATGGCAGGAGACCCTCCAGCAGCAGCCAATGGGCTGCACAAACACTCTCTTTCTGAAGGGGATGGATATGGCTGCACAGGCTGCCTGTAGCCAGAGTTAACACACAGTAGCTGATTGCTGGAGTAGTCCCTGATGGTCTCAGAACTGGATAATTAGGGTTAGAGGCACCTGCTGCAGCTTCTCCCTGTTGCCTTCACCCAATCAAGAAAGCAAGTTTCTTCCCCCAGGGCACAATATGAGCTTTTTTTCCATTCCTGATGTTTTTTCCAAAGGATCTCAAAGATTTTAAAAGTGTTCTCCTTCAGCTTCTTCCAGCTGTACGACTTGTGAGTACCAAGCAGAATATTGCTGTTTTGTTGAGCACTAGTAAATACATATAGACCTGCAACTTGGAAAGTCACCTGTAAGTGCTGAGGTTTTATATATTAATGAATAAAATCCTCTCAGTATTTCAGTTATACAGCTTGAGAAACCAATGTAAACATTGAAATACCTTTCTGCTTTCTGTAATTAGAAAAAAAGGGTTTAAAGACTTAAAGATTTATTGCTAAGGAAGATGTGCAGGAAGATTTGAAGTATACAATTTGAGCATTCAAAAACTGTAAAGGAAAACTTAAAAGTTATTGCTGCTGTTGGAAGAAATTTACACAATTCTGAGTAACTTGTGATGAAATGTTTTTGGTTTTTCAATCCTGTTTAATTGCTAATCATTAAAGATTGTTTTATGATTTGCTAGATTACTTCTTTATTTGTTTTCCTATTAATTGTAGATAAGTATGAAAAGTTTATGTTTTTTAAGTGCTAGGTTTCAAATTTTGCCTGCTTCTTGTAATGTCTTTTTTGATAATAAGCTTCCTCTTTCTTTAAACACTTGGTTTGTCATATAAGCTGTAATTGTAAGTTAATTTAGTATTTCCTGTTCTTAAGAGATTTTTCACTGAGGAGAAAGCATAAATAAAATGCTATGATTTATGACAAAAATAATTGCAATTCAAACTTCAAGGGAGAAAGAAATGCACAGGAAGACTTCAAATGACAAAGGAATTCTTTGCATAATTTCCCAGATTTCTGAGGTTTCTGCTATTTATGATGACCGGGAGGTGGGGCGTGACTCTTTATCCCATTGAAGTTGTTTGGAAGAATTATTATCCTCACTGTTATGTGTCTGAAATTCCAAATGTTTATCAGAGACCAGCAAAAAATTTAGGATAAGGTTTTGAGCTATTACTATGCCTATGCTTTAAACATATATGCTGAAATTGGACAGAAGTGAATTTGAGATCCTTCCCTTTCCTCATGCCTAGAGGTTCATGTGTCTTCCAGCTTAAGCTTTTGTTGACGCCTAATCTTAATATCATTTTTTCTGTCCTTCCTTGCCTATAAGCTCATCTATCCTCACAGCTTCTATTTCATACTTTCTTAAGAATTATATTAGCTCCTAGCCAAGCTTGAAGATTAAAAAAATATTCAAATATATGTTAGTTTAAAAAATATTTATGTCAGGCTAGGTGATTGCAGGTTTGAAGCTGCTCTAACATTTCCAGGGGTCACATACAATAGCTGTCTTAAACAACCACACATTTGGTGTGTGTTTTCTAAGTCCCACATCCTTGGCAACAGTATTTGATTTATGTGCAGTTCATTCCCTATAATAATGGTTGCTTTGGCTTTCAAACAAAGATTGTGGAAAAGAAGTGATAGAAATTCAGAAGTGCTAGCATTTAGAGAAAATCATAACTACTGTCTTTTGTTTGAATTAATTTTTCATCTAAAGTTAACCTATGCATCCATGTACTACATATTTTTTTAATTGCTTTCTATATCTTCAGTGATAGCAAGAATAAACAGTCAGAAACCAAAACTCATGGTGATGGGAAGAGCAAACACAATCAATTGTTGTGTTTCTAAAGCAGAAAATAAAGGATTTAGCTCTACTGACATCATTAGTAGGGGATAGGATTAAGACTCTCATGCTTATGCCATCCTACCACCCCCTCCAAAACAGCAAATATCAAATGAGATTTTGTAGCAGCTCAGATTTGGGTTAATATCTTGGGTAAAAAATGTTGCTTTTATTTATTTGTATAGAACCATAAAACAGTTTGCTAAGAGCTGCAGAAACAAAGTTGAACATCCCTGCTTGCAGAGACTTGAATGTGAATAATGCATATTTGTAACTGAGGTGATAAAACACAGCATACTCTGGCATATTTTACCAACGTTTCAGGATAAATTGTTCAGTTCAGAACTTATATTTCCACTGACTTGTTAGAAGAGAACTTTCAGGGCTGGACTTGGCTAGGTTAAATAGAATATCAATCTGCCCCATCAAAGAGGTTGGGGGAAAAGAACCCTCAATGTTATTTACTATTCTTGAAAATCAAATTTAAATTAGTTAACATGATGCAGGGAGATGATGGAAAAAAGCACGAAGGTTTTTTGCTTCAACGGACAAAAAGGATTAGTTTGGACGTGTAAACCTAAAGCCACTTGTAATACATGCTAAGATGCTGCTTCACACATACAAAGGTGTGTTAGCATTCTGTGTTGTGGACTGGGTATATGCACATACATGTTCTATGTGTGTGCGTCTACTGGGAACAGGTGCTTAGACTTGCTACAGGTTGGAGTTGGGGGCATGGACTTGTGTTGGACTAACAGATCTGGGTCTATTCCTCTAATAAAGAGGTTGCTTCTGGATAGAGATAATTTTTCTGTGTACTCTTCTGAAAATACTGTTAATTATTGTTCCATATCTGATCAATTTCCCATCAAAAGTAGAAGCTTGGTTCATTGTACTGCTTTCCTGAATATTTTCCTAAAGTTCATTTTTTAGGATCTGGGAACTTACTTAGGTGTGCTTGTTCTTATACATCTGAATATATATCAACCTTTAAGAAATTCCTATTACTTCTTACAAACTCTTATTCATTACCTAGAAAGAGCTTCATTAGTGTAATGAAATGATAAATGTTGTTGAACTTCTCTGTAGAATTCCTGGCAGTTTCATTAAATATGAATAATTTAGTGGTCTTTTAATTAAACTTTTATGCACTGTTCATGCTCATGATAATCCTAATATGTAACCCTAATTAACACAAAATGTTGTAACATTTGTTGCAATGAAGAGGCTTTTTAAAAAAAATACAGACTCTCTCCAATTTAAATATCAAAATACCATAGTCTAAAGACTAGTAAAAAGCAAGCTTATCAGTCATCTGTTAAATAAATTCTCTCACTCTTTATTATGCACAAATATCTTGTTACTATCAATTTTCTCATTATTTTAGTGATCACCATCTTATTTTTCACTTTCTTGCAAACAGCTGAATCTAACAAATAATTCCTATCATACTGTGTTATTTCTACAGCAATCTTGAAGGACCTAGATAGATGGTGTATGTAGGTTTTTTTTCCATTTATGTGTAACACAATATTTGTCTCCGCTAACACCTAAGTCAAGCTGGCAGTTATCTGCATCTTGAAGACTAAAACTGGTTGTTTTCCATATGTTCTAATTACATGAGTACTTTAGGAGGTGATTATTTTTGGAAACCCAATATAAGTAAAGGAAGAAGCAGCTGTCATATGTCTAGTGGTGTACTAAATTTTCCAAACAAGAATTTGAACTTGATGTTCCTTCCACAAGATTTCTCATTAGCTAAGCTGCTTTATTTATTTATGATTTTTTAAAGGGGCACATAAGCTATAGGACTTGAACTGGATACTTCTATACCTCTTGCTTCCAGCAGCATAGCTGTGGTGAAGGGCTGAGAAAAATCTCAGTGCCAGAACTTTAAAACAAGATTAATTAGGAGATTAAATTTCTGAACAGTGTATAAAATGTTGCACTCTTTATGCTGTCCCATTTTAGGTGCTCTTGGCTACTGGGTAATGGCATGCATTTGTTTTGGTTTTGTGTCTTAAGCTAGTAGATGTGATGCTAGATGAAAATTCTTGTTCCAACTCCGAAGCAACAAAGTACTATTTTTAAATACTTGCTTATTTTTCATATTTCACTTTTATTATTTTACACTTTTATCTTCTGTCCCTCAAAAAAACGTTTGTGCATGTTCAGTCAAACACTAAAACCCAGCACCCTGTGCCTTACAAGGGCTGCCAGTGCAGTTTGATGGGGAATGATGAAGTGAAAAGTAAGGATCTGCATTAAATGTTTTTTTGCTTTTGTGCACATCGCATTAATTCAGGTGTCTGAGTCACAGGCTGATTTGTTGAGTAGATTATTGAATCACTCTTCAGTCGTATCCTCGTTTCGCCCATAATGTGTTGGAGCCGGAATTGAGGAATCACCTCACATACTGAGGTCTGCTTGGCCTCTGTCAGCCTAACAGTCTATGAAATTTGAGTCATTGATCTGAGCATAGTGGATATGCAG
This sequence comes from Neopelma chrysocephalum, assembly GCF_003984885.1. NCBI lineage: Eukaryota > Metazoa > Chordata > Aves > Passeriformes > Pipridae > Neopelma > Neopelma chrysocephalum. Next base: position 16,558,182 of record NW_020897700.1, read on the forward strand.
TGTTCAAAGAACTTGATGTATATGTATTCTTATAAGAATTTGTTAGTGATTTGTGTCTTATTTTTAATACTCCTTTTTAGCTATAATTTTTCCTGATTAATATATAAATTGCAGAGAGAGCCTAACCGTGCACAGTCTGAATAAATCATTGAAATACTTAGTTAAATAAAATCCAAAGATCTTTGTATGAAATTTATTTATACTTCTAGACAGAATAATCAGACTACCAGTAAAATGAGACACAGAACAAAATCATTAGAAATAGAGACCTTATTTGTATGTTTGTGAGAAGAAGGTCACTGAATAATATACAGGAAATTGCAATTTCAACAGCAATTTAAAGGTAAAAAGTCTTTCTTTCTTTCACACACAAAAAAAATAGATGTGGTATTGCTGAAAAAATTCAGTTTTATTTACTGAAAGATTACAGAATTGCTTCTAATTTACAAGGATAATGTTGAAACTGAAATGTAATTTGTTCTCAAGGGTAATTCAAAAGGTTCTTGAGCATTTTGAATAGTATTCCTTTTTATTTTATACATATTATGCTCTTTTTGCAACTGAGTCATACTTCTCTGTCTTAGGTAAAATAATTCTTCCTATAGAAGAAAGTATCATAAAGACTGATATCTTTTGGTACTTTAAAAGATATTAAAACAGTGACAGAATTATCTATATAATGCAAAAATAATAGGAAATTATCCTTCTTGTAGCATAACTTTTTTCCTATTCCTTCTGAGAGAATGTGGTGTTGCTGATGTTCTTCAAACTTCTCTTGTGGTGACAGGGCAATGACTAGGCAGTCTTCAATATAATTAATTGTTGTACCCAAAATAGGAGCACTGAGCAATTAGCACTTGAAAAAAAATGACTGGAGTATGGAGGAAAGGGAGGGAATGCTGTCGCGGTCTAAATTTTCCATGAACCTAAAATTAAAATCTCGGCTGATAAGAAAAAAGAAATATTCAAGATGAAAGTAATGCTCATTTAAGATATTCAAGTACTGCTGACTTCAAGAAGTATTCCACTGAGTCTGAATGCTTGACATAAAACAGTTACAGTCTCAGCAATAACAACAAAATAACCTTCTCTCCTCTTTCAAAGTCTGAGGTTTCATTACAGAAAACATCCTTTGAGAAGGATTTTCTTGAACTATAATTTCATGGAACTTGTGTAAAAAAATCTGCTTAGATTAAGTACTGGCAGTAGTAGCAGATCAAAGACTTTTACTGAAAATTTCCTAATGAGGTGTAATGTAAACACCCTGTAAATTATGGGCTAACGTAGGTATCTTTTTACACCGTTGTATTGATGCTTAACTTTTAGTTACTCTCTGGTCTAAAGCAAGCTGTACATCATAAAGCAAGCCTGGTAACATCATTAAGAGAGGTTATAGAACCTCCATCTATGGATATATTAAAAAGATAAAAAAGCACATCAGTGTCCACCTGGCAGCCATTGTGATGGGAAACAAAGATATCTAACAGCAGTGGTTCCACATCTATTGTGATAGTTGCCTATGTGGTTTATGAAATTGATTTTATAGGTTCTTATTAGATGTTACTGTATTGGTGGTTACAAATTCTGACTTGTCTCTTGGTCCTGTTGTTTCATCTAACCCTCTTCCTCTTTCATGCTGTTTAGATTGCTGGGATCTGCCAGGTCATTGTCCTCATTTCAAGAGGTCTCTCATCTATCTCTTGCAGTGCTTGCTGTCTTCAATAGTAGGGATGTTGTACTTATCTAGCACTTTGAGAACAGCTGGGGAAAAGACAGGGGAGCTGTAATTTTCCTCAGTATTTCAGAGTTATAGCCTTCTATTCATAAATACAGAGGCCTCAAATTTTTTAGCTATTAATACTAGAGTGGTCCATCCATTCAGAGGAAATATAATGAGCATGTGTGGCTTTTCCTCCAGTAAGCTTCAATTGAGTAAAGCAGATTTTTCCATGTTCCTTCATTTCCATTAACTATAATAGCCTAAAATTCTCAGTGTTATATGATTGTTTTTTCATTGTTTTTTTTTTCTAAGACATTTCTATTAGTCATTTTGAAGAGTAAAATCACTTAGACCTTAGCTGAGACCATTTTCTTTGGACAGAGAGAAAGCAAAGATAAGACAAAAATGTTCTTCAGCTATACAGGAATACGTGTGTCCTATTTATTGCAACATTTCAGCTGATCCTTGCCATCACCTGAGATCAAGCACTAGCTTGGTGGGACAAATATGTCATCTTTAATAAGAGGTGACAAATAAAACCATATGCTCTGGGTATGCAGTTACAAGGGTTTGGGAGTTTGCACTGATCTTTCAGTGATATGCAAAGCTGTCTATTAATATTTTACAAACTATTTTCATGCTGTGATTTCAGATAAACTTCAGTATCTATTTCAATTTAATATTGTTTTCAGTGAATGCAGCAGAAGGAATCTGATTAGGTTGTGTAGAAAACCAATTCATAAGCAATTAAGGAATCTTTATTTAAATCCTATATTTTTGCATAAAATAATTCCATATACAAACTGAATATATACTGTAATTTACAGGAAGATTGTTATCTTGTTTTGGGATTTTGGGGAGGGTATGTATGTGTGTGAGTTTTTGTTTTTTTCCCCCTGAGAAAATGTCAATGGTGACATTTGCCAGTGCCAGGACAAACTATCATTATTTACATTACAGTATAAAAACACCATCAAGCATTCAAATGTAAGTTAAATCATAAAATAAACAGTGCTTACCTTGTTTTTAAACTAAAGATTTCCTGTGCACCTTCAGTCACTATTATATCTAATGTGATCTTATCCAATGCATATTAGGGCTAAAGAAATTACTTTATTATTGCAATTTTTGTACATAGGGTAATATTTTGCTTGCAGGTATTTGATTTGACTGTATGCAGTTTTGTGTAGTGAAGCCGCTTGGGTCCACTCTGTGTACCAGTTTCATTAAGAATTACTCTGCACAGAATAATTTATCATCTTGGAAATGATCTGCACAGAGCTGCAGCTAGACTCTTCCTGCTGCTTGGTTTGGGGATAGCATCTTAGTGTAGACAGCCCAGGCATTAGCAGCTTTCAATGCACCTCTAAAATCAAACTCACTAACTAGGCCAGTGGAACATGTCTGGTTACAGATCTGAAATTGCTGCTGTCTGAAATCATTCCTATGCTGTCTGAGGCTATGCTAGGGTCTTCATTAAATGCCTCTGGCTCTGAGCTTTGCACCTGTCAGAATAGATACATGAAATTGTATTTGAGCCTTTTTGAACCCTTTGAGATTGAAACCTTGTTTTAAGCCAAAGAGTGCAGCAAGTACTTTGCTGTATTTGAGCCTTAACACATCATGCATTTTACAGGAATAGGCTCATGTTTCTGTATATGAGAATAAATATGCATAGTGCAAACTTTGGCAAAGGTTACTCAAGCAGTCACTGAACTTTAGAAGTTTGTAACTAACATCATGAATGTCACTTTTCATCTCGATCTGACATTATAAGAAAGATCCATTATCTGTATTAGTTTCTTAATATCTCCATATATTTGATACAGAAACATTAATAACACAAATATAGTATTTTTAGAGTAAGGATTTCCAAGATGTCAAGTTACAGCTTAACAAAAAAAAAAAATCTAATCAAAATGACACGTTTTTTTACCTCAAAATCTGAGATGCAGTCGTATAATGTACCTGCTGTGACCACAATCTCTCCAAATCCCTTTATCTCCTTCTGAATCACACAATTACACAATCAGCATTCAAGAATAATTTGTGAGCTTTCTGACATTTCTAGAAGTTCTATATGCCAAAAGTCCTCCCTCAACCTTAACTCATCTTTTCTAGAAACTGTGTTGAAACAGGACTCTAGAGAAGAAATACTTTAATGAGATCAATGCATATTAAAATATTCTTTATTTGATCCTCTCTGGAGATGTTGCAAAAGAGCCTTCCAGTAACGTGTAACATGATAGTGCTTTGCAATTTTTGATAGAAAGCATAAGTTTCTGCATACTGAAGACAAAATGAAATCTTCCAACACTCTGGGTATGCTTAATTTGGGCTGTTAAATTTTACAGGCAAAATCTGTAGTACTCCCTGTTGGGTGTATATATATTTCATTCTGTGCTAATTAGTGCATAGCCAAATTCAACGAAGAAGGAACTCGGTGGAGTGAGAGGAGTTGAGCTATGGTATATGAGAGGGGCAACTGACTTAGTTTGTGTAGTGTAGGTTATGTTAAAAAAATGCCATGTGCAGAATCACTAAAACATGCAATTTCTGGAAAAAAATCCCACCCACAATCAGAAAAAATTTCTTTTATTCCTCTGAGTGCATATTAGACAAAGAGAACATCTTTGGAAGAGTTTTCTTTGTTCATACTTAGTTAACAACCCCATGACATACTCATCAAATATTCTCTGGTGGTAGAGTGAAGGGGAAGTATTCGATGTTTTTGATTCAAATACAAATTTAACCATAAAGTACATATCTGTTTTCAGACAATTTTATAGGTATAGATGGCTGCAAATTTAAGTCTGATTTTTTAGAACAAATAATAATCTTGGGGGTTTTATGACTTTGCATAAAAGAAGGAAAAAAACCCAAAAAAAGGCTAATTGTCTGCTAAAGTACTGTGAAACGAGAAAAGCAATGAAAACTGGGTAGGAGGTGGCAACACTCACCTAGAACCAAAGTGCTAGAATATATATATGAAAATATGCCAGGTCTCTTTTGCTTAAATAGAATAAAAAGTCTCTTTACTAACTCCCATTATTTTGATTAATATCTAGATTACTATTTAAATAGAAATTAGACAGTGTTCTAGGCATAATTTAACTCTTGTCCATGATCTTGTTATTGTTATGACACTTAACAAAGATAGAGCAAACGTTATGCTCAAAATCTTGTTACAGGCAAAAAAGAAACACACCTTTTAAGGAAAGTAAGAATTTGTCATTTTCTTAATTGAAATCTTAACAGATTAATCTAAGAATTATCTTTAGTAGTTCTTATTCAACTATTACAGGAGGAGAAACAATAATAAAGCAAATAGTAGTATAGGAATAAGACCTAGTAAAATTAAATAATAATACAGTTACACATTCCTCCTAGTAGTTCTTAGTATTTCATTGCAGCAAGAAATAGTGAGGAGGAAGAAGGGAGATAAAGTCAGCATCCTTTTACTTCAAGAAGTTTGACTATGAAGTTTTCCTCTTCCTTGCCCCAGAACATAAAACTTCAGATATTCTTATGTGCTTGCTAGGATATCTTTGCATCTAGTTTCTTTGCTGTTCTTCAGGTGTGCTCTGTGGTGCATTTTATCTATATGAGATACTTGTTTAGGTATGCATATGTCAGGTACAAAACCCAGTTTTGTCTGAAATTGGATTATTGTTTCTTTAACTGACAATTAGTTTGTGAACCCAGGAATTTCCATTGCCAGCCTGTGCCTCTATTCTTGACAGGTACACTTCTATCCTGTACCCAGCACTGCCACTTCTAAAGGTCTCTGTTGCCATGCCAGGTCTCTATTAAAGCCATAAATAGCCCACTCTACATAGAATAGCTACTTGCTGCTACTACATGTATTAAAAAATATATGTGCACCATACTAATATAAGTACATGTAAACCAAGTTGAGTATGTCCATCTCGTTGTTAACAAATTCCTGTTATAGCTAAACAAAGCAAAGAAGAAAGCTTGACACAGGTGAAGCCAAGCTCAAAGCAAGTAAATCTGATAAGCCTTAGTCCAGAGGCCTTGCCAACTAAATAGGAAGTATGTGACCTACTACTAGTGTTGGAAATACTTTGTTCATAGGACCACAGGGCTACACATATACTATATTGCTAATTTCCCTTTGAAGGGACAAATCTGAACAATGCTACTACTAGTCAAGTGTATATTTTTATTAGGTATTTACATCTAATTTTAATTTCATGAAGAAAGAGTACGTTATTGGTAGTCAGTCCAAACATTGACACCAACACAACTATGCAGGTTTCTAGTCAGAATAAATTGTTAGATTTTTCAGGCAGTTATGTCAAGAAGGTTCTGTTTATAGTAAAAATATTCTTTCACATCATTTTGCTGTTGGCATGCATAATAGCAATAGCTCATGTTTGGAGGAAATAACTTTCACTTATTTCAATATTTACAGAATACTTTATGCATGTTAAACAATATTTGTTTTCTTGGTTTTTTTGTTTCTTTTTATGAAGGCATAAAAATGTTAATTGACAGCATTTCAACGAAAAACCTGTAGCTGTTCAAAACCTGTAGTATGAAGACTTAACATTACCCTGAGGATCCAGCATATCTGCTTTTATACCTGCAACACATTTGAAATTCTAAGTCTCTGTAAAATTAGCCTACAGACCTATTTTTGTTTATCTGCTGGTTTGGAGTTTATGGATAAGATTGTATTACTTATTTTCCAATAGTATCTTCACTTAATTAATAAACTATAAATTGTTAATATGTTTTTAATGTGATCGTTAAATATAATCAGAAAGGTATAAGCTTAAAGTACATATGTTATAATTTCCAGATTTTGATATTTTGATATTTTTCATGTTTTGATAACTCCAAAGATGGGTCTCCAAACCCTCTGGACAACCTGTTTCAATGTTTGACAGCTCTCACTGTAATCTTACAAGTAGCTGGAGTTTCTCCTGCTGCAATTTCTGCTTGTTTTCTCTCATTCCACTGAGTGCTTCTGGAAGAGACCAAGTCTATCTTCTCTCTAGATCCCTATTAGGCAGTCAGAGGCAGCAATTAGATATCCCCTGAACTTCTGACCTCAGACCTCTTTCAGCCTCGCCTTGCAGAAGTCTGATAGGGTATGGCAGTGATAGTAGTCTCCCACCTGTTTGCTTGAGAGAGTGGTGACCTGTTTGAATACAGTTCATCTAGTTACTATTCTGATGCCGCTTTTCAATGGCAGAGACAGATGAAGTAAAAACAAAGAAAAGAGAAAAAATAGGTGACTTTAAGTTGGTTATAGAATGTAGTTCAGCATTGCAGAATTTCACTTTCTCATGTGACCTAAAATATGGGACATTCTCTTTCCTACAACAGTGTTTGTCTGCACACATCTAAGGCTGAAATACTCACTGATTTAAGGTTTTCATCCCATGAAACAAAAGTCACATTAAACATTATGTTTCATTGTTTTCAAAGTATTGTTACAAGGTTCCTAAAAGTTAAACTTGTTTTTATTGAAATTACCTAAAATCTGGCAAAGAACAACAGGAAATAGGAACACAGGAATAAAAGAAGTCAATCCCTTAATAGGTTACTGAAAGACATCTAATTATTCCTTTCATAGCGTGACCAAATAACATTTCAAAGTAGGCAGGGTGGGGAGACTTTCTCAATCTAAACATACATTCAGTGTTACTCCTGGGATTGTTGGATTGAGGTTTGCTTTGGCATGAATCTATAAAGTGTATACTGTTTATTGTTTATGCCAGTATTATCTTTCCTTTAATATGGAACCAGAATTTTGTTTGCTTTGTTTTTCACATAAGGCTTTTTTAATAAACTTGAGTTATTTTCCCGGTTGGTCTTTTTTTGTTGTTGTTGTTTGTCTGTTTTTGTTTGTTTTGGTTTATTTTGGTTTATTTTTTTAAAAGGTAAACAAGCCAAGGTCCTCTCCTTTAACCCTTGAGCCTGCCAGCTCCCCAGTCTAGGACTCATTTATTTGCTTCAGTTGTAGTCTGAATTCATCTTCCTTGAAAACAAGTTATTATGCAGTCTTCATGTGGGCCTGTGTGTGCTACTGACTGGAGTTTTGTGTGTAGAATTAAACTTGTTTCCACACAGGAGCTGTAGTTTTCCACTTTGTTCCAGAAACTTATGGTAGAAGAATATAATGCACTGGTACTTTCTTCAGGCCTTTGTCTCTCTTTTCAATGTTTACATTTATATTTACTTTCCATATACATGACTCCCCAAATTCCTCCTGACAGGTTCCTTCAAAGTATCCTACAAAATTTGTTGCCTGCAATTTTTTATTTAACACTAAAACATATATTTTTTTCTACTTGCTCTTAATCTTCTTCTAGTACTGTTCTTTAGGTTAGTGCTGAGACAGGCATTGCGCTAGAGCAAAGCTTTGCAGCTCTTTTCCCTAATTCTGAGAGTCTCAAAAAGTAGGCTAAACTCAAACGATTGGCTTTATTAAGAAAATAGACAATTTCAAATTTTTTTTTTTTACATTTTTTACATAATATTTCTTGGACTCTGCAGAAGCTTTGGATTCCCAGTTCCTTGCTGCTGCTCCTGCTGAGCTCCCCTTGGACTCTCTTACTCCCCATGGGAGAATCAGTCTTCCCTAGTGATTTCCATTAGAAAGATCAGTGTTCAAACAAAGGCCTTCAAACTAGCACAAGTATAGCAAGAAGAAATATAAAAAAGAGGCACTAAATCTGTGGTTTAGAGCATTTAAAAAAAAAAAAGTTAATTCAAACAAAACAGTCATAGAACAGTGATATGCCTAAGCGCAACAGTAAATGAACATGATGAGTGTAGGGCTGTTTCTATTCAGAGTGCTTAAATAAGCTAAAATAGATATGCACACAACTCAAAAGAGTTTTGACTTCCAAAAAAAGGATAAAAGCAAATTAAAACAATTATTTGCAACCCCTGTAAATTCCATTTAACTCTAATCAAAGAATATCTATGATATTGGGAGAGTCATAAATTATAGGGAAACATATTTTTATATATCGAGTTTTGGAAGAGCTAGGGTTTGTTTGCAATATCAGTTTCAATTGACTTGAATAATAATATTGTAATGCTTACTACATATATTTGGAATTAAAAATAGTTTATTGATTATTTAAACAAATATGATACTTGAAAATATTTTGGAAGTGTATATTTGATCATTTGAAGGGAACAAGAAACCATTAATGTTTTGCAAAGTTAGTTTTCTTTTAATCAAACAACATATATATTTAATTTGTTTGTGATGACTTTTTTATTTGTATTTTACTTCCAGTACTGTAGTTCACAGCCTGGTTTACTAAAGCCTTCCTTTACTTATACTAGTTTTAATTTTAAGCAAAATATGAGCCCTGTCAATGTAATAAAAAAACCTCCATAGGGTAGCTGACAAATTTTCAATTTTTTTCCTTTTAATGAAGGAAACTTAAGAGATCACTGGAAGCAGCTCTTAAGAAATTATATATAAGCCTGCTGAGCAATCAAGTCTGTGTGAGAATGAAAAGATGGGATATTTGTCAGTGACTGGGGGTTATATGCTACATGAAAAATAAAAGTAGTATGGTCTTGCATCCAAGTTTCTTTCAAGGAAAAGTTGTAGATCTTCATGTTCCTGAACAGAGTTGTCATCCAACACTTTGGAAAGCAAAACAAAAGAGATGTGGTTTGCTATATTTGATTGGAAACCATTGGGCATGTGCACAAATGGGCTAAGGAAGATCGGATTTACAAGTGAAAAATAGTACCTTTTTTTAAAATAAATTACTCTGCAACAGAAATATTAAAAAAGAAAACCATATTTCAAATGGTGTTTTCTATACTAATTTTTTATTACTTTTTTTAATAGTTTTACTATTAATAACTATCACTGATTGGTTTTCTGGGTTAGTTTTTCTGCACTTTCCGTTATCACCTTTTTATATACTTATGGGCAAATTACTTTTATTTCTTATTATAAGATGTAGTCATATTTTAAGTTCATAAGGATCAGTAACCCTTTGTTGTAATGACTCAGAGAAAGTGGAAAATTTTTCAGATAAAGTCAAGTGAAGGACAGTATTTGAACTGATCAGAGCTGTATTGACTCATGAAATTCTTTTTATTTTGTGGCTGGTCATTTAATAGGGATTTTTTGGATAATTTTTGAATATCTTCTGTCCTCTCATTGAGCATAGTATTGTTTTTAGTTGTTTCAATTTTTAACAATATGTTCTGTGGTTATGGGGGCGCATGAATACATGCAGATGTTAATAGGAAGAATAAAGGATATCGAGATGAAACTGGAGTGTTATTCTGGATTATAGGAAACTAAGTAGATATTGACCTTAATAAACTGCCTTATCAATTGTGTCAGACTTCTTAGAAGAAAATTGTTTGATGGAGAAATACATTATGAAAGCAATTATAAAGGCAGATATTGGTTGGACAACAAAGGGATAAGGGAGCTGCTGTGAAATAGGAACATTTCTTGTAGTTTCAATTTTCTTCATCTCTCTTCTGTTCTTGTGCTTCCTCTTCGTGGTCAACTGCTCTGACCCTCTCACCCATCTATTAGAGGGATAATAGTAAGCAAATGAGGAACAGTGCTGAGCCAAAACCCCAATTTGCTTCTTACAAATAAAAGCATTAATAACCTATTGGTTTGTGTTTCTTTATAGTTACCAACAGAATAAATAATCAGACATTACCCCTCATCGGATTTGTATATCATTGTTTACACATTCCTTAGTTAAATGTTGTTGTTCAAGTAAAGAGAAAACCACTGGAAAATTTTAATAGGACCAAGATTAATGTTGTAGGCATTGATTCAAATTATCTTTAGTCTCTTGATAAAAATTGATAAGCTTGGAAAAGTATAAGATATTGTCTTGTTAAAAAAATCACAAACCAAAACATACTAGTAATAAAAGAAATTATACCAAGTTTAAGTGTTCTGAGATACTTGAGTACTGTCTTTTGTTAAGGCTGTGATAGCTAGCTCCCTGTCAAGTCAGTCCTGATGCCATTCCCTTACATATGTTATGTATGGAGTTATGAAGAAAAATATGATGAAAAGGAGTAAGCAGCACATTAGGTAAAGTTAAGTGCTCAGAAATTTATTAAAGGTGGTTGTGGGTAATGGAACGGCAGCCTGAGCTATGGCTATTGATGTGCATCATAGACAAAGCTTCTGTATGTAGCTGTAGGGAGAGTCAGTCTGCTGGTGGCACAGACCTGGTGCAAAAGCAGCTGCTAGGTGAGTTCATTTTGCTTGTGTAATCTTGAAGCACGATAGCCCTGCTGGCACCCCACTGACTCCCAACACCGGCAGAGAGAACCCAGAGGTTTGCAAAGTTTCTCGCACAACATGAGCACAGTAACCAGATTAAAAAGAGAAGTACTTCTGTGGGATGGTTTTCATAATTACACTGAGTATCACATAGCTATTTAATTTTGGGAAAATATGCATGTGTCTGATGTACTCATGAGGTAAACACAATTATTTTAAGTAAGATCACTTTCTTGTGCAATCTCTACTCTTCGGAGTTTGAAAAAGGGTCAAAAGCAGATTTAATTTGACTAGGATTTCTAAAACTGTCAACAAACTCAAACTTCCACAAATGTAGAAATTAGAATCAAACACACAATATATCCTAATATTTGTCCCTAAATGGAAAAGTTATCTTATTTTTTTTAAAGGGATGATTACTATGATCTGAAAAACAAACAAATTCTGTCATCAAGAAAATGTAAAAAAAATTGAATATTAGTAAATTCTGACATGAAAAATCTTAAATCCCATGGATTTTTAACTTTTATAGTTTTTACCTTGTATTCATGTTCATACAGACTTGTCTATGAAGATACATGTATGCAGTGTATGGGTGTATATATCCACTACATGTGTATAGACACACAAATATAGTAAGGGCCGTATTTGTGCAAAATAGCTTTTATCTCGATGCCGCTTTTATGTAGGAATTTGTTATTCTGGAAGCTTATATTATTTTTTAGTCATCTGCATCCATATTTTTGACAGCAATTTTTGTTATGCTTAGGAACCTTTAACTTCAACTTGTGGGGTCTCTAGAAATGCTTTGAAAATGCTTTGAGTTGGCTTACCAATGATGATTTTTATTTCTAATGTGAAAGAAATTAGTCATTATTGTTTGTGCCGTGTAAATGCATAATCTTTATTGCCCACAACAAGCTCAGAATCAGAACTGCTCTGAACCATGGCAACTTGTGTTTTTATTTTGTGTTTGTCTTTCTTAAGTGAATGCCAAAATTTTTGCAGGACTCCAAAGTCCAAGTATTGATAAAAGGTTTTTAACCATTGTAAAATTAATGAAAAATCCAATGGATGTGGTTGTCTGGGCTACCCAGCTGGCTTTATCTACCTCTGTGTTACTTTGTGATATTCCATGTTCAGTGGAATACTGTACAGTGGAATACAAGTACGGTCTTGCTCTTGGGTTACAGTAAAACAATACTAAAGGTAGAGGAATAGCTGTATGACAATGAGCCCATTTGTCACTATGTTGTGTATCTGTGTGTATGTGAGATGGCAAGCTGAGGGCTATGGATGTTTCTCTTCACAGAGAAGGCTTTCAGCTGTGGTTCCAGGAGTGCTATTAAACCTGGCATTGCTGGTAATTAGATGCACTCATCATATTTAAACTGCAGTTTTGGATATGGAAGTAACACTGGTATAGACATTGATGATCTAAGTATATATGTGCAAAATTTGCTAACTCATTTAACTATATTTTACTTAATTAGTGACATGCTATTAAAAATATGTTAAGATTTCTCTATCAATCAGGGTGAGATAAACAGAGATTACGGCACTATTTTTACAGTCTTATATTGTAAGAGATATTAGTGCAGTATCTCCCAATTTGTGGAAAAAAACAAAGCAAAGTGGTTACAGCTCGCTGTCCCCAGTTTAAACCTCGCATTTTAATCCACCATTAGTTTCAATGAGTTACTTAAGTAAGTAGCTGCTGGGTATAAATGTACCCCTTTACCTATTTTCTTTGTTGAATAAACTCGGTTTATTCTTATATTTAATAAACATTTGTAAGTACTTAGCACTGAAATTGTGTTCTTCTGCCAAATCTAATTTTGCTTCCTTTTACACTGTAGTATCTATACTGGTATTTTCTCTCTTTGAGACATATAATCAACTAAATTTTCTTCTTTCTTCTTAGGTAGGACCTTAATTTACTGTTTCATTTCCCTAGTTGAAATGTAGCTTTCTGTTTTCAAATTTTCCAACAGTAAGACTTTTTTTTTCTGTCATAATATTATTTTAAAAGTGTCTGCTTCAACAACACAATCTGTAGCTCAGAAAAAACCCTCCAACATTAAAGGAGAAATAAAATCTGAAACAGTAAAAAATTTGGAACCAGTATATCTCTACCTATCTAAAATTAAATAGTGTTGTTTTGAGGGAAGGAAACTATGGGAGAAGGCTACAGATTGTGAGTGGCTGGGGGCAAGCACAGGTAAGCACAGCTGGGGAGAAGAGTGTCTTCTGTTGGGTCTCATGTACCAAAGCTGCATCCTCCAATCCCATAGAGAACATCACAGATCATGGGGGTGCCATCAAGTTAAAACCTCAGTTAAAATGTACTGTATTTCACGTTTATAGTGTCTAGGTTTTTACTGTGTTGCAGGGGCAGGGTACTGATAACAGTAAATCAATGTTTATTTTTCCCTCTTCCAGGCCCCAGGTAATGTATAACACCAAATTAAAGAAGCAGTACTCATTTTCAGGTATCCAAATAGCACAGTTCTCATATTAGTCAAAGCTGCCTGAAGGCTGAAAACACTTGCATAATTATAGTTCTTAAAGCAGAGATTATTTGTGAGCACAAATAATACCAAAAGAAGCAAATATGAGAAAAGCAAAGATAGGTCCTTGGAGATCTAAAAGTCATGATGGAAAGAGAAAACATGATGCTCTGAAGTGATAGATTTTAATCTGATGAATAGCAACGTGTTGAAAAGTATAAGCATTCTGTAGCAGCCGTGTTGTTTTGTGGTCAACAGTCTTAAAATAAAGCCAACAAAATAAAGGGAAATGAAGGAGCAATGTCACTCAGCATATATAGCATTCAAGGCATATCAAGTGCATGCTTCAGAAGAATAATAGAAATAAAAGAAAGAAAACTGTCAGAATAAGCCCTTTTGGTACCAATACCTAGAATCTTAATTTACCATACTTCTTTAGAGATGTAGAATTGAAAATGAAAAAAAAAAAGATAATTTCCCATTTTTAAAAACACTCCAAATTATACCTTTTGTACTAGAAGGTCCTTATTTCACAAAAAAAAGGCAGGACAAGCTTTAGAATGGGTAAAATCCCACCCCCTTGAGTGTGTGGTGGTTATTTTTCTCTGAATTTGAAAGAATTATTATTTCATAAAATCTCCCTGATAGACTGCACAATAATGTTGCCCAGATGAGAGGATTTTACATAAAAATCCTCACTGATGCTACCAGAGCTTTTCCTGTACAGATGGGAACCACTGAATCATCTGGCCATTATATTGTATTGCACAGGATTTAATAAGATTGAAGAGAGTTAAAAAATATGGGATAAAAATAAGAGACGCATAACTATATGCTGAAAAGAGCTTAAAGAGAGGGAGAGATTGACAGAGGCTCTCAAAGCAGCTACTGGTAAGTATTCATGTAAAACAAGAAATGATTGATCTAGATGAAAGGCAACAAATTAAACCTAGCAAAAATAAATGGTTCGTACAAGGCTTGCAGTTTTATAATTTATATGTCCACGGTATGATAGTTCTACATCTAACAGTTTATCATATTAAAGCATGGTTAAGTATTTAAGTAAGGAAAATAGTAAAAACCAACAAAGTAAAATGTACAACTGTCAAAGTCCAATTCTGAATTCTTACAGACCGAGATATGAAAAAAGTATTTTTCCACATTTTTGTTGATTTAATGATTTTGCTAGTATGAGACATCAAATACTCTGTGCAGGATGAGGAAAATGAATGGTATTAGTAAACCTGGGAGATTGCAAGCCTGGTCTTGTATAATACTCTTAGCTGATGGAAGTTTCCATGTATTAACTCTTAAATTATTTGCTAAGTCATTTAAACATTAGCAAATTTAGAGCACGTTACCTAACCTACTGATTGAGTTCTCATACAAAATTAAAGCATTCTGTTTCTTTCTCAAATTAGTTCCCCAGGTAGCTGCACTAAATACCAGGAGGACACAAAAAGTATCAATCTTAAATCAATTTGACACCAGAGAAAGTTCATATTTCATAAGGAAGAATTGATAATCAAAAACTCAGGCTGCCTGTACCTGGAAGCTGGGTTTTCACCAGGGAATTATCACAGGCAAGTTTGAGGTTGCAAAGGAATTGTTTACTCATAAGAGCAAGATGGATAAATTCAGTAGATTGCATTATCATGTTTTAAAACCTTAGATTACTTATTATACTTATTGAACTAGTTGTAGTGGCTTCCTCAATGCTCTGATTCTTCTGCTGCCTTTCTAAGGCCTTTGTGTTTTCAGCATTGCTATGACAGGGACTAATGTGAGGAAGGAAAGAGAGTGTTTTCTTTTATTATGGTCTCCAGGTAGTACAACTACTCAGTTACAAACAGAACTTCGATCATTGCAACAGTACCTCAGCAAGCTTAACTACAAAACAAAAGCCTAGCAAGTAAAACAAAAAATGCACAACTCTGAATAGTTAAAACTATCATTTAGTAACAACATGTAAATCTTACAGTTTCTGCATCAGGATACAGGAACTTATCCCACCACAGATCGTATTTTTTTTCTCCTAAACTGTCTCAAATAATAATATTCATGTTTATACCTTTGGCTGCTTTTTTGGTAACTGCTAGACACACTTCAGAGTCTTTGTGTTAAGCCACTGACACTTCAGAAACATCAGCTATTGTTGGATAATATGGGTGAGATAAGGAGTAGAATTATTATCATGGATGTTTGTGTTAAACTGTGTTCAAGAGTTTTCACAGGTACTTTGTTCTCAATTTAGACTTAAAACGTCCTTAAAATTTTCTGTATACCTCTGTATAAGAAATAGAACAGCATGTTAAACCATCACTACCAAAAGTGATGATATCATGGGCATTTTAGCCAAAATCATGGTCACTGTATTGTCACATGTTTGAATGCTGCCTTGCATCTATCTCCTACAATTTTTGACACTGACTGTGAATTCATTAAGTTCACAATTTTTATACCTCCTTTGTGTTGGGTATACTTTGACTAAAACTCCACACAAAGTAAATCAATCAAGAACAATTTAAAGTATGTAACAAGCACTTTATTTGGGGATAATCAGATTCTTGAGTTTTAGTAGTTTTGGTAATGTTCATTTGAGTTCAATTCTTGTAGGGCAAGTAAATATCTATTCGGACATGGTATCTTCAGTCTGGTTTACTGAACATAATGGAAATCCTCTAATTGTTTCCAAGAAATCAGGAATTCTGCCTCAAATACTGCACATACTGATGCTCCACTAAAAAGTTGCAATGTCCTTTGGAACAGGTACTACAGCAGAATTCATGTAAACCTGTTTCCTAGAGTTAAAAATGGATAAAACCTCAGTGACACTGGTGAAGCCTAAGGGAATAACACCTGGTGTATCTGTATGAGGGGCATGATGTCAGGATAGCAGCTTTAAAACACCTGGAAAAATGCAAGATACTCATTATTCGATCAAAACTCATAAGAACTCAAAAGAACATTAAAATGAGGTCTGTATAAAAGGTTTCAAGAACCTGGAAATTAAGAAGATGAAAGCAGTATAGGTATAATTTTGAGGTTTATATTGAATTTGTGAAAAAAAATCACATGACTTAAGTACAAAATAAAAAGAAATATAATAAAAAATACATTAAAGCAAAATAAAGACTATACAACTAAATACTATAGCAATGATTTTTTTCTGTATTATGAAATTGTGATGCTTTCAATATTTGTGAGTTTATTAAAATTTTAATAATTTAATTATTATTACCAAGAGATCATCAAAGTTAATAGTGATTTTTATAGCACTGTTTGTTTTAACATAGCTGGACATAAATAGATTGAAAATTTCCTTAATTCTTCAGTTAGCTGCAGTCCACAAAATCAGAAGAATTAATCATCTTCTGTAAGTAAAGAATACGCGATTAGAGTCCTCTTTAAAGTATATGTCCAATTCTAAAAAGGAAACAACTTCATTTTTTCATCTTAGTTGGGATTGAAGATGAAATTTGAAATGCCCACATCTCTCAGGAGAATACTTTATTTTCTAAAAATTCTGATCTGAATGGTGTAGTAGAGTGCACAGCTCTCCATAAGATCATTTTATGTATGCTATTCACATTCTGAGTTATGCAAACTTGCAAAGGAAGAAGGAAAGCAATACAGAGAAAATGTTCATTGTTCTACAGATTGCTCCACTTGTTAATTTTTTCAGTAATACAGATTACACTTCTACACTTCTACATTTACTCTTCAGAACACTGCATGTGACAGATATGATATAGCACACCAAAGACTTTCTACTGTTTCATGTTTGATGGAAAAGGCAAAAAAGATAATGGAAATAAAAAAAAGCACAGCTGCTAATGCATGCTAATGCATGAAATTTTCAGCTGTATGGGGCACAACAAAATAGAATATGATAAGGTGTTCTAAAATACAACAAAACATTTATATTAAGAGTTTTCTAATTATTTTATGTTTATCTAATCAAAACAAACACTGCTGGAAGAGCTCAAGTAGAACAGGAACGATTACCCTTCAAGTCTTGATGCTTAAAATTAGGTATCTAAATCTTCAGTTAAACTCTAAGAGAGTATATCAAAATAATTGCTTCATTGTTTTAGAGTTCACTGCAGGAAACAACATAAAAGTCTCAGTCATATGACAAATAAATACCATTGCTCTACATTTAAAATCACTAGAATTGTCCTTTCTAGGAGATTTGGAAGACTGTAACAAGAATATAAAATAATGATTACTCATAAAAAGAAAAATGTTTGGTTGGTGCAGAAATATCTGTAGACTGTACATAGTTGAGTTCCAAAAGAGTGCAAGATGAAACCAGTTGGAAAAATCAGTTACAGCTTGGATCAGTATTAATTTTACTTAATTCTGTTAAAGACAACACAGGGAAAGAATGAATATAAAATGAAGTGTGCCTTATGGTGGTTTTGCTAATACCACAGAAAAATCTATTTATCCAAAATAGGCTGTAGGAACTGACCTGTACGCAGTATACTATCTGCAGACTGGTCATTAGTATGTTAAGAAGACCTGTGGGGTATATATAAAGTTTAATGAATAAGGGGAAGTTACGCAGTGACCTTGCTTTGGGTTTAATTACAATCAATTAATTGTTTCAGATGAGTAATGAATGAGGGATTTGAAAGCAAGATATGAAAGCCAGGATAGAATTTTAAGCACGTTGGCCATACAATCAGGTGAGGTTTGTTGATCAGTCATTGCTTATAGATTTGAAATAGCACTTCTACATCCTAATATGAAGGGTTAGTCTTTGATGAAAGTGAACCTGGTAAATACTCCACAGAACTGGATAGAAATAAGGCCCATGCACCAAAATATGCCTAAATAAACTAAATTATTTTGCTACTTTGTTTATATGACAATGCACCTTTTCATGCTTTACGGGCTATAATTTAATTTTGCAGCTATTGCTCTGCTTCATATGTAGTCACACACTGTTTCATACACAGACAAATAGATCCACTGGACTGACTGCAAACTTAGATCCACAAGCAGCAAATCAAATCACTTGCTATACTGCTTTTAATGTTTGAAAATAAATATGTTACACTACTTTCATTTTTCTATTTGTTTAACTCTTGTGTCTTATTGTTCTGTTGGAAAGCTTTAGTATACACAGAGTGTTATGAACTTGGCTTTGTTTTTGCATATTTTTTTTAAAGTAAGGCTACTCCACTGAATATTACTGTACCACCAAATTAGAAAAGAGAGTATAATCCCCACAATAATACTGTGTTTTATTTTAAAATTACATTTCAAAGATTTCTTACACTAAATAAATCTGCACTACCAATAGGTTGTATATTATCTTAGTCTGCTTTACTACTCCCTCAAATCTTCATTCGCGAAGCCCAGCCATGATGTGATGATTTACTACTACAGCCCTTCCTTGGCAGGGAGGTTGGACTAGATGATCTCCAGAGGACCTTCCAACCCTAACAATGCTGTGATTCTGTGACACCTGTATCTGATCTAGTGTTAAAATAGCTACTGAGGTATTTCTATGTTCCATGATGGGGTTAGCAGCCACAGCTGGGATACTTAAAATGTCACACTTACTAATTTCGTTTTGCATCCACAGACATTTAGACTAATATGAGAATAGCAGTTTTAAATAAGAGAATGTAATTTTGCTACATTTTACGGCTGGTCTAGATAATTCTCCTAATAGGGTTTTGTACTGCATGGAATGTAGCAGAGGTTTGAATGCAACATGACTTTATTCTAAAGACCTTTGGGTAATTATCCACTATCCGGGTATTATTGCTAGTTCCACTATAAGCTCCATTATGTCCAGTAAAACCTATCCATAGTGTGTAGTACTGGAATGCATTTGAACAAATGTGTTGTGCTGTTGATTTCTTTTTTTCATCTGCATTTTTGGAGCACTATCCAACTGAACTGAGAAAATATATTGCATAAATTACTCACTAATTTTGCTATTTCTGTATTTGCCAAATCACTGGTTCTCAAATATATCCATTATTCAAACTTATGTGGGAATTTATTAGGTGAATAAATCTTCATCTGTAGACAACTTTTAATAGAAGATTATCAAGATTACCAATTTACTTTGCGTTTATTCTGTTCTGCAATAGATAAAGACATTCTAACATGACTTACATATTATTATTTTTAAACAGGTACTGAACTGAGTTTTCTTAGTCCTGCAATTCAGAGTGACAGTTTTTGTTTACAGTTTCCCATTCTCTGGAGGGAACCGTTGATGAAACCATTCATGATTCATCTCTCAAAGTTTCTCCTTTACTTCTTTCATTTTGAACAAAATCTTGCTGAATGCTTTATATAGCAGGTGAAACATGAGGTGATCTCTTTATCTCTTTTTCCTTTCCTCAATATCCTATGTACTGAGTTTTCTTATCCATTCTCTGTCTATAGCCCTTCCACTTGTTCTAGAAATTTAATTCTGTTCTCCTTTCCTCCTTCTCACCTGCTTTTTTTTCTATTCCTTAGCTCTTTTGTCTCTTAAGTCACTTTATTTTTATTTCTACTTCCTGTACTCAGCTGTCCAGAGAACCTTTTTGTCTGTGATCTTATCCTGCCATTTAACCTCTTTTGTTGTTCCATTGGTGCTTCTCTCAGGAAATACCCTTTCCTAGAAATATAACACTGAGTCCTATGTTTCTGTGCTTCAACCCCATGTCTTCTGCCCCTGTTTTTAATATTGCCAATTCAATATTGGTTGTTAACCACTTTACCTAATCCACACCTCTCTGTCTGTATCAGAACTTCAGTTTTTTTTCTCTATCACTCTTCAAGATTATGAAAAACACCAATACATTGTGAGTAAAATACTTCCCATAGAAAACATGTTACTAGTTGCAGAAGACTAAATTTATGTTGTACATGATTGCAGGTGGAGTAAGGACAGGCTCTCTGGGTTTATCCACCTGGTTCCTGCTTTGAAACTTGACTTCTCCCTCTCTGTTGCTTAGTGAATCACTAAGAACAAACACCTCATAGGTGATTAGCAATTCATATGCCCAAAGAAAACAGCTTTTGCAAGCAGACATTGTCTCACCCATATTTATTCACTGAACAAAGAGCTTCTGGAGAAAACCAGTTGTGGTATATGTGAACAGAAATTGTGCTAGAATATAGATGCTTACAAAAATGTGCCAATTGACTATGCATATTGCACCTGCATTTCAAACCTGGTGATTTATTTAGCAACGCATTAGTCTTTTCTTAAAGCTTTCTAATGTAACCTTATATGAATATCACTTAATATCTTAAACATCTATACTTCCAAGTAGCACCTAATGTATTTTTATAATGTGCATTATGTACTGTGTAAATCTTTGAATTTTGAAACTTTAGAATAATGTTGGCTTCCTGGCTGAAAACAAGTAAATGATTTAACAGAGATGCAAATGTAAAAGCGTGGCATGTATTTTGATCCTATGTCAAAATATTGACAGTATAACTGTATATATATCTCTGGACTCTTTTAGTGAAATAACATTGTGCTTGTATATTCTGTAGCACATGCTAAGCAAGTGAGCACAGCAGGGGTATTTTACAGAGACTATAAATAGTTTTCTTGAGTCAATAGTATTGGATTATATCAGGCAACCAGTACCATTTATGCTAAGAGGCATGCATGCTGTGATTTTTCTGAACTCTCTCTGAAGTTCAGTTGTGTGTCTTTTTTGATTATACTAAAATATTAGATCATCGCTACTGATGACTTGTAATCACTGCTTTTAAATTGACGTGCTGATTGATAAGGCAGGATTATCATGTGATTAAGAATGAATAAGAAATGGGAAACTTCTGTTGCCAGCAGTGCCCCAGATTTCTGTTGTGACTGCTTAAACAGCTTAGCCTCTCAGTATTCTTTTCCCCATTGAAATAAAAAGAGGGCATCATTTTCTTTTCTTGTGGAAATATACAGGAGTAACGTCTCCTGTATTTGCAAATAGTAAAGCAATCAGATAAACACAGAATAAGTATAAGCACGGAAATTTATTTTATAATGACTTTCAGCAACTTCTTTGTAATTTCTTTTAGAAACAAAAAAAGATCTTATTTTTTCCTAGCGTTTCACTTCCAAATTTCATTACATTCATATATGACTGGATAACCTTTTTCAAACAAATTTCTATGAATTCACAGAAATGAAGAACAAGGGCCTACTTGGCCTGTTTCTGACTCCAATAGAAATGTCATGAAGGGTATGATAAACCACAAAAAACATCTTTATACTGAATATTTAACAAGCTGTAAAACACTATATTTTCTCTTTTTTTCCTTCTTGAGTAAAGCACCTAGAGAAAATCTGATTTTTTGGCAAATCTCAGCTTTTCAAATATTACTGTGCCAATGAAAATAGATTTTCTACATTTAACTGGATAGTATGTCATATGTAATTAAAGATCCATCACTTTAAATTAGCTAAGTTTTGGAGGAGAGCTAGCTGAGTCCTGAATTGGGTTCATAGAGATGTACAAGAACTGAAGAGTTTTAAGTAGCCGTTTAACATCCCTCATATTATTTAAGAAATGTGTGCCTATTTACACTTCACACCATATTACTGGCAGGAGTAAGTTGGTTTCTTGTGAGAGAGAATTTCTAGAGTGACCTATGAAAAAGAAAGGAAAATGAAATAAAATTTGTGCAGAATATAAGGCTACAGCTTTGATTTTGTCCCAGGAACAAAAGTAAGTAAGAAGTATGAAGATATCCTTTTTTTTTTGCATTAGCATTTGCCAACATGACTCTGCTACACTATCCCTTTTACATAACATCATTCTTCTGTGCAGGAGCAGTGGCAAAATGGTTAGAAATTAGTTGCAAGGGCAAAAGAAGAGATTAGGATGCAAGGGATGAAATTTCTATTTTTCTTAAATGGATTGGCTTGTTTGTTTGTTTGGTTTGGTTGTTTTTTGGGTGGTGGGTGGTTGTTTTGTTGTGTTTTTGTTGTTGTTCTGATTCAGATTGTTATAATGTTGTCTGAAAAGAAAAAGGAGGGTCCTGGTTGAGTAGAACTGTGAACTAACTGATGTGTAGAATAATGACATTGTCTCCCAGCTGAAAAGTTCACTGCATTCTTTACCATATCTAGTAGTTGTGATATCAGTATGAGCCTTTGATGAAATTTATCTCCTAAAAAATGGAAAAATTCTGCAATATCAAAATCACAAAGACAATAAGTGGGAATACTTGCCTAATTTAATATTCCCTGTGCTCTTCTGGGACAAGCTGATCGCTCTCAAGGAGAAACAGGGTGAGATGTGCCTATGAACCTCATTATATTCTCCTCTTGTTCTCTAGAACTGTAGGAAAATTTCTTACCCCGTGCAGATATCAGAGTTCGCAGACCTACCTGCTTCAAAGTGAGTAAGTGCGTTCTTTGAAGAACTGGTTCCTTTATATTCTTAGTGCAACTTGGGATGGAATCAGATGTATGATGAGATACATGGCTAGGAGTGAATAAGGCTACACAACAGTGTACATTAATTTAGACTTTTGTTCCGGACATGCCATCACTATTTTGATTGGCTTATTCCCTAGCAAAACCCACTTGAAAACAAGTGATCATGCTTCATCTCCATCACACAGATTTAGGACAAATGCAGGAACTTTCAGATTGTAGGAGAAATTATTCTCTAGTGCTGTAATGTTCAGACAATTCATGGATGCTTACTAACTGCACAGGGCCTTTGAGCACATTTTATGTTTGACCATTGCCGCAGAAGTCTGCAGGTCTTTTAAAAGTTTCTTCTGAGGTTTAATTGCTATAATAATGCATAAAATAAAGGATGATACTTATCCATTGCTGCTCAAGGGGATTTTTATTGGTTGGGGACAGGTTACGTAAACTACAGTGATAGTGGATATTAGCAATTTGTTAACGTGCCTCAGCATCAGGTTAGGTGCGTTATTGTTTTGGGTTTGGTGGTAGTGTGTTTTTTAACAAGGTATCAGACAGATCTCCCTAGAGTTTTCATGTGACTGTTACAGGTCACTGTCTCTTGGAAAACACATAAATATGTTAAGGGAAGAGAGAGAGGGCCTTACAGAACTTATACTTAAAAATAAATGCAGCTTTATAAGGCTGATATAGGGTTCTTACTACTTCATCCACTAAATTTCAAAAGCTATCCTTTCTGTAAAATAAGTTAAACAACTGTTTTCTATTCTATCACAGTCCAGCTAAACTCCTAGCTATGCAGCATATGTCTCCAGAAATCACTCATGGGGGACTTTGAGAAAATGAGCTTCAAAATAGAGAATATTCTGTATTAGTGGACAGAAATAAATCATGGAAAATGTGTACAGATGTCAGGATTACTACCACAGAACTTCATAGGAAAAAATTCAAAAATCAAATATCTAAATATATTGGAACCACCAGCTTAAAGAACAAACAAGCCTAATCCAGAGACTTTGACACTCTTGTTAATATATAATTCGTATAAATTAAATTTCTCATTATGGTTTTAATAAACTTTTTAATGCAAAATAGTATGATATATTTAACTTAATACACATTTCAATACTCGGGATTGAATGAGCTGCCAAATTCTGAAATGTAGAGTTTTAGCTCTTTCATTTGCATCAGAGAATACACTTTCAGTGGCAAAGTTTTCTCATTTGGTTATTTGCTTTAAATGCTCCAGTCAATTGAACGAGGACTGCCTAGCAGAAGAAAAAAAAAAGTTTGAATTAGTGCTTTTGTTTAAATCTGGCAAAAAAAAAAAAAAGAGAATTTGTTCCTTCTTTCTTATTCTTTTTACAGGCTCCTTTCTTTGACGTGCAATGCTAAGGTTCCCCAGTAGATGCCCTAAGAGATCTCTTATAAACGTAATGACTAAGCACTGAAATTGAGTATCTGCTGCTTTCTCTTTGTGTGGAGTTTTTTAAATAGAATCTGTATTATCTACTATCGAGTGGTATTATGCTTTCAGATTTCAGTGATAATGAATAATGAAATTATTTGATCCCAAATGAAGTTGAAAAAAGCTGGATGATAAGAAATTAAATATTTATCCTTATTGCCTAATTATTTTTCAATAGTAATTTTTAATGTGGATATTAATTCTGTAGTGTATTATCTCTTTACTGTTTAATCAGTTGTTACTTTATATTCACAAGATGAGAATGGGGACAATGTCATCTTGTCAGAATTACTACCACTGCAAAGCTGCTACACACTGAAATGAACTTACACCATTTATTTGATTATACATAATGGAAAAATCTACAGATCTAACCTCAGAGTCTAGGCTTTTTTCCCCTCCTGAGTTTACATCTGTTGTTTTGTGGTATAAATTTGAATTATTTTGATGAGTTTCAAAGATAGGTTTCTTGTGTGTGAACTATATTGCATATTCCTTTTATTTGAGTCCCTTTGTGAGAACCCACTTTGAGGAGATATGGGAAAAACCTTAATGTGCTTTTATGATCATTTTTGTCATTTGGGAGATCTCCTGTGACAGATGGTTGGCACAACCTTTCTCCAAGCCACAAGTAAGCTAATTTTCTTCTATGCCATTTGCCAGTGTCTGTCATTCTGGTGCTTATGATGCCCTGCTGTTATAAAAGCACCGGTCCAGGTCTAAGTACATTCTTGTGCTTTTTGTTCAGGACAGAGTTTATAGTGGATAAATTGAATGAATTAGATGAGTGGAAAATGAGGGAAAAGATGTATGTGTCCAAACTTCATGCTGAATGTGTGCAAGAGAGAGAGATTTGGAGGATTATTCATGCTATCCCATATCAGAGCACCCTGAGAGTTCCTTTGCTGTCATTGACTTCAAGCTAATCAATGATCTTCACCAGTAACAGCTGCACTGAAGGGGCAGCTGCTGCTGCCTTCAAAAAAAAAAAAGGCATAATTTGTTAAGAAGAAGTGGAAATTAAACCCTGCAAATGGTAGTACTTTGGATTGCATATTTTGAAGTAAGATTTCATTGCTGCTTGAATTTATCAGTGCCTAAAACTATTTTTATTATTAAGCTACAAAGGCAAG
This sequence comes from Neopelma chrysocephalum, assembly GCF_003984885.1. Classification (NCBI taxonomy): domain Eukaryota; kingdom Metazoa; phylum Chordata; class Aves; order Passeriformes; family Pipridae; genus Neopelma; species Neopelma chrysocephalum. Next base: position 16,583,705 of record NW_020897700.1, read on the forward strand.
TGTGTTTAAAGTGCTGCATATTCTTGATTCAAAGAAAAAAAATTTTTTTTTTTTAATCTTGTTTCCTACATTGTAACTACCAGGTTAGTTGGGACAACAAATTAATTAATACTTGATAGTATGAGATTTTAATATCTTAAATTCTTCAATAAGTATTCCCAGGAATGCTTTTCTGAATTTGAACCTTGAAAGACATATCACAGAAAAATAAATTGAACTTGCAGGTGGTGAGGGGTACCCAGCCACACGGAAGTTACTGAAATAAACTGAAGAGTGATTGGCAGTGCAAGTTTGTGAAATTTCATATTTTCCTCCTTACTGATCGTTAATACAAAATCCCAAGAATAAATTAAAAAAAAAAATTAGCTTTAGAAGTGCTATGAGTAGAAAAGCCAAGAAAAGAAAAATAGTCACTTCTGAAATACTATACTTACTCTCTAATTCAGCATTTATTTTGCATGCAATGCTGTTTACAAGGAATGTAACTACTTCTCCAAAATTATTTGCAGTAGAAAAGGAGATACAAATCAGTCAAAGAAAGTGACTGTTGTTCTAACTTCAGTGAGTTATGGATAGGCTGTAAAGTATGAGAGCATATGTTTTGGACTATCTTGGTTTTGGACTGCCAGCTGAAGTTAAACCACAACATGGACAAATACTGAATGGGTTGCTAAACAACTTTTACCATGCATTATTTGCATTAGCTTTCCTTTAACATATTGAGACTTTGGCTTTCCATTTGTCTTAAATAAAATTTTCTGCTTGGATCTTATATTAAGCAGCATCTCATAAATACAAAATAGGGAATCTTTGTTGTTAACACCTATAGTCTTAAAAACATAAACCAGCTTTGAAGTTCCTCTGTGTTTCTCATCTTTACAAGAAAACATCAGTACTTGCTGCATGTGTTCTCCTTTGCCCAATGGCCATGCTTCAAATATGGTAATTGGGGTACAAAAATAAAAACCAAGCATAACTGATTGTCAAGCACATGGGACTTGAGTATACCAAACTCTGAAAATTGTGTGGCATGCTATATGGGATCTGTAAGATACTATCATAAAGTATCCAAATTAAGGTTATGGAAACCAGAAACATACTACCAAGCAGCAGCAGTCTCTCTCGACTAACAATTAATGGCTAAACACAGTATAAATTCTTCATTAAAGTAGAGTATATTGGTTTGCATTACATCAAGTGAAGTAATATCCCAGTGCGATACTTTGTGGATGAAAATGTTTGAACTGCTAAAAATGATAATGTAACGTATGGGTCACAAGTCAAAATAATTTAAAAAGTTAATTCATTAGCATATTTTTTTGTGTGTGTAAAAATAGAGTCAACACTGCACAAAATGGAGCTTGTAAATAGTATCCATTTAGCAGAAGACAGATGTCAGGATATGAACAGGTAAAGTTTATTTTCCAACTAGAGTCTATGATAGCTGGTATAGATCTAAATTAGAGGGAAAATTAGAAAGAAAGTATTCACTACAAATACATCAAAGTAATTTTAATTAAATATGAGCTTTTAAATTGAATATCACGGAGAGTGGACAGAGAATAAAGATAAGCATGATCAGATAAACACTCTCAAAAATGCAAGAATGCCAAGATACACTAATGTATTACTCTGTTGTATCATTATTTACACGCAAATTTAGGAGTGCAAGTCCTCCCAAGATACAGAGATTTTCAGATTTTTTTGAGGGTCTTCCATGTGCTATTTTTGGGGTTATTTATCTACTAATTTGCAAAGCCAAGCAGTAAGTTATGGTATGTCAAATCTTTCATAATTTGATAGATTTCCTAACTACTTCATTAATTGGGTTATATAAAACATTCATGTAATTGTTGATTGCTTTATGTACTTTCATAGTGGTGAAGGAGAATGGATGTGCAAGATCCCTGTTCACTCTCACAATGTTTCAATTTCCTCTTAGTTTTGAACGAGTTGGTTTTGGTTTTTCCTCTGTCCCAAGGGAGTTTCTGGTGCAGCTGTGCTAGTAGACTCAGAATCAGTTTTGTACTGCAAAAATTGTCATTAAGGAATGGAATTTTATTCTGTCTGTACTTTGCAAAGAACCTGAGAGGGCTTAAGAAAAAAAACAGAGGAGAAGTAAAATACTAGGGGTTCGGAAATGCTATACAGATGCCAGCCAAGCTGCCTTCATGATAACTGGCAATTGTAAGGGGTTGGGTCAATGCGTCTGGTTTATTTGGCTTTATATTCTACACTCTGTGTGTCAAAGTTAATCATGTTTCTTCTTGTGTGCTTTGACCTAATTAGCAGTCCACTAAGAACTGCCTCACAAAATAGTAACAAACTAATGCAATCCAACTTATCCCATTTCCTATGTTAACTAGTTCAGGTTTTTAGGTTTTACCTAGTTTTGTTTCTTACTACAAGTTTATTCCACATGTTGCCACAAGTGTAATTAACCTAGAAAGCTGATGTACGTCAGAGCAGCTGACCTCTGTCTGGCTTTACCCTAGTCATGGGTGATTTAAAGACAGTTTAATACTTTAATCTGTAACGTATTTTCCCAAAAGGCACGAAACAGGTAACCTATAACGGCATGATGAGTAGATACTTAATTTTCATAATGATTTCACATTGAAGATGAAGTAGCTACTCTTTAGAAGTGGTGGAATGGATTAATTTAAAAGTAATAAATCAGATAACTAAACCTATCTCACAATAAAGCAGATTCAAGTGAGACTACTGTTTCTTTGCTTGATTTCACATATACATATTTCTAATTTTTTAAGCCATTAGCTGCCAGTTGGATTTTTTTTTGTTTATTTCTGTTTGTCCAAAGGTACCTCTTTTACTGCTTATAAACAGAGCATATAATTAATGGCCTTATCTCAAGGTGCTTTTTTTCCTGTATGTTATTCAGAACTAAATTATGATTCCCAGTAACATGTCACTGTGTCTGGCATGGGTTACCAGTGAGCTCTACCTTGACACTCAAGCACTGAAATTGGGTATGGACAGTAGGGATTACCGACACAGGCTGTGCAAAGCCTCCAGCATACTTGAGCTTTCAGATAGCCCGTTGATATATTAAAGCTTATAAATATTGCATAACACCCACCCTGCTTGAAGCGTGCAAGCACAACAACCCTCTGTGCTTCAGCGAGGAATTACTCGCTGTTTCACAGCAGTTGCTCTTCTCGCTGCGGCGCCCGCGCTGCCATCTGCCCGGGGCGCTGGGTGCCGCCGCCGGGGGACACGGGTCTCTGGGGACCGGGCGAAGGGAGAGATGCGGAGGGGAAGCCAAAGGAGGGAGACGGTGAACTCTGCCGGGGCCACAACCCTCCGCGTGGGCTGGGAGCCCTTTGGCGAGAAGGGGTGGGGAAACACGGAGGCGTTGTGTTTTCCTGTCCCATTAAAAAAATATAATAAAAAAAAAAGAGGAAGCGGGAGGCGGCAGTTGCGAGGAAGTTCGGGCGCACGCGGAGCGCTGCCGGCAGCCCCGGGGGCGG
>NW_020897700.1:16587595-16794798 GCF_003984885.1 Neopelma chrysocephalum
GCGCTCGGCGGCGGCGGCAGCGCGGGCGGTGCTGTCCGCGCGCGGCGGTGCTGAAGGGCGCGCGCCCCGCGCCGCCTCCCCGCGGCGCCTCGAGGCCGCCTCGCTGCTCCCCGCGCCTGCTCCGGCCGGGAAGCGCCGCGCTGGGAACTGCTGCTGCGAGTTTCTCTCCGGACTGCTGGCTCCGTCTCTGGATCGCGGCGGGCCCGCTCTTGGCTTTGTTAAAGGAAGAAGTGTTCCTCTCTTTGCGATTTGCACGGGGACCCGGCGAGCTGGTTCTTTCTTTTTTTTTTTTTTCCCCTTGCGGATTTTAGTCACTCTTGGACAAGGTAAGCAGCATTACTAATATCTGTCTGTCTATCTATATTTCACATAAATGGGTGCCAGATGGGGTGGAGGAGCTGGCAATTAAAGGCAGAGCAAAGTTGGAACCCTGTCAGCCCTTAGGTCGGTGTAGGGGTGCAGTTTTCAGTGAAAAGGGCTCCGTGAACAAAAGATGAATATGAATGAGAAGTTAAGAGGCTTATTTTTATTGTAAACTGGCTCTTAGGGTAATGTTTGGATGTCTGAGAATATTTTTTTTTTTAGAAATCTTAAATATTATAAAAATATCTCAAAAGGCGTTACAGAACCTTCTTTGTATAAACACCGGGTTTGGGGGACTAGACAAGCTCCGATTGATTCTGCCTGAGGGAAGAGGGGATATACGAGGTCATTCTGGCAAGTAAAGAGTAAAGTAGGAATTAACGAGGATTTAAAAGAATAGCCCTATGTTGCTCTGTGTTCTTGTGCGTGCCTGTATGCGTGTGCAACAGAAGGACAGTGATACCTTGTTACTTGACGAACAATTCAGCAGTGTAACACTGTGAACTTGTGAAACAGCACCTTTATGAAAAGGATCATCACCACCTCTGCCTACAAGGTCAATATGCTCTGTGCTTGTCCGTGAAAGTTGTGGGTTTTTTTCCCTTGATGTTGACTGAACATCAGGCCTGCTTCCAGGTTGCAGCTAGGCATAAATGCAAATCTTATATTTAATAATACTGTATTATGTTGCATTGCTAGGACTGCTGTTGTTGGTAATTGAATAGAACTGAGAAACGTGGGCAGATGAAATGTTCTTTCAGCACTGTTTAACCTTTCACAAGCTTGGTAGGGAGCTCTGCTTCAGCGAGGAGTTTGCTGCTGCTTCTGTGAGAGTTGTCAGAGTTGTGCACATGCAGAGCTGAGTGCCACACAGGGATTTCTGCACAAGCGGAGCTGAGTGCCATGCAAGGATTTCTGCACACGAAGAGCTGAGTACCACACAGGGATTTTTGTCTGAGATTAAGGCTGATTACAGAAGGAATAGGCTGCTGCTGGTAGCCAGTGCTACTGTGATGGTTGAACAGAACAAGCAGGCAAATGAAGTCCCCTCCTTGTATTTTTTAGGATTATGTAGCACTTCATACTCTTTTGGCTATGATAAATTTTCTTGGGAACTGGGACCTAAACCACAAGTGTTTCTCTGCACAGTTCTCCTGCATAAGTGCTAGCAGTTGTAGTAACTGTGAGTATAAGGTAACTTTTGCTGATGAGATGAAGTTGATGAAAAGAGGCTGTTTCATAGCGTTGTAGTTTTTTTTTTTTTGCTCCTGCATAATTTACTTAATTTTAAGGTGGGTTGTTTATACTCTAGCTGATGAAAAGCACACAATAAAAAGATAACCATCGGGCAGCAGCACAGAGCTACTGATGAGTAAAATTGAAAGCAAGCAAATTAAGGAGAAAGTTGTTTAGGTTGCCAAGGCTTTCATTACATTTGGGTAGAATTAGGAAATATGTTTTACTGTTCTGTCCCTCTGCCCCTCCCCCTCTTTCTAATCATAAAATAACTATTTCTTTCCTCTCTCAACATTAGGGAAAGAAAGTTTATTACAGAGCACTTGCACTGCGTACAAACCTTCATTAATAGTCTACCCATAAGTTAGGACAGCTCTTATCATCTGTCATTGACATGAATATCAATTCACTTTGAAATATTTTGATATAATGTTGAATGATGCTTTTTAAGGTATGCTTACTTTCTAAAGTAGACATTACAAAAATATTCTGAAAAAGTTATTTTGAACTATGTAGTGTAGACAGTACAATAACTGAGGGGAACCCCCCCCCAACAGAATAACCCCCAGCCCATTAATTATATGGCCGAACTTTTGATGTTTATACAGGGCCTGAACCTGCAAATCCTTGTTCACTTGAGTGAACAGGACTACATATAGTCCTGTTAACAGGAAAAAAGACTATCTCCGTCATTACATAATTAAAAGTCATTGACCTTGTTGAGATAAGTAATTTTACCAGCATCAATCACATGATAAACTTTGATGCGAAGACATTAATCTTGTGGTTTTAAATTTATGTCTTATATCTGATTTTATTTTCTATGTAATGTTTTGCCTTCATTCATATTAGGTTCCTTCATTTTATAAATCATGTTTAAAAAAGGGAGATTTTAAATGGTATGTAGACTCAGAAGGGAGCAAAATGGCACTGCTATTTTTCAACAAAATGGTGTTCTAAATATACATATACATCCAGTGTGGTCAATAGCCATTTTGGTCACTGGTTCTAATTAGAAAAATCTGTCTTCAGTAATAAACTTTCTTCAAGCATATTTGTAAACTTGTAAGGATATGATTTGGTACAAAATGCAGTTCCAAGACCTTTAACATCACCACACAAAAGTTGAGAAAACTCCACATGTTAATGGCTTGCCAAACAGCTCACTGCAGAACTAATGCAAAATCAGGGAAGAGTTTCGTTATAAAAACAGGATTCAAGGAAGCTCCCTGATTAAAGAGCTACTTTATAGACCCTGCTTGTGCTGAGCAACACACAAAGATGTGGGTGTGAGGGAATATACCCATAACTAATGAAAATATCAACATATGCACAACCTGTCAGGGTTCCAAAACTTATTTTTGAAAGTGGATCACTTGGTTATTTGCTGGGTTATGGCCCTTGACAGCAAATGGTAATCAGTAAAAGCCTAAATGCTGTGGTTGCTCAGTTGTAGGTGTGTTCTAGACTTACCTAATCATGTCAGTGTGTCATTCGGATTTGTTTGTGTATAAGTTTATCCAGTAATCCTCAATATTTGTTAAAAAAACAAAGATATTCAATTTTAGAAGAAAAGAACTGTTACAATCACACAAATTATGTTATTAATAAATACTAAACTTTTATTTTCCTTAGACAAATGCATGCTGTTCATTTGACTTTATATAACATTTTAGGAAATGCAAATTTTGTGTCATTCTTCTCTGACTTTTAGAGAATAAAATAGTAATGAAAACAAGGCTCTGCTCAGTTTTGTTAGTTATAAACCTAAATATAAAGGTGGAACTCCAATAGGAATAATTCTGCCTTTTAATAAATCTGAACTTAGTTTTGATTTCTCAAAGGTAACAGGTCAAATGAAATTTAGGAAGTCAATTCTGAATATTTTTCTCCAATCTGGCAAATATTATGGGATAATTCTGGACGTTAAATGCTGCAGGAGTAATTCTGGACATTAAATATTGCAGGAGTGAATCACTGGCTCAAGAGGAAGCAATGAATTAAATGCCACCCTTGACTTTGTTTTTCAGGCTTTCTAAGCAAAAGTGGGACAATAATCATTAATTATTCAGTGTAGCTTGGCCTATTATGGTACTTAATTTTAAAGTAAAATAATTTGATTAGCAAGTTTGTTTGTAAATCTGTTTAATCCCATTTTTCACTTCAAGTTTTTTTTTTTCTTCTGAAGCATAGGGAATAGCCGTCAGCAAATGAAAAGATTGGAAACTTGTTTGCATAAGATATTATACATATTTAATACAGCATGTTTTCCTTGCCTCTTGGTAGACAGAAAAGACAAAGAATATATTTATATTTTTAGAAGAGCAGTAAGATGAATTTTTCTCTGTAGTAAAGAGACATTGAGAAGGCTGTGGGTTGACTAAGAGTTGTAAATATTGCCGTGTCAAACTCCCTCTAACACCTCCAATATCAGAGATTACTAATGCCCAGGAAAAATATTCAAGAGAAATGAAACCTACAGGCTCATTCTCTTTTCTGCTGTTTTACAAGATCTTTCTTTAGATTTTGAGTTACAAAATCTTGTCTACTAGAAGGTAGGTTGTGTTCCTTTCCAGCAGTTGCATTTATTAACAAATGTGTCTTCATTCAGATGGACCAATGCAGGTCAAGAATTTTCTGTACATTTACAGTGGCAGAACTACTTCAAAAATGTTCTCTTATTGCCAGTCTCTCTCATTTCCTCTATGCCATTGTTGCTTCTGTTTGTATTGGCTAAATGTACTGGCCAAGAGAGGTTGCTGTGGTCTAGCCTGGTATGGGCCTTACCAAGTGGCTATGGGAATGACTTGAAAATATGTATTTGTTATCTATTTTTAGCTTTATTTGATAGCAATGTTTACGCAGGTATTTACCCTTGCTACCCTATTCAATTAATCACTCTTTTTAGTGTACACTATGTGTAATTAGTGGTAAATTATTTGTCTGCATTGCTGAGTTGTGCAAAACTTAAGAAAATAAGAAGTTCTAAAGAGTTAAAAGACAGGAGAGCTGGCAAAGCTTGCACTGACTGCTTGAAGTAGGTTGAAGTTCACAGTTTATTTGCATTTGAATTAACTGAGGTTGGTGTCCAACAGTGCTTTTCAGAGCAGATTTCAGAAAGACTTTTTTGTCTAATAAAGTTCTTGAAAATGTTAGATGGAAGATGAAGGATATTTAAAATACTTCTTTCTTTTCCTAACAGGGAGAGCTTTTTTCTCATTTTACTCCAAGTGAGGCTTATTGTAATCTGAAATATTTTTACCACTGAATAGGCGGTCTTGTGGTAAAAAGCCACTATCATTTTTAGATCAGCATATTAAAAACTTTCTGAAAGTATTTTTAGTTCCTTCATAGAGAATTGCTTAATATCTACAAAAAGAAATAAAATAGTCTGAAAACAGCTCATAACTTCAGTCAGATAAAATGTTATTCATTACTAAAAATGTTCTTTTATTAAATGATAGGAACATCTAGATTATTACTTTGCATGCATTTGCTTCCATAAGGAAACAAAATGTTCTAGAGTCTTTCTGCATTGTAACTCTGAACTATACATATTTCCATTATTATAACAAAACTTTGTCTTCCTAAATAATATGTAAGTCATTATACTTCTAATCACATTTAAATAAATGAATGAGCAATGAAACAAAAACAGGTAGAAAATTCTTACATGATGGGTAATGGAAATAAACTTTGTTTTCAAAGAGCTTCAAAGTTCAACATTTCAAGTTCTAGGTTTTTTTAAATATATTTTCTTATGTAAACTTTACTTAAAACACCACCATAACTGATAATATATGTTACTTATGGGTTTTATTAAATTTTGTTGAACATAATTGCTAGGAAAGAAAAGAAAACACTTTCACGTCATTCTGGTAGATCAATGGAAATCTTGATTCCTAATAAGTACAACTTTTGGTTCTGTTACAGACTGAATATACTACACTAATATTACAATTATATAAATAATTGAGGACTGTATTTGATTGCAGTTGTGTCCTTCCAGTGATAACAAGAAACATGCAAGATTCAAACACATTTAGTATATAAACAGAAAAGACTAGTATTTACTTTCTGAGAACAAACTTTATTGTAATGGAAAGGTAATGCACATGAGTGAATGACCGATTCACAAATGCCTATCTTTTAGAGTTGCAGAGTCCAAATTTTTATTAATACAGCAGCTAATAACCTATTGTACCTAAGTAAAAGATGAGATGCACCATGTTGGTTTTGAAAATACTTTTTGCATTGATCTTTTAAGAGAAGGAGAATTTTTTTTCACATTTTGGAGAGGTTTTTGTCTCTTCTGCATCATCATTTCTAGCAGAGTCTGTTTTTCCCTCCTAAGGGTCTGTTTTGAGTCTTAAATCAACAAAAAGCAGCAGCTTTTAAAAGACATGAAGTTTGTACTGCATCTTGGTAAATATTCACTTTTTATGAAAGATTTGAGATTGTTGAACCTGTAGAAAGAAATCTGAGTGAGGTACCTTTGGTAAAGGCAGATTTTCTCAGTGTTTTCCAGGTATTAACTCAGGTCTGAGAAATGAATGCTCAGAAAACTCTCAGAAAGACAGTATCAGTGCAAACTCTGATGTTATCAAAGAAAGAATGGTTTGCGTTGTGAGGGATCTTAAAGGTCCTCTAGTTCCAACCCCCTGCCATGGGAAGGGACACGTTCCACTAGACCAGGCTGCTTAAAGTCCATCCAATCTGGCCTTGAACACTTTCAGGAATGGAGCGTCCACAACTTCTCTGGGCAACCTGTTCCAGTACCTCACCACCCTCATAGTGAAGAATTTCCTCCTAATACACACAATCTAAACCTGCCCTCTTTCAGTTTAAAGCCATTTACCCTCGTCCTATCACTACATGTCCTTGTAAAAAGTACCTCTCCATCTTTCTTGTAGCCTGCCTTTAGGTACTAGAAGACTGCAGGCTGAACAACCCCAACTCTGAGCCTGGTGAAATGCTACATAGTAGAGGTGCTTCAACCCTCTGATCACCTTGGCAGCCCTCCCCTTGACTCACTCCAACAGGGCCACATCCTTATGTTGGTGTCCTCAGAGCTACATGTAGTACTCCATGTGGGGTCTCACAAGAACAGAATGGAGGGGGAGAAGCACCTCCCTAGACCTTCTGTCCTCAGTCCTTTTGATGCAGCCCAGGATAATGTTATCTTTCTGGGCTGCAAGTGCATATTACTGGATCGTGTTGAACTTGTCAACCAATCCCTAAGTCTTTCTCCTCCAGGCTGTCCTCAATATATTCTCCATCCAACCTATATTTGTGCTTGGGATTGCCCTGACCCAGGTTGAGGACCTTGCACTTGACCTTGTTGAACTTCAAGAGGTTCTCACAGGCCCACCTCTCAAGCCTGTCAAGGTCCCTCTGGGTGGCATCCCTTCCCTCCAGTATGTTGACTGCACCACGTGGCTTAGAGTCATTGGCAAACTTGCTGATGTTGCACTCAATCCCACTGTTCATGTCACTGACAAAGATGTTAAATAACACCGGTCCCAATACCAACCACTTAGGAACACCACTTGTCACTGCTTTCCACTTGGACATCAAACCATTGACCACAACTCTGGGTATGACCATTCAGCCACTTCCTTATCCACCAAATGGTCCACGCATCAAATCCATTTCTCTCTAGTTTAGATAAATAATTTAAATTAATGAAATTTAAATTAAATTTAGTTATTTATTAAATAGTAGCATCTTATTTTGACAGCAAGTCCTTCTTTTCTCTCCACTCTGTTTCAAGATGGAAACAAAAGTTCAGCCTGTCATCTGTTTTTGCAGTGGAAAGGCCACAGAAAAAGAATGCTCTTCATGACAGTACATTTGGTTTGTCCTTGTAAAATGGAATTAAGTTGCATGGGAACTCCCTCTCCTTGCAACAGCCAAGGTTAACCATAACCTCAGCTTCAGAGAGGAATCGATGTTTTTAATCTTGAGGGCTGATTTTTAAGTTGAAATACAGTTCATCACATTGCTGTTCTTCCATATTATCAAGTACTTTGACAGAGGTAATTCTTATTTAAAATAAACTACAAGACATACAGCATCAGGTTAACATAGTTTGATGACTGATCATATTTCTCATTTATTTCCTAGGCCTTTTAAGGTGAATGAATCTTAGCTAGTATAGTGGAGAGTTAAAAATATTCTTTTATAAATTTGTTGGTCCTCCAACATACATGTTATGCTTCTGTCTTTCATTAATACTACCTTTATATTCTCATGTAATTAAAAAACCCAGCAATAATTAGTGCTATGGTAGTATTTCAACACAAAGATTATATTTCTTTTTTAGCTTTTATGACTTTTTGCTCAAGGCTGCCTTTGATAAACTGTGATATTCTGTAAAAAATTTTCTACACATTGATGCACATGGGCTGATATAGTTCTTTCCTTGAGACACTGAAAGAAAAAAACATAATTAACATCACTCCTGAGATTTAACTTTTGTATTATGCTAATTATTTTTTGAACTGGAGACAGTTTTTCAAGTGAATTTTAACTGTGTTGCTTAACTGTAATTGCATTTTAGTCTACTGTCTAATAATAGGCTGATTCTCTTATTTTATGCTTGGAGAATTATTGTCAGAGAAATATTTCAACAATCTACATTTGTATGTTTTTGTTGCAGTCAGTGGGGTGGGGGGAGGTCAGGTGCACCTTTGGGGTTTCATTTGAAACGTTACTAGAGTGCTTCAAGCATCGGATCTTAAAATTGGTGTCCCCAAAAGACCAAAAATCTAATATTTTAATATATTCATGTCCTTTATATCTTTTCTGTGTAGTAGTCATATTTATCCACTGCTCTAGGCTCTCAGTAATCTCTTTCATGCGTAAGTAAACTTTTAAAAGAGCTGCTATGCTTGTCTTTGTAAAAATATACATTATATACACATAAAACCTTAATAAATCTATACTGAAAATTTGATTTATATTTCCAAAGTCTCAGACATCAATATAAAAAAAAACAACCCCTATTGTTATGATTTCTGAGATAGAACAAATCTCATGTTAATAAAGAGATATAAATGAAAGTTTGTGATATAATTTGCTGCTGTAATGATTTAGACTGCTTTTATTAATTTATGTGCTGCATCTGACTCCTTTGTGAACAATATGAAATATTATGGCTAATAATTTTGGTTTTATCTTTCTCTGCTTTCCTTTTAAGAGACAAAAAGTCCAATTTAAGTGAGTTATTCTTGTGTTTTTGATAATCTGGGTACGCTCCTGGAGTTATCATGAGTAAATGGTCGAAAAAAGCCTAAAGAGCTGATCATGAAGCTCTTAATGTTTAAAACAATAAGCAGAGAGTCTTGTACCTTTTTTTTTTAATGAAAAAAGTGAAGAGAAAGTGAATTTCCATACATGCATGGAGAGAAAAATTTGTGTTATTTAAGTATTAAGTATTACATATTTTCCGTGAAGAAAAATGTCTTCACTAAAAGGGTGGTCAGGCATTGGAACAGGCTGTTCAGGGAAGTGGTTGAGCCACCGTCCCTGGAATTGTTCAAGAAACATATGGATGTGGAACTTCCAGATATTGTTTATCAGGGAACATGGTGGTGCTGGGCTAACCATTGGAATCAATGATCTTAGAGGTCTTTTCCAATGATTAATGATTCTATGATTTTACTGAATTTGGGCTCTTCCAAAAAGAACTACAAGAGTTGTAATGTTATATATAAGTATTGCAAAAATCATTAATAGTTGTTGGAGTTTTTTTTAAAGATTAAAAATAAGTAAAGACTAATTTTAAACTTCCCATACACCTGAGATTCTTAAGGTCTCAGATTATTGTTTTGATTTTCAACATTAATTTTCTTATCCCAGCATGCAGCAGAAGGATGCTGGGGCATTTTGATTTGTATCCATTAAAAACCCTAAAAAAACAGTTTGATGTTTTTAAGAAAGGAAAGGATTTGGTAATTTGGGGGATTCTTAAGCATTGGTTAGCCATGTCTGAACAGAAGTGGATTTCTGAGGTGACTGTTGGTAAAGTCAACTGATTTACAAGACACAGCTAATATGGGAAGTCAAAAAGGAATACCATGTGCTGAAAAGAGTTTATTGCTATCACTCTAGTCAGTCAATATTTGAGGACAAGTAGCTTCTCAGCATACTCTTTGTTTTGCCTTTAGACCAGGTTTGTAGGCCAATAATCATTATGAATTTTTCGTTGCTTTTGATTAGTGTCTGAGGGATCAGTTCTCTTACAATCCTGTAATAACTGGATCAGAATTATTTGTGTGGGACAGATGTAATGCATTCTAACCTTCTTCTATTTCTGGTACTTATGTCCAGCAGTAATTATGCACTTAGTTTTTCCTTTTAAATTGTTTTTTTCCTCCCTATTTTTGATAGTTATCTATTTCACAAATGGCCTCTTGGTCTCAAAAACCCAGCTTTTTTTGTGTTAAAGTTTGCATATTTAGTTATCTATAACAGTATGTAAAACTGTTCATCATGCAGCCCTGCATAGAATACCCAATGTCAACTGTAAGACTTCACAAGTGAAAACACCTCCTTAAGGAACTTAAACTGAGGCACAAAGAAATAGAAAAGTGCTACTGAAAAGAGTCAAACTGTTTTCAGTCAGCATACAACACAAATCTAAAAGAATATGCAATTTGCAGTGGAGGTTCAGCTGATTTACAAAGGTGAGTGATAAAAGTGAAGCTTCAGAGTTGAAGTTTCCTGATTGAAAATGGTGCATCTAGGCAAATAGATGAATCAGAAGTTTGTTAATAAACTGGAGGGGAAACACCCAGAGAAAGGCTTTTCCATGGTAAATATTTTTACAATATATTTATCATTATTTTACATATCATATTTATTTATCATAGTTACATATATATATTTACATTATATTATTTATCGTATTTACAATAATTTTAACATATAAAGCCAGTGAGAAAAAAGCTGGTATTATCACTATCTCTCTATCCATATCTATATCTATATATCTTTGAGTTTTTGAACATCAAAAAGTACCTTTTAATAAGTGTTGCTCATAAATTTTTAATTAAGGACATTTCTGAGTTTACCTAATCTCTCAAGGTTACCAAGAAATGAAGTACAGAAAATAAAACGCTATGTTTTCTAGGAGCTGGACAGTAAGAATACTTCTACTCCATTTGGCTTGTACTAATATACATCTATACCCAGGAAAACTGCTCACAAATGAAGGGTCAGAATTTGGCATACCTGGACTTAAAAAACAGAGTGGAAAGTGAAGACAAAAATCTAGTAATTGTGTATATAAATTAACAAAAACTTTAGAACGTGTTCTTAAATAGTCTTGGAGGGGAGGACATTATGGACTGAGAAATATTTTTTCTGTTGCTCCATGTTAAGAGACAGTGTCATTTTTCTCTTCAGCTGGAATTAAATTTTAGTGTAAAATATTTAGGCAGGGGGCAAAAGCCTTTGACCTATTTAACTAGAGAAACTGTTCATGTTTGCTGGATGTCACAGCATCTGCTAGGAATAAAAACATTGATGAAATAATCCTAGATGAGAAGAACATTACTCATGGTCCACCAAAAGAGAATGAAGTTATGAACTAGCTACTTCCCTTAAACACACAAAGGAGAGAAGTCTGCAATAGCTTAACTTGTGACATTGTGGCTACTTTTCTTGCTACCAGTTTCTAGTGGGAAAAAATTGTGGTATTACTAGTGGAAAAAGAGGAGAAAAAAAATTAGCTTTTTTGTGCTCTCAGACTGACTGAAAAGTGGTAGGGTTACATTTACATTAATATTATCAAAGCAGGTTTCATCAGTGAAAATATGAGGATAATTCAGATGCCATATGTGCAGCTCCATACTTAATTACTAGAAGACCACTTCTGTAACTAAGATTATGGCATTGTTTAGAAATTTGCTTCCTCCTTTTTATCCTTGAATGTATGTTATTTCTGGCCGTATTCAGGAAATATTGTAAAATTAGAGCCAGTGAGCAAATCTAACAACAGAAGAATGTCAGTAGTAAAAGTCTGTATTACTAAAGAAGACTCCTAAATTACTGGATGCTCATGAAGGGCTGTTATGATGCATAATGTCAATTTTTTTTTTTGTTATGTAATGAAACAAAATAAAACACCCATCCTAAAATCCAGAATGCTGCTCTAGAATGGATGTTTACAATAGATAAAATAATAGACAATTGAGAGTCCCAATAACCAAAATAGCCCTATAGTATTATTTCTAGTGGGTGATGATAGCCTTATGGGACTGTTATTCTAGAAAGAGGTTGATTCAGGCAAACAGTGGCTGCGTTTATCCTCCTGGGCATGTTTCTGATACCCAATTATGGTTTAAAAAAGACCCAAACCCAAACCAAAAAGCTGGAAGGGGCTATCTTGCCCAGCATTGTAAATGGTTCTTTTGGAGTAGATTTTAAATATTTTCTGTCTAGATCTGTATCTCCCTTACACTTTTAGAGTAGCCAAAATTGGGGTAAAATGTAGATGCAAATCCAGGCTATCTTTCATGCATGATCTTCAAAGAAGTCAAGTAACTTTGGAAATAAGGGGGATACCTTTAACGGCACCTACCCTCTTTTCTCCCCAGTGTATATTGTGCCTTAATGTATTGGTCACTCAGAACTGTAGGGAACTTGGAGGCTGTAGTACTCTTGTGGACCATGAATAGGGAGCAGTACTCAAATTGGAGCTTGTGCAGTTGGTGTGGCAGGCTTTAAGAATACCAGGCTGCCCAAAACAGCCAACTTCAGGAAAGAACAGTAATGGCTCTGCTCTTGTTTTGTTTCCAAATGTTTAATGTGGAAATTGCAGCCACTGGCTGTAGTGTCAGAACTAAGGGTTGGCAGTCTGTTATTAAGTGAAAAATTAGGGAATATAAGCAGTATGCACTGGTACCTGGGATATCCCTACTACTTCCTTAAATTCATCCACTTTTCCCTCATCTCCTACACTATGACAATAAGATAAACAGTGAACCTGATGCATCAGTTTGGTCCCCTGCATGTACTGCCTTTGTCCTTCTTTGACACTCTCCTTTTCTTCCTGCTGGAACTTTCTACTGATACAGGACAGAGTCCAAGGCCTTATTTTTGGAGGAGCCAGACAGAGAAGGTGTCATGGTTTTAGCAAGGCCCAAAATCCAATTCTGATTCCTAGCCCCCCCCTCCCACATCTCAACCCCATGTGAGATGGGTTTTCCAGACAAAAACACTAGACTCAATATGGGGGAAAGGAATATATTACAGGACTATACAAATAAATACTTATACTATAATACACTGCATACAATCTTACCTCTATTTCTATCTCTACCATGACAATAATATTTACAATGGGCAAATATTTACAAATATTTACAATATTTACAAATCTCTTCTCCCTCCAAATAAAAGTCCAGGAGAGAAGAAGAAGAAAAGACCCCTTCCAGTCTCTGAGCAGCAGGTCTCTCTAGGTTGCAGGCTCTCTTCTTTTCTTCCACCAGAAACAGTTGCTGCCTCTCTGCCAGCACACACGAGGGAGGTTTCCAAGTCTCTCTCGGCCCCCGTCTCCAAACAAGGGGTCTTTCCATGGGCTGCGTAACCCCAGACACGGCCGCCACACCATGGTCATATCACAAAGCACCGGGGTCTTCGTGACAGTCTGGTATCCTCAGGGGAAATCAAGCCCCTGTGCAGAGCTCCCATGCTCCGACTCAAAGATGGCTGCCAGCTTCTCTGAAGCCTGGCAGCAGTGGGGGGGGGGGCCAAGGTCACCCCACACACACACACTCCTTCGGCCATCCTGGCTGAGCTCTCAGGAGGCCATGAGCTTCCTAGCTCCTCTCAGAAGTGCATACTGCACTTTAGGACTCCTCTCAGTCCACCACCCCCTCCTCTTTCTCGGAGGGGTCTCTAGCGAGTTTGGGGGGTTTGGTTATCCAGTTCTTACCCCCGGAACTCTGTCTGTGCCGTGGTCTCGATTCTCTTCCTGCTGCTGCTTTTCCTTTTCTTCAGACAGGTCTGTGTCTGCCTTGGCTGCATACCGGCTTCTGCTGCTTCTTATCTGCTTGGCCTTCTGCCACTGCTCCGGTACGCTGCTGTCTCCGCTGCTGCTCCCAGCGTCTCCCACTGCTCCTACCGGGGAGAAACTCCCCCAGCTTCTCAGCCACAGGCACTCAGTCCAGTCTGACACTGTTCTGAGTCCCTGCAGCCCCCCAACCAGGGGCTGGGGGGGCAGAGCCCCCTAAGGGGCCGGAGCCCCAGCTCCTCGTGGCTCACCACAACATGGCCACCTCTTCTTCCAACAAGTACTACTGCTTCTTTTCCGGTCTCCAGAGATATGTTTATATTTTGCAGGAGCACTGATTGGGTCAAGCCCCAAGGGTCACCACCCCCTGGGGGTTACCACTTTCCTAGTTTCAGGGGGAAAACATGGCTCAAACCACTACAACACGTTTGACCTGTGTTTGCTATCAGCTGTGGTTTGAGGTGATCTCTGTGCTGTCTTACTCTGAAGGATACCCCCTCTCTTCATTGAATGTGCAGATTCCTTCATTTAAGCAATTTTAAGTTTTAAGACATTGAAGATAGATGAGAAAGAAAGGTAGTTTTCCCCTCTATATCTAGGCAGGGTAATCCTGATTTTTCAGTATGGGCCAAATCTGCAAGACTGTAAATAGTTTTTAGATTCCATTACATGTTGCTGAACCAGATGAGAATCTTTTTTTTTTTTTTTTTTTGCATATATAACCTCCTGCAAAATAACTTTTGAAAACCTTTTCTCTGTTTTGATAGCTTTCTCTGTTTTGTGGCTTACAGAAAATGTCGTCTGCTTAACAAGAAATGTTTGAAATTGCTGAAGGGTAGGCATTCCCAGACCTTCAAAATACAGAGGCAAGAGACATTTCATTTCTAATAGCATAGGGATACTTACGTGAGTCAGAACCGAGGATGCATTCGTGCCGATGGTAACTGATTCATCAATAAAGAGTCTGTGTGTAGCTGCAGCACTTGGACATTTGCCACCAGTCATCTGATCAGCATTTGTGACAGAGCAGTTGGAATGCAATGTTCAGCAATGTCTCTTGGCTCCTGTTCATGAGTGTTGCACTTCACAGAGGTGTCCCAGACAATCCCAGAGTCTATACAGTTACGGTTGACTCAAAAATGGGGAATAGTGACAAGGTGGGATGACGAAGGGAGTACAGACTTACATTTCAGGGAGATGGGGTGATTACTCTCAAGGCTGTAGCTTCAGAGAAAGATGGGATGTTCTTGCCTCTGCACACGGTTCATACCAGATGTGATATAGAGAGGCTAGTGGTGACATCTGAGCACTAATTTCTTGCTGAAATATACTCTTTTTTTTTGTTGTTGTTTTGGTTTGGTTTGATTTGGTTTTTTTTGTTTTGTTTTTGTTTTTGTTAAGAAGCTCCTTCTAGTGTCTTCTGGTACATTGATGGTGAAAAGTTCATTCCAGTCAATTTTAGATTAACTTTTTTCTGTATTTCTATTGTATAAGTAAAACTGAAGGTATTTACCTTTTTGTCTTTCCAAAAATAACCCAAATACACCAAATAAAACACTTCAAAAATCAAAAAAAGGAAAATACGTACAACTTTTTTTTTTTTAGGTCAATAAATGAACACAAAAAATTTGTTTTCAATGTATGATACAGTGGTGGTTGAGGAGAGACAAAATACTTTCCTTTCACATACTACCAGTTCATCACCACATACTGTCTACTCCTTTCTTTATTTGTTATCATCATTCCATTCTTCTTAGAAGTGACAGTTTTCTTAGCTAATGAATTCTTGAAAAAAAATCTTATTTTACAATCCTATTTAGCTACAACCTAATAAGATATTGTAGGTTTTCTGATTTGCTGTCAGCTTTCCAGCATGCAGTTGGAAGGGTTTTCTCTAGTAGATATATTAGAGTAATCTAGAAACATAAACAATAAAATCCAGTAAAATAGTATAAGACAGTTAAAACATAGCAGGAAATGAAGTTTCTGATCCTATTGAACAGGATTGTGAGCATTACAATAAGAGAAATACATTGTTTTATTAGAAATACCTATGCAAAATTTAAATAAGGCTGCAGTTGTTCCATGGATAATTAGTATGTCCTATAATGATACACTAAATTTACTGTATATAGTAGAATGTAAAAGACCTAGTCAGCTGTCACAGTCAATTTTTTTTTTCACCAGGTACAATAAGGCGAGGTTTTTTGTTCTATAAAATCTCAGAACTGTATGTGTTTCCTTCCTATTATGCTCAGTCTACTAATTTTATTTGAATAAGGAGAGAAGATCCTTCTTTTATTCACTTGGACTTTAATGTCCAAGCACATTGCACTGGGAACTCATGCCAGCTTTATGACTGACTGAACAAGTGTGATTTTCTGTATTGTGCTGAATTCAGGCTCATGAAGAAAGTTGACCTTTCTGGCAGTAAAGAAGAAAGTGAGCCAAGTCATCACAAAGCAGGAAAGAAGAGAGGGGAAAAACTCCACAGCAGTTAAATTGAAAAAGAGAAAATACCTATAACTATTTTGGCTATTCAAGTATAGAACACTTTCCTCTATTTGTATGCTTCTGTGAACTGTATGAATGGACATAGGTTTTTGTTTCCACACTTGTGAATGTTTTCACTAAATCCTCTAAATAGGGTAAAATTCTGGACCCAACATATCACATGTGGATTTTAGAGTTGTTTTCATGTTGTTAATTAGGTCAGGATTTCATTGGTAGTTAATTATATTAATGTGGGCCCTAGGGGAGAGTACTGGAGGGTAATAGTATTTTTGGTTCAATCCTGATAAGGACAAACTGCCCTCAGCTACAAATAGTCCTTGTTTATTTAAATAGCTGCAACATTCATCAGTCCTTTTTGGTTACTGATTGAACTGTGCTTCGATCCAATTATGCCAAAATCCGTATGCATCTTTATTCTCTGCAGTTTGATAATTTCATATTTCTTATCAGTGTTTGCACTGTTGTGTATAATTCTCTCTGACATACCAGAGTGCGTCCTTCTGTGTTTGAGGAACTCATAGTTTCTTGCATGTCATAGGCTTTCCCATATTACATTTCTCTCTGATACGCACTCTAGTTATCTTCCCAACCTTTGAAGTCTGCTGAAACACTATTTCCCCTGCTCCCGGCTACCTTCTGTCTTTACATTTTAGTGGTTTAGGACTTAGTTTTCTCTTTTAGTACTTTATAATTATTTTCTTACTTCAAATCCAATTAGAGGTTAAAAACCCAAACCTTTCTGTTCTAGTCTTTGCTATTTTCATGATGGTCTTGAGCAACAATTTCCAGGTGGGTTGACTTTAAGCCAGCGGAGTTATTGAAAGATGTCTTTCACTGGGTGAAAAAGATGGGATCCATGACTGTTGGCTAGAGCACTTCAGCACAGTGAGTTTCAAACATGTCAAGGGATAAAATCATAACATTAAACAGAACATTTCATAGGAAGAGGTTATAATGGTTGTTTGAATTAATGACAGACATATGGTTTAGCATTCATTCAAGGAGTTCAAGAACACAGAGGTTTCAATGGTTTTGTTGGTAACTATTGTTTTATGGAATATCAGAATTTCCTTGAATAACAAAAGGGAACATAATAAGAACTCTTGAATAACATAAGGGTGGTAGATTAGCATATCATAGCAAATATGTAGAATTTCAGTCTTTAATTTAGCAGTTTACCTCTTTAAAAAAGAAGTTGCATCTTAAGAGACCATTTTGCCTTTTCTAGAATAACTGCTCAAAAATACACAACAATTTACTGTGGAAGTGTCAACAACTGTTGTTTCTTCTTCCATTTAATTAATATCAGCAGTATTTTATTTAAAAGGACAAAATTAAAAACTTGAAAACCAAAACATCTATCTTTTCTAGTATGTGCAAGGTAAACAGGTGTTAATTTACAAATTTTGTAAAACATTAACATTATCAAACTATTCACATGAGTTCTAAGCTGGCAAGTTTTCTGTTTCTGATTTCATAATATGAAGCAGTTGAATTCCCATCAGTTCAGATACTGCCATGATGGATCCTCTAGGATATTAGGGAACCAGCTGTGACAAATTTGCTTAGTGAGGGAAGAAAGAGACCACCTTGCTAACAGTATAACTTTCACAAACTAGCACTTGCGTATATCAGTGATGTCAACCACCCTGATGTTGATATTGAAGTCTTAGGAAAAAATTAGATCAATAAATGCAACACGGATCCATTAAAAATATTCCTCTGAGATGTGTGAAATATAGTGCCTTCATTTTGTTCTTCTTTCTGTAATATTAAAGAAATTAAGAGACCATGTGAAGAACATGCTAAGAAAGGTTTAAAATTTTCATTTCTCATTTCATTATAATTAATTGAAACTTGGGACACTAACAATAAGACATCCGTGAGTCATCCTTTAAATAAATAAATAAATAATATATGGAAAATGGTAAGAATAAATTAGAGCATGAAGTTAGCAGCAATGATTTCACCTAATAAGTGTCCTCACTGCATCTGCATTTTAGGTGTTTTGACCTTTCACAAATGCCCCTGCCACACTCAGGCCACTTGCGTACAGGCTCACATGAGCCACTGTAAACCTCTAGGGCCAATTCCAAAGAAGCTCTTCTACAAAAGCTCTGGGCAAATGAATCCTGCTTGCATCACCCTCACAGACACTTTGCTGCCTTGGCTTCTGCTGTTACCTACTAGCACCTGGCAGTGCAAGTGGTATGAGGGCAGAGAGAGAGAGTTACAGTGAAAGGCAGGGAAAGCCAGCCCTTGTCCTGGCTGCTCACCACAGAGGTGCCTTGAGGTACTTGCCTTGGAGACACCTGACATGTTTGTAATGTCAACACAAAGACCAAGTGCAGGACCAAGAGTGCAAGGGTCTGCACTCCACCTACTGCTTGTGCATTATGATGGTTTTGCAGTTTAAATTAGAAAAGGAGTGAGGGAGAGATGGGCAGCAATCAGCAGAGGCAGGATTTGTCTGGCATGGCGAGTGCTTTTCATGAGATTTTTTAAAAAAGTATTTTGCTGCATATATGTTCCAGCACATGTGCTGTCAGCAGCATTGCTGGCTGTTCCAAAATGACTGTACCAGCCTCTTTTGGTGGGTGAAGGATGAAGAGCATGTGCCTGCGCAGTCAGTGGCTGTAGCCACATAAAGTCACAGCTGAGAGACGGAACAGATTGGTACACAGATGCACGAATTGTTGGCTGCCGTGGCAGCGCTGTACTTCGCTGTTGCAAGCCCTGAGCCTGCTGTACGCAGTTAAGGTGACCTAACAACTCTAGTTCAGAGCGTGGCTGCCACTTCTGGAGGAGAACTGGAGGGTGACAGCATGAGGTATGCAGTGCGCAAGAGCTGTCAGCAAGTCCTGGAGGCGAGAGCTGCCGTCACGACATTGTGATCTGCTTTCCACGTAGCACTTTGACAAGGACAAACTTTGCTTGATATGGGTTATAGCTGGGTTCATAGAGAGACTATGATACTGTCTCTAGTATGATATCTGTCACAAGGTTTTTGATGACACAGGCTGTATGAAGATATGGGGCACTAGGGTACAGTAGAGGCAGGCTAATGGGAAAAGACATGCTTTTAGCTAAAACTTCTTCTACTTGTTTGAAGTCAATGCAATATAATAATCTCTATCTAGACAAAAAAATACTTTGTTTGCAGGTGCCTTTCTACCATGAAACCATAAGAGTAGATAAAAGCATCTTAAGAAATGGTAGCAGAGTATTCTTTCCTGGATAGTTATTTGCATCCATCATTATATGCAATGAAATCCTCAAAGTCAAAGGCAATGAAGCATGGTTCATATTTATTACTGTAGCTGTATTATAAACCTATTAATAACATTGAATATGGTGACAGAACTCATGGTCTTTTTCTGATCCACACAAAATAGACAATTAATTTTATGCTTTTTTTTAAATTGAGATTAGTAGTATGTAAAAGACAGAGATTGACATGTCCTGAGAGTATACAGTACTACTCCTTGATGTGTTAAAAGTGACCTCTCAAATAATGCCAGGTTAGTATCTGACGTGTCTTCTCTTTTAAAGGTAGGAAGAATGCAGTGATCAAACAAGTATTTAAGATTTAATTTATTGTACTTTGTAGAGACATTGAGTTGATCAGATAAGTTTATTGGGGTGGAAGAGTTATATTTTCAAATGAATTATATTTCTGTTCTTGATGCCAAATATCCTGGCTAGTCACCATTTATTTACCCAGAAAAGAGTATAAGAGCTGAGAAATTTTGGAAAAAAAAATCTTTGACAATGAGAAATTTATTAATTTTAAATATGTATACATTTTAAAGTAGGACATTCTCATAATTGGTATGTATTTTCACTCTTTATAGAAACTCTGGCTAAGCCAGCTTATATTAATTAGATTTTTTAAATACACTGTGTAACTATACATTTTCACATTTGGAACTGGTTGTGTATAATAAAATATTTTTTCAATCTTTTCTGTGAAGATTACAGCATGGGGACAGGTAACGTAGTGCTTAGTATGTATTTGCTAAACTCTCATAGTAACAACCTCTATCCTAGTCCAACAAAGAAGAGTCAGGCAGAGAGCAAAATTTACATTATCAATGAACTGCCGAGAAAATTAGAAATCATACTAACTTTGAGAAGCAGTACTCACTATGGTGTTGTGAAATATATTAATCATTATTAGATATTCATAAGTAAGGTGTCAGAACTGGGATTTAGGTTGTTTTTCACAAAATATTGAACTTGCAAGGGTGAAAAGCATTAGCAGGAGAGAAAAGGGAGATACAGGTTTGCATTGCATTTTCTCTAGAATTAAAAGAAATTGTCTCCAACTCAGGGGTGAGTAGCTGATCATTAGGGATAATGGTGGGAATTCTGTTAACTTTTCATGTAGTTTCCTTTGTTTAAAAGAAAAAATTGCTGAAAAATATTTGAGGGTTCCAGTTCCCTTGGCTAAAGGAGGTGAGTGAGATGCCCCCAGGTATTCCTTCTGTCAATTCAGAAGGTATAGTTCTCCCAGCAATACTCCTCACCCAAGGGTTTTAAGGAACAAACTTGTCACAGAATAAAAGAATCCTCTCATAGATAATATCTTATCAGAAAGTTTTAGAAGTAATTGAAATGAAGTCAGTAGTGAGAAAACTACAGAGTGCATCAGATTCATGAATGCCCTGGAAATGTGCTAAAAAGTGAGATGACAGAGCTTTCTGAAAATCAGAAAGAAAAATCTAAATTTGATGCCAAAGAACTTACTGTGCAATGAGAAGTAAGGCATAACCATTATCTGACATGCATCCTCCACTCCCATGCCTCGGGTTTTAAGGCAAATCTGGGGCTGACAAAGAACAATACAAAAGACTCCTACAACATAGATCAGTTTAATGCTAAAATGGCACATTAAGGTAATTGTCAATAAGAGAATTAATGCACATGAGGAAAGAAACACAGCAGCCTAAATATTTGCATGTAGTGAGGGGAAAAAAAACCCCCACACCCTAATTATTTACGTGCACCGAGTAGCTGTAAATTAGATGTTTACGGAAGATATGGAGTTATTGCTAATAGTTGTTTAGGAAAGTCAGTTCAGTGTTTGTTGGCAGACAAATCATATATAGAATAAAAGATGTACTGGAATTTTTTTTTATTTCTCTCTACATTTTAACCTATAGGCTGTATTATAAATGAGGAATGTGCAGAGAAAGAAACAGGAAAACAGGAAAACGCAGAGGTACAGGTTGGTATCTGTTTAAAGAGAGTATAAACCAAATAAATTCATCAGATTTCTAAACATGGTTATATAAATATAAAGAAGCAACACTCTTCAAACCCACCTGATGTTATGAAAATAAAAATATACCTTAAAAAATGAAGAAGACAAACTTAAGGAACTAAGTCCCCATCAGTGGATATCAGACAAATTGGTTAGCTGCAGTTTCTAGCTCAGGCAGTAAACGGACTCGAGGGAATATACTATGTTACCCCTACCTCTTTACTTGTTTTAAGCAACTACCATTGGCCACCAATTTAATATTAAGTAGTTATTAAACAATATTTGCCTCTATTTACAGTATCACATCAGTGCTTAGTGCAAATAAAGAACTGAAGCAACATTCATGGAAACAACACTTTGATTTATAGATGTTTAATGACAGAGCCTGGTGAAGTTGGGAAAAAGTAAAATAAACATTTTAAACACTAGGGTGGTGAAAATATGGGGTGGAATTACTTCCTACTTCTGTAAGGCCTTAGAAATAACAAATAATTTCAGAATTGAGTAGAAAACAGCAGACTATTCATAATTATATTCATCAGTACGTAAGTTATTATCTTGTCTTGTCCTGAAATCCTTACAGATATGTAGGAGATGTAAAGCTTAAGTATTTTGCATGAACATACACATCACTGGAAAAAATGGGAAAGGTCAGACTGCCTGACAGTCTTATTTCACAACTGTCATAGCAAAACCAAACTCATTACACTGCTTTCAGGGTGATGCCTCAGCAACATGACAAACAAAGAAAACTATCTGTTCAATAGCATTTCACTGAAATTGTCAAACATAATTGAATAACACTTATTTCTTGGAACATTTCTTTCAAAGTTGGTCTCTCCATGGTCTTTTCTGTCTGTGCATTTGCTTAATTCAGATCCTAAATTGCAGTCTGTGCCAAGTTCCCTGAGAGATGGAAAGTGAGATTAATGACTTATTCATCCTTGATTAAGCCCCCACCCCTTCCAAAGTTCTCTGTAACATATATATTGTCTGGGACATTGAAGTAGAACTCTTTCTTCCACTTTTCCAAGCAGTGATTGCAGAAAAATACAAAAAACTAAGTTGCTTATACTCAAGAGCCCTATATTTCAAAATATTTATTAAAATCTGTATTAATACTGCTTAAAATCTTTTATTTTCAGCGTTTTTCTGTGAAACATACTTTTGATTCTAACATTTAATTATTTTAATCATTTGTTTGACCCTGAAATTCCTTAAGCCCACTTGATCTCTAGTTCTAGTGAAAAATACACTACTTAATATACCCTCTGCACTTAATAAAAGCATACTAAGTAACTGTAGTCATTCATATATTCAAGTTTAATGATGTGGAAAGTTTGACAACTTAAAACTCAGTATGTCCTCCATGACTTGAAACAAAATAAAAAAAAAAATGAAGATAAAAATAGTCATATAATAAAAAAATTAAAGCAACTGCTTTACAAATGTATAATTAACGGAGTTATAAATACAGAAGAATGTTACCTAAACACTGAAACATTAAATTCTGCCAGATTACAATTAATGAGTAAACAGGGTCTAGATCATATTGCAAAATTGAGCTCAGAAATATGTCATTTTGCCCTAGAATGCATAGTATAAGCATCCTTCAAAAACACAATTTCTGATCCATTGATAATATAACATTAAAAAGAAAGTACAGAAATTCTTTACTTATCATTTGTGCTGTACCTCCAAGAAGAAAAAAGAAGGAAGTAATTTTAGGTAACGTGAGTATATAGACTTGATAACTTATTTCTTTCTGTTCACCTATGTGCAGCAACAAAATTTGGAGTTGTAGTAAAGCTTTGAAAAGTAATTTTTATTCCTGCTTTTTGGTTCAACTCTTTAAGAACAGATAATAATTTTTCTTAAAATGAAGATGTAGTACTGTTTTAAGGAGAACTGTGGTTTTGGTAATAGTTTTAAAAGATGTGCAATAAATTCAATTTATGTTACTTGGAAAAAAAGTGGATTTTTTATTTCTAAAAAGGCAAATAATAACTGAAGACACTCTGTACACTTTGGGGATTTTAGGTGGCATCTGTCCAAAAAGCTGACTTTTTAAATTTATGTTGTAAGCGTTCATCCAAGTAACAGTAATAAAGTCAGAAACTGAGCATGTAATAATTTTCTCTTCTTCTGTACAAGTGCAAAGAATAAGTCTTTCAAGGTCAAACAATTTTCGAGACTATAAGGACCCTATTCTTTTATACCACATGAGGCTAAAATATGTATAGTATAGATGCGAGGGTGGTGGAATGTGGCTGCCCTTACCATCTTCTGTGAAACGACTTCTCCAACCAAATTTTCATTGTACTTAGAGATATTCCACAAGTGCATAAAGGGGACAAAGCTTTAACTGTGCATAGCTAGTTTTAGCATGCACAACTGCTAAACTAATCTAATTCTGACCTTGAAAGTCAGAAATAAAATATTTTCAAAGTTTTTTTTTAACAAACAGAAATAAAGGGATGTTTTCATTGAGATAAAAAGTCAAGATTCTGATTTTCATTTTTTTTAAATTTTTTTTTTCCTTTAATGGACTTATTGTTCCAATAACAATCATACTGAGAACTAACACAGAAACAGAGAAGGAAAATGTCATACCACAATGTACTTGAAACCTCAGAGTTCTGTAATAAGCCTTTTTGTGCTTCAAGTCAGTAAGCTTATTGTTGTAATAATCCCATAGTAAAAGTCCACTGGAACATCTGATTAGCAGTTCTGTTTAGGTGGAAGTATGAGGGGAACCCAAGAAAACATATTCACTGTGTCATTTCCTATCTTCACTATAATATCCAGTTACTGAACAGGTGCAAAAAAACAAGCCTCAAATTATTTATGTAAAATACCTCTCTGTAATAGAGCTTGTTTTCTGTGTTTCGAATTATACTTTGCTTAATATATTCTGTGTGAGCTCTCTTAGGAGAGAAACTTCTACTATGTATATTAGAAAAGCTGGAGCACCAAAAAAAGGTAATTGAAGTGGAAACTGTTGGAATAAGCAATAATAAATGAGAAGAATTGTTAAGTTTGATTACTAGGGAGACCCAGAATGAGATGGGGTTTGGTGGAACAAAACGTAAGTGATGTTAAAGTATTATGGTGTACAAATGTCAAGCTTTGGTTTGAGTTACAAGTGAGAAATCAAGGCAGGCTGGTAAAAAATCAGCTGGAATGAGAATGAAACAGACAGCAACCTTTAAGAGGTTTTACCAAGTTTGGAGTAAGAGTCCCCAGAGAAGTGTAGCAGACTTACGTAGGATTATGTTACTGAGACTGTGAATAGAGTAAGACTAGAGTCCATTTACTACCTTTAATATATCCACAGGAACTAATTCTATGCAGTCTCTGCCTTCAGAGGCAGAGACCTACTGTGAGAACCACTGCTATATGAAGAATGATAGGAATCAAATCCACAGTTTGTGTAACAGTATTGCCAGGATCATGACCGTAAATGATACAGGATAATAAGTGATCCTCAATTGTTCACATTTTATGCTCAGCTGATTTTCCGTAGAAAAGAAAAATGTCAGTCAAGACTTTAACATTCTGTACACACTGTGCTCCTAAGGCACAAAGGATATTTTGTACTTATTCTTGTATATCTTTATGTTTATCAGAGGCTTCTATGTTGGTGGGGCAAGGTAGAAAGGGGAAAAAAACCAAACCATTCATGTGTAAGCCAGCCTTCATGAAATGAAATCCTGCATCTCTGTCCCATATTGGAGCATTAAATAACATAGACTAAGCAGACTTACTTAGGAGTGTCTTGAATTGATAAGAATCAGTTTGCTGTGTTGTCTATTTAACATGATAGTTTCAACACAAATGCTGAACATCAATAATAAATATTGCATATTTCTAATAGATTCTGAAACAGTTTACGAAATGCACATTTATAAGTCCATTAGGAACCACATAAAGATACTCTCATGACATATGTATCTATAAATGTGTATGATTGTTATAGGCCTTTAAGGTTATGACAGTGCATTGTGAGAAACTATATTTAAAAGCAAAAGTTGATTGATGATCATTTTTTTTCCTTCATCTGAGAAAATGTTTTGCATTTTTCACCACTGCTTTTCTAGTATGTTCTGTTTTTTTCTGTGGCTTTTCCTGGTTGTTTCCCTAGTGACTTTCTCATATGATAAGAAAACGCTCTGTTCAGCACAACCAAATTGGTATTGTCATCCCAAATACTACTACTATTTTTTCTCTTTGCTGTTGTGCCAGATGGATTGCCTTATATCTACAATATTTATTCAAGTCCACAAATGGAATAACAGTATTGTAAACTTTTATTATATGGTTCATGCCAAGGTAATATGACATCACTGAACTCTTACATTTTATTTTGACAGAAACAGACCTGTAAAGATGTTTATGTGGTGGTCGACTGTTTTACTTCTTGGATGCATTTTGCTGGAAGCAGAAGGGTGGCCAGTCAAGGAAGGATATGACTTTAGGCCCTATCAGCCTCTAGTAAGATTACGCCACAAGGTATGGATTATTCTCTAAAACTTCTTGCTTTTCTTCAATGGTCAAGGTATAAATTATACTCCAATCCTATCTTGTTTGTGTTTTTTGGAGTAATTTTCAGAAATTAACTCTTACAATAACAACACCTGCAAAAATATATACTTGATTTAACGAGCAAACAAGCAAAAAAGGTGTTTTGACTTGAAAGCCCAGAAAACTTTCAAAGAGGGTGAGCTAAGCTCTGTTTTAGTTTCACAAACTAAAGATTATGTGTATCAACATCAACTCAGAGAGAGAGTTCCAGGAGAGGCTGTCTCTTAAGGTAACTGTCAGCATCCGCTTAAGGCAATGACTTGTCCCAGTCCTCACTGAATTTCAGATCAAACAGCAAACAAGGGAACTGCCCATCAAAGAAGTGTGCAAGGAAAAGGCTGTAATATTTCCATGGGCTGCCTAGAACTAGCATAGAGCTGATCAACATAATTCTTCTTGGTACAGTAGTAGTCATGGGAGCAACATCTGAGGAGCCTTAAGGCCTACTGTCAGGTCAACAGACCCTAAAAAAACTTCACCCTTCTGAATACGTGTGCTTCAACTAAAAAAAGTCTGAGATATAGCCAGAAACCCTAAATGTTAGTTTTGGTTAATGTTTCAAGATCTGGCTAGTTTTATTTCTCAATACTTTTTATAAAACATGAAAAATAATTATTGTTAGTCCTCAACAAGGAAAAGATCCGGTATTGTGTGATTCTATCTCAGTGTATAAGGGAGAGGAACTGATAACTGAGTTCTCAAACAAGTAAAATATTTGCCTATTCACTGACTATTGTATACTATGTAGATTAAATATAAAAATTTTCTAACAGATGGAAGATAAAATATTAAAATTTGATTTTATTATACAGTTATGTATATGGGCTATAATGAGCATAATTTCTGAGATTTAGATGTGGAACTAATAATATGTTGTTTTTTCTTAAAAATGCTTCTAATCCACTGATAATGTTCGTGTAATACTTAGAATAGATTGTCATAAACATTTCAAGTTTAATATTGGGAGAGATCACACATACAAGTATGTAAACAACATAAAGAAAAAATATCGAAAACTTGATATAAAATTTATTTTGAAAAACAAAGAAGATATGGTGGGTTTTTTTCTAGGCAATAAGTCTAAATGAAAAAAACGGTTTAGTGTATAGTTAAGATTTTGGTATTAGGGATATGTGTTAGTATAAAAAAACTAGGAATGCAAAACTTTTCTAAAGTGAATTTTTAAAATTAACTTTGGCACAGATATGCATATTGAAAACATGTAAATAATATGGTAAAGAAGACTTTCTGCTTCAATCAAGCACTTAATAAATCAAGTGCTTAGATTAAATTATGCAAGTAGAATTCTTACTACAAACAGATGATAGTGAATATCAGCAGAGTCATATTTGCTTTGATCAAGCAATATGTATGCAAGTTTATATGTGTGAAGATTAAAAAAAAAAAAAAAGAGTAATCACTCTTGCTCTAACAAAGGGGAATTTATCTAACTTGGATGATAGTCCAACCAGAGCAACTCCAAATGTCAGCCTGCAGGGAAAAACAATCCTGTTGGTACTTCGGTATTATCTTAAAATAATAATTGTGTTCATGGTGAGAATAGGCATTCATATCACAAAGCTTTTGTTGTTTTAAAAGGGATTATGAGCAAATTCAGCTTCTCATGCACGGAAATTACAGATAGGCATTTAGTCTGTATATATGATAATCTGAATGCATAAGAAAAGTGTTCATAAGGAAAAAACTTTATAAATAGGGAAAATCTTTCTGTACGAGAAAACGTTATTTTACTATGAGGGTGACTGAGCATTGGAACAGATTGCCCAGTGAGCTTGTCAACCTGCTTTTAACCTGCAGTTAAAAACTATATGGACATGGTTTGAGGCAACCTGTTGTAGGTGACCATGCTTGAGCAGGGAGGTTGGACAAGGTGACTTCCAGAGGTTCTTTACAACCTCAAACATTCTTTGATTCTGTGCTTCATTATAATACACAGTTAATAATCACATATAATAAAATATAATTAAATTTTTTTATCAATTTATGTAGTCAGCCTGATAGTTGGGGATTTTACTGATGAAACCTCAAAAAGTTAAAAGAGATTTTTAGATCTTTGACAAAAGATTTAAAAAAAAAGTTTTTACAAAATCTTTTAAAAGAGATTTACAAAATTTTTTTAGAAAATATAAATGTCTACATAGTGAACAAGATACAATATTCCTTAATCCACTGCTTTAATTGGTTGATATTAAATATGTGATGAATTAAATTGGAGAGTTTTTCATTTTTTAATATCAGTTTTGATTTCAAATATCAATTTTTTAGCACAAGTTTCGTTTCTAGGTTGTTCAAAACCTTTTGAAATAATTGTACTTAGGAAATTGTTGATATTATCTATCTTTGTTCTGTCCCTTAGCTTCCCTTCTCAACTTCCAAAAACCTTCTACATCTTCAATAGCTAACTAAACCTTCTCTGTTCAATGATATTTATCATTTACCTGCAACAAATAATCCACCTTTCATAACTTGAGATGGTTGACAAGTTCAACGTGTTTCACAGGACTAGTAGAGACAATTTAGCTCAGTTAGTTAGAGCATGATGCTAATAACAACGAGGTTGTGGATTTGATCTCTGTATGTGTGCCATGCACTTAGAAGTTGGACTTGATGATCTTTGTGGGTCCCTTCCAACTCAGAATATTCTATGACTTTGTACATATCAGGTTTTATTAACTGCTTTATACATCCTTCCTCCACATCTGCAATCCACAGTTCTCATACGAAACTATTTAGCCTGAAGCTTTTAATTAATTTTCAGACCCAAGTGGTTGTTTAGTAAGTTTGTGTTGGGATGTGATTCAGATCTGTGTGGTTCATAGCATCCTGATTTGCAGAGAAAAACAAACTGTGCAGGTAGATCACTATAAAGTCTCAGCACATTTTGCCAGGTAAGACACCTGGCTTTTTAGGGAGCTCTGAAAAATTAACTAAAGATTCAATTTAGAGATTAGAAAACCTTCCAGTTAAGGAAGTGTCTTTATGACTATTTGAGTTTCTGTGTGTACCTATGATGCATTCAGAAAGGGACTATGAACATACATTTTTCCTATACCAGAATATTGAGATATATCATTATCCTCCTCTACAGATGGCATCATGTGTGTTCCTGGTTTCAATAGATTTTTGGGGTGGTTTTTAAGTTATTTATAATAAATTAAACATGAGGACAGATACTTGAACAATTACATGATGATATCTCATGCTGTTTTAAATACAGTAAAATATATAGCTGAATTGTTTCTCACAGCACAGTTGTACAGAACTCATATTCTTCTTCAGTGGTGGAAATAACTAGGAAAATTGGTATTGTTGATAGAAATATTCAGTGCTGCAGTGTGTGATAGCCTGCATCCAGTTTTTCCCTTAGAAGATATCTGTGTTGCCTTTAAGGCACCAACATTTTTATTGGTAATTGAAAGCACTATTTTTCAGTCTTCAATATTACTTTTTTTTGTTGTTGTTAAAACTGTGAGGAAAATTATAATAGAATATGCTTTAAGTATCCTAATTTCTGAGTGTGGACTGCACTGTTTCCTTGGCTAATGTCAGAGCAGTCTGGTGCTACCTGAAATATACATGTTTTGACACTAACCAAAAGTTGGATCTAGTTCTGTGGATATTGCTGATTTCCCAACTTTGCTCTTCATATCCTTTACTTATGCAGCCATTTCTTAATGTGTAGAAATGTGTTTTTTTTGTGTTTAACTTGATCTGTATGAATCACAGACTATTCTTCCTCAGACTTTTTAATTTATCATATGCTTCACTAATGAAAAGGTTTTCTAATTTTATTATACATTAGTTGGAACTGCTCTAGCATTACAGTGGAATTTTTAATAGCTGCTACCTAAGAGGAGCTGCTGACTTGCAAGTGTTAGGTTTATTTTTCTGGAAATTTTCGTCTAAGAACTTGAAGCAGTTCATGCCTAAATTATAATTATGACCCAAACTATAATTATAATAATGTTCATTATCATGGCCATTATAATGGCAATGAAGATCAAATGTTTGACTGCATTGCTAATATATGAAATAATCAAAACCAGGAAGAGATGAGTTGTCTTGAACCAGAAGTGAGAAAGAATATACAAAGCACTCCTGAAAGTTTTATTTTCACTCCCCTTCCCTTGTGTAACTGCCATGGCTTACACTTACGTGGTTATGCTGGAAAATATTAGGCTGGAAAATATTCACAGCATGTGAATTTTTTGTTAAGCCAGGTAACCATTCGTTCTTCGTTTGTCAAATCACTGGAAAAGTTTGTAAGGTACTTTCCATTTGGGAGTCTTCTTGCATTGCTGCTGAAGTATTGTAAGCAATTTGTTCATACCTACGTTCCCACCTGATATCATTAGGAAGTATTTCTAGCATCCTAATGAATTTTCTTCTTGTCATTTGCATGCCTCTGACACCAATGTTTTCAGTGAAAAAGTGAATGCTCTGAGATTTCCAGGTATAAACAGGTAGGTGGTAGCCAACAGAAAGCCAACTGCTGCCTGCTGATTCTCTGTCAGAGCCTAAGAAATATGGAATATAGCCTGTACATCCATATGTATATTCCAGAGCATGCCAACTCTGCGTATCTAACGTGCACACACAACCTTCCTTGGCAAGCGAGGTGATTCACATGGTTTAGTAGGGAATAATACTGGCAATAGTGGCTGGTTGCTAATGATCCTGTCATAGGTGGGGAGCTGTTAAGTTTTAGTCTCAAGAGACAGTCAGTGAAGGTGCTAAATTAGTTATTGTCCCCTGGACTTTGGTCCAGTTCTGAATTTATGGAGTTAGGACCATTACACTCGTAATAGACAGGGTTGTAGTGCCCCACTGAGAGCAAACTCTACCTTGGCAGCATGGGTGGGGGTAGGACCAGGGGAACTTGAGAATAGGGGGGAGAATCGAGGGAGCTTGGACTTTGGACTGGGCTCGACCCTCAGCCTTAGCCTGGGCCTGTGTCCTGACCTATAAAGGACCCTCCATCTGGAAAGAGATTTTATTGTCCATCTGAGCATGCAGTGTACAGAGGGTGCAGCAAAGGGGATGTGCTTTGATTTTACCAGCTTTCATGGACAACTGTTTTTGCCATGTTGATTCAAGCTGTTTCCAGTCTTGTCCTGATTTTGTCTTGTGTGACCAAAGGGCTAATAGGAGCTGAGTCAGATGTGCAACCTTCATTCTTGTCTGTGGTATTTCTCCAGACTAAAATATTTCTTCTAATTTCCTGTGAAAAACCTGACTCTCTCCCTTTTTCCTTTCTCCTTCCCTTCTTACTGTTGCTATTCACTGCTTAATTCAGCAGTTCAACCCAATTCTCATTAATTTATGCCTCGGGATTAGGTCAGTTTAGAGGGGTTAGGTTACATTAGAATTAGGTACAATTTAGAGGTGTTTAAGCAATAAGGACTTTGTCTGAGTGAAACAAAGCAAGGGAAAAACATAAATATTTCTCCCAGTTTATTAAAGATAAATTTGAATGTATAAGCACAAAGCACAGAAAATATGTTTTGCTTTTAGTTTCTTTCCCAAAAGTTATAAAATATTCTCCTAACTAACAGCACAGTGAAACTCCTGTAAAATGTAGACAGGCTGTGTTCAATGATTTTATTCTCATTTAGGGTTTCATGGCCAAGAAAGAAATGCACAGAAAGTAGTACTTCAGGATTCAAAAATAGCCTGAGCTTTCCTTGTGTGGTCTGGTCTCCAAACAACCTGAGTTTTTATAGTTTACAGTGTCTATCTGGAAAATCTATTTGCTTGCAGGATTTGAGAAGTCATAAAATTTGATAGTTTAAAATCCTCTCCTAGAGGGAGAGACTGCATTCTAATTTACTTTTTCCTGTGGGCAATAGCATTCAAAAGGCATGGGTAATTTTTTTTTTTTAAGTCTCATTACAATCATTGTACATTAATAAGCTAATATCAATTAAACATGTTATTTTTGCTCTCTCTCATTGCATGCTTAGAGCAATTTTTAAAAAGTCTTAGAAAAGTTGCTTCTAAAATCTCCCTGTAAAATTTCTTCTATAGTCCTTCTTCCAGCTAGTCAGTCATTAGGGGGTGGAGTGTCAAAATCTGGAATTAAGGCAATTAAGAATTCCTCCTTTCAAGCTGCCTACTGATACTCATTAGCAACACCTATCTGTAAAGTTTTAGTCAAATCAATGGAGCTAGTGAGGGAACAAAGGTGAGTCTTAACTATTGCACTGAACCTCTTGCTAGATCTGTTCCCATTGCTGAACATCATCACTGTGGAAAAGATGAATCTCACTCAAATATTTTAAGGAATTATGAGATTCACATGTATTATCTACCGTTTGATTAACATCACTTTTTTAATCTCATATGGCAGGGTGGCAACAAAGAATAAAATACAAAGTAGTGGTATATGAGGTAGCGTAATTATCTTCAGTACTTAGCTTGGACTTCTCGCATTGCTTTCTAGGAAAATGATTTCCAGTTAGCCTCTGAATAGATAAGACAATGATTTTTTACTTTTCTGGTGTTTGGGAATCAATGCAAATACAATCTCTGTCAGCTATCATTTCAGCTTCTTGATTAGCATTAAGTTTTTTCATATTCTATTGTGATGGCAAATCGTCGCTACAAATTGCAATCACAGTAGTAACAAAACAAAGCCCAATGAGATTTGTTTGATATATTACATGGGATGATTTGCTCCTGTTCAAATTTGTGCTGTTTGGATTTCAAAGTCATTAAAGAGGCCAGGTACTTGAAGTTTGTGTTTATGAGATATGGCTCTTTTCCATACCTTCCTTGCTGTCTTTTATTCTTCAGGTCCTTAAGACTATTGTGTATATAATTCCATCTTTTTTTTTCCCTCTCAGTCAATTGCTTTA
The DNA here is from genome assembly GCF_003984885.1 of Neopelma chrysocephalum. Classification (NCBI taxonomy): domain Eukaryota; kingdom Metazoa; phylum Chordata; class Aves; order Passeriformes; family Pipridae; genus Neopelma; species Neopelma chrysocephalum. The sequence goes on from NW_020897700.1 coordinate 16,620,459, forward strand.
TTTTTCCAGTCTTTTCTATTGTTTCTTTTTCTCAGCCATTTTCCCCATGGATTTAATATCTATTTGCATTACCTAGAAGATGTAGACTTTATTATCTTTACTAACCTTTATTATCTTGGTTTATTAAAATGAAAGTTATATCCTGTAGCATAGACAATGTTTATAATATGAAAAATAATATGCAAAAATCTATATAAAATATTATTAAATAATAAACATGATGTATAACAGTTTTATTGGTGTGCAGACAAACTGAGCTGTACCCTAGACTCTTTTTTTTTTTTAAATAACGATCCTCTTAGCTTATGATTTATTTTTCATCTTTCTGATCCTAACTAGATATTTAAATTCACTTTTAAAATGAAAATAATGATGTACTTTAAACATTTGAGTTTGTGGCCATGTTTTGGCTAGGGGAGGCTACAGGGGTGGCTTCTGTGGGAAGCTGCCAGAAGCTTCCTCCAAGTCCAGCAGAGCCAATGCCAGCTGGCTCCAGGATGTACCCCACCGCTGGCCAAGGCCAAGCCAATCAGGAATGACAGTAATGCCTCTGGAATAAGATATTTAAGAAAGTAATAGTTACTGTGCAGATGTAATTGCAGACAGAAAAAAGCAGGGTGAGAACATGTGAGAGGAACAACTCTGCAGACACCAAGGTCAGTGGAGAAGGAGGGGAAGGTGGTGCTTCAGTCACTGGAGCTGAGATCCTCTGCTCTCTGTGGTGAAGAGCATGGGGAAGCCATGTAGACCCTGTGCCACTGCAGCCCATGGAGGACCACTGGGATGCAGAGACCCACCTGCATCCCACTGGAGCAGATAGGTGCCCAAAAGAGGCATGAACCCATGGAAAACCTGTGGTGGAGCAGGGTGCTGGCAGGAACCTGCAGACCCGTGGAGACAGGAGCCCATGCTGGAGCAGATTTCCTGGTAGGACTTGTGATCCCATGGGGGACCCTCATTGGAGCAGGCTGTGCCTGATGGACTGCACCTTATGAAAAAGTGACCCACATTGCAGCAGTTTGTGGAGAGCTGTTACCTGTGGGATGGACTCATGTTGGAGAAGTTCTTGGAGGACTGTCTCCCATGGAAGGGACCCCACGCTGCTCCTTGAGCAGTGGCAGGAACAATCTGTGATGAACTGACAATAACCACCATTCCCCATCTCCCTGTGCCTCTGGGGGGGGAGGAGGTAGAGCTTGAGAAGGAGGGAAGGGTGGGGAGAATTTTTTTAATATTTAATATACTTCTCTGTTGGATTCCAAGATATGATATCTGCAGAGAGATATTTGAATAGTCTCTGCAGAAAGCTATGGGCTACAGAAGCTGGGAAAACCCCTCTTCACCAACCTCATCTCTGTGGACTCTTCCTGCCTTCTTCAGCAGAATGTAAAAAGACTCCTTACATGATGTTATCACATGCCCTGCCCAAGCCAGAGAGCCACATCCTGATCTCATCAGACCTATGCGGAAGAACCATTGTACCTTATCTCTCGCTTTGTGTTACCTGTTCCCCCCCTGTAAAATCCTCTAAGATAAAATGGGTTTTTCCCATGAGGTAATTCCTAAGACCCCAAGATGTGTTAACCTGGGTTTTTCCCTTATATCATCCTTGTGAACCCCCTCCAAATTTAATAGTATGAATATGCAAACCTTCGATGAATATGTAAACCCCCTGTTAAATATGTAAACCTTAAACCCTTTAAATATGAACTTGTGAGTCCAATAAACCATTCCAGTTTTCTGCCCCCCCGGATCATCTTAGCTTCATTGACCTCTGCACTTCTCATTATCCTGCTCTTATTTTGTTATTTGTAAATTTTATTAATATCCCCAGGCTGAGTCTGTTTTGCCCATGATGGTTTCAGTGAGAGATGTCTCCCTGTCCTTATCTCAGCTCTTGAACCTTGCCTTTTATATTCTCTCCCCTCTCCACTTGTGGAGAGGAGTGATAGAGCAGCTTTGGTGGGTGCCTGGCATCCAACCAGGGTCAACCCACTACTGTTTTAAACATTAGTATACTGTGCATCTATACAGTAATGTATTCCCAACTGAGGAAATGTAACATTTATATACAGCAATAATGTTTTGTAAGACAACTGTTTGTTATGTTGGGCTTTAGTATAAAATCAAAGCATAATATTTGTGCACTATTAGACTCCTTCTAAATTGACCCCAGTTAGATTGGCTAAATATTAGGTCTTACATCCATGTTTCTTTTCAATATCTATATTTTAAAACACCCTTAATACTTTGTGTGGTAGAAAAAGAAGTTCAGAAGAAATTGACTTTTTAGCACTAGGAAAATATCACTCATTTTAACTCTTTCTTCCTCATTGCTTACTTTTTTCTATTGTGTTTTCAGTAGTAATTTTGATCTGTGATAATTTTACTAAGAGTGTAATGTGCAGTGGGAGCACAAATCTGGTATTTTTTAGATAAAACCATATTTGATGAAATTATACTATACCTTTTTTTCTTTGCTTTTACAATATCCATTGTTCTGATTTTGTATTACCAAGATGTCAAGTTAAACAACCCATCTACACTTAGTGTGAACAATGCATATTTTTCTCTTTCAGTATCAAGTATTTGACAGAACAATATTTAAGCTATTTCTTTAGCATTTATTTTCCTGATAAGTTAAAATTTTTTCATTTGAAAGCTTTGCAAGGAACCATGGTAAGAAACATTGATCTGTGTTTATGTATATTAGGTTTAGGTATATTTGGTTTATCTTTCTTCAGCAGCCTTTTCTTTTGAGAGTTTTGTAACTGGAAAATTCTAACTTTATCTCCATTGTTTATAAAGCAAAATATCACTGAGAAAGTCTCATAGACTTCTGTCGTCTTACCTTGCGGACTTATTGAAGTATTCTATGCTTACCTTAATATGTCTTCAGCTCTGGGTGGGGTGACTGCTAGATTACAGTAGTTGTCATGACATCTTATTTTTACTCTTCTTCTTTTATATTTGTTGATGGGGTCATATAGATAGTCCAGCTCAGGGCATTGTATTTGTGTCTGATAACTGATTCCATGGTAAATCATATCGGACAAGAACATACATCCATCATTATGCTCAAATCCCTTCAACCAAGAGCTAACAATAAAAAAAACCCCAACCTCCTTTCAAATAATGTCCATTGAAAGCATTAAAGGTTTTGGTAGCTATGCTTAGGCCTACACAAAGAAAATGGAGAGTTTAATGACAACCTAATTAAAAGATGTCTTAATTATACCTTTTTTAAAATTATTATGCTTTGATACAACTATGCTTAAATGCTTTTAAGAACATGGAAAATTAATGCCTAAACCATAAAAGTCAAAAGAAAGATTTCCCAAACTTTACCAATACAAAAATGTTGCTATTCGACCTCATTAAAAGTGCTCAGAGAAAGGTTTGGGCTAGAAGGTATCTTAAAGATCATCCAGTTCCTACCCTCCTGTAGGAATGTGTACAGGGACACTTCTCACTAGATGAGGTTGCTCAAAGACTCATCCAACCTGGCCTTGAATAATTCCAGGGATGGAACATCCACAGCTTCTCTGGGCAACCTGTTCCAGTGCCTCACCACCCTCATAGTGAAGAATTTCTTTCTAACATCTAAATTAAACCTAGTCTCTTTCCATTTGAAGCCATTCCTCCTTTTTCTGTGACACTACATGTCCTTGTGAAAAGTTCCTCTGGCTTTATTATAGGCCTTTAAGTATTGAAGGCCACTGTAAGGCCTCCCTAGAGCCTTCTCTTCTCTAGGCTGAAGAACTCCAAATCTCTCAGCTTGGCTTCATAGGAGTGGTGCTTCAGTCATCTGAGAATCTTTGTGGCCCTCCCCTGAACTCCTTGAGCAGGTCCATGTACTTCTCATGCTGGGGATTCCAGAGCTAAACACAGTACTCCAGGTGGAGTCTCATGAAATTCAAGAGATGAGTAAGAGATTTTTGTTTGACTTGACATACCTTTTTAGTTTTTTGTTATTTTGAAGTTTTCATTTAATGTACTTTGTTAAGTGCAAAACTGCATTTATACTATTCATATAAATGAACACGTAATGTATAAACAGTATGTTTGTACGAACTAAGTATAATACCACAAAATATTTCTTCAACATTGCATAATGTTAATAGCATCTGCTTAATGTTCATTGTTAATTCTATCATATAACCTTATGCAATTGAATTCCCCAGCTCAATGCATGTAACAAAATCTAACAAGCTTATACTATACCACTTCTTCCAATGAAAACAAACCAAACAAAAATTATTAGTCATTTGTTTTATTTATTGCTTACAACTCTGGCTATGTAACCTGGAATAAACAGCCTATAATTCAAGTGTATTTTCTAGGGAGAAATTTTCTTGAGGCATCAGCACAATTTTCAATTTGCTAGTGTCTCATGAAAATGCCATTACTTTCTATTACTCTTACCTGAGGATTATTTGCATACATCAGTGCAAGTAATAAAACATTAATATTACATTATCTTAATAGAATTTATTCAACTTGTTGGTATATCTAACATTATTTGATGTTACATTATTTGATGTAATGATTCTGAAATTGTTAGTAACTACTGTAAGCTGATCCTAAAAGTTGTGAAAGACTATTCCCATTGCAGCTGATATTTTGTGGGGGGTTTTTTAAAGGTCTGAGAAACCATTACATTGGCCAGTCTGACTTTCCATATAAAGGTTATGCCTTTATTTTTTTATACTTTCATTCCTCCCATAAGTGGGGCATGAGTAAAACATTCCTTTCAAAGACATTACTATTTCTTCAAATATTTTCTATACCTTAATATTTTCTGATAATTTTTTTTGGTGGTTTATTATTAGCAATTAGTAAAGAACAGAGTTTATCATTTCTTGTTTTTCCAGTGTTAGCTTCCTGATATATACTCCACAATTAGATGGAATAAAAAAAATACAATGAAAGTCATTGTTTTAGCACAAGGAAATATTTACGAGCCATTATTTGTAGTTTATGATTCATAACAAACCCAATTTTATTTGTGCCTACTAGTATCAGTCTAAGGCATGGAAGAAAAATAGATGTCTTTATACATATATATATATGTATAGAAGGAACTAAAATTGAAAAATACGTTATTATCCGTTAGATTAGAACTTCAGATATTTACTGAATTGTTATTTCCGCTCTCTGCACATTTTTTTTAAAACTACTTCTTTTCAACATGAATGCCAAAAGAAAATAACTAAAAGCTTTACAGTACATTGCCTAGTTCACAGCAGGGAAACTGTGACCAATTGTAAGTATATCTGTAGTGTATAGAGCTGTACTTCACAATTTATTTTGAAAAATTAGTTGAAATACAACAATCAAATACCAAATTAATCTTGAATTTTCAAAGATTCAGTAGAAAAAATATGATCTTAATTTTAGTTTCTAGTTTCCTAAATGTCACACAGTGGGTAATATTATATAACTTTTCATCAAATCTCTGGTTTATAAGAATGTATTCCTCCAATATGCAGCTTGATGCTTTACAAAAGGGCAGGTGCAATCAATTAATATTCATATAATGAACTTCTATTTTGCTCTGCATCCTTATCTTTATCTTTACAAAATGAATGGTAGAAACAAACTATTATTCCTAGAGATGTCTCAGCATATTGGTTTTAATCAATACTGGTAGATAGACTACAATTTTACCCATAATTATGTCTTAATGCAGACTAAATATTACTTACATTCCTGGATTGTAAGAAGGTAATTGATATTTATGCTTTCATTCCTATATTCTCTAACCGTCATTCTTTCTGCAGATTTTCTTCTATCTGGACAAAAATTTGCAATGAGGAAAAATAAGATTTGAATGAGCTTCAGACAGGCTGAATAATAAAATGCAATGCACATTCTGTGGGTTTTGGAAAATTACACTTTAAAACCATCTCTGAAATTTAAAAAGAAAAACGAATAGGGGTTTTAGGCAAATTACTCCCATTAATGTCACTGGGAATTGTGCAGATAAGATCCATCTGTACTGGGAGGGTTCTTTTTCTTGAAAAAAAAAATAGCACTATATTGTTAAGAAATATACCACTTTTCAGCAATTGTGAAGGTACCTGGAGTTTTAGGAGCTCACATAAGTGGGAAGATAATAGAATACCCATTAAATACTATCTCTTAAAATCACCTGTGATAATTCAGTATGCTAAAACATTACCTCTTGGAGCTCTCTTTCCCCCTTCTTTGCCTACTCAAATGTGGAGTGTTCTCAGATAATTTCAAAATGAATACGTATGCTGAATAGGAATACCCTATGAGCTATATGAAATAAGTATATTCATCTGCAGCACCTCATCAACTGCCCTGTGTTATCACATGTCTTACTTGGTAGGCAGGAAGAAAGTACATCTTTTGCAGTCTATGCATGGGAAAGTCATTCTACACTAAACATATAAGCATTTAAAGTTTAATGCAAACCATGCACAAATAGTGGTAATTACTTCTGTAATGTCATTATTTACGTAGCACTCATACCTCCTTCAATTTAGCTAAGAAGAGCTGTAGCCTAGATTTGACTACATAAATTGGCTTATACAATCTTCAGTATATGAACTGTTTTTGTCATAGTGGTACATGTTTTAATGCAAAAGTATACACTTCTTGCACTGCTAAAGCCATGCACTAAACATTTTAATGATTGAAGTGTTATAAAACCAGCAACACTGCACAGCAGTATAAAATTGGTAGAACTTTTCTGTCATGTGCTATGAAACTGCTTATAAATTTTATATGTATTTGGTCTGTCATCAAAGAACAAATGTGAAGACATCATATTAAAGAAGCTATAGTTACACTGAATTTCCATAAGAGTGAGCTGCCTAAGAAATTTACCCAGAGTAAGCTTCAGTTCTATTGATTTTTTTTTCCTATTCAACTCAGGCCATTTTTTCTAGGACAGTTGTCCTAATGAAGTCCTAATGTTACCATAACGGGTAACAGCCAATGGAAGAATTCATCCTTAAAGTCAGCATGAAGATTTTATTAGATTTTTTTTTTCCATTGTGGAAAAATGGCAAAATTTGGGAAACAGGCCTTTTGCTGCTTCAATAAAATTAAGGAAAGACTGTATTTGGCCTTTCACTACTGTTTTATCGGGCCTGTAGAATTGTTACAGTTCCTCTTGGACAAGGTCTTACACTGGAAATAATAATAATAAAAAAAAAGAAATAGAAAACTTTACAGTCCTATTTAAAAGAATTTATTTAGTGAAATCAGAATTCTTGAATTTAAAGATATGATAAAACCCAAAACTACTTCTCAGCTTCTTTTCAACTGCAATAGTTCTCAGGGCCTTTAGGCCTGACCCTAGGGTGCTTATTTCTCTTGGGAGCTACCTGCAGCCTGGTTCACACAGGTCTTTTTACACTAGGCAACAGTTTTAGGAAATGTGTCCATATGAATCATGAACAATCCTACTAGAAGGAATTGTTGCTTTGAATGCATTAATGTGTCTCTCTCTGCCTATTTTGAAAAAGAAGTGTTATTTTGTAGAACAGAACACATGGTGTATACATTTGGTGTACACAATGTTAATGTGTCATTAGCAGGAAGCTACTTCGATTCAGTTGGTACTAAAGAACACTGGGATTTAAACTGTAACTTTAGCCCAGAACAATTGTTTCACCTTGCGGACAAAGGCTTTGTCTGCTCTGCTTTACATGGTCCAAGGCTGCCTTTAAGACTAATTACGTGCCCTTGCACCATCTAGGTGATTTGCTTTTATGTCAGATAGGCGTGAATAAAAAACCCTGTGGGTTACCCTTAGTGTAGAACTTTTTCTGTCCACTTTCCATACATAGAAAGCACACACTTTTGTGAAGCCTGATCTAGAGGGAGTTTTCCTTCAAAGTATGTGGTCATAGACAAGATTGTTTTTAACTTTTTCGTATCTTTATTTCTTCTCTGCTTTCACTTTGCTTTTAAGGGCTTGTAATCTGCATGCAAAGAGGAAAAACTGTTTCATATGCACCATCCTGGATCTGCCATGATCGTTCTTTGTGTTCCTCAGGGATCTAAATCAGCAAAACAAGAATCAAATCAGCACATTTTTCAGCTGCCCCCCACTCCCAGGGGTTGGGCTTTTTTTTGGTTTTGTTTTGGTTGTAGTGATAAAAATCTCATGTATCTAGGCTTCCCAAATACTGTTGGGTTCTTTTCACATGGGTTCATGAATTCAAGACTTCATCAGATTTTCTCCAGAGGCCTGTAAGGCTTATTCTAAGACTATAATATCTAGTAATGCCTGCTCCTGGGAAAGTCATTAATTCTGAAAACTTCAACAGCTTTGTATATTTCCTTATGTTTGCCTAGCAACCTAACTCTACATCTCGTTTCCCTCACACAGTCTTATATTCATATGATGCCTTAATCAATACAAGACCAACCTGTAGCATATTATTTTCTCAGAATTTGTTGCTATAAATAGTGGTAACCTCTAAGAAGACTGGACTGTGTATGCAAAATACCAGTTCAAGAATCCTACTGCAAACATTAAACTAAAAAGCTCTCTGCAGTAAATAGCATTCTGACGAGCAACAGAAAAATGGTTCACTTTTTGCACATTCTTTCTTCCTTCCCATGGTAAGCAAGGCCTTGCCTACTGCTGCTTAACAGCATATCTTTACAAATGTAAATGTCATCGCTTCTGCTTTGCATACATTTTTAGTTTAAATTGCAATTGTATTGCAGTTGCTAAGAATCTGATGAAGTCTGATTCTGTGAAATTTCGTTGAAGACAAATGTTCAGTCTAATGGCATTGATCAAGTTAGTTCTGAGAATAGTTTACCAGATTGCCCTGTGCCGTATGTGCACTTGTACTCTGTGGCTGCGACCATGCTGCTATTTCACCCATGAATAAAAAGTTTCTCTGCAAGTGTAATTCAGACTTCTTGTAATTAAAGTTGTGTTAATATAAATGAATATATTATTCTTCAACTACTATGGCTTCAGTATGGTTTAACATGATAGAAATAATATCTTGATATCTCTCTCAAATATTTTCTTTAATAGCAATTTCTTTAATTTTCTAATTATTATTATTTTTAGTTACTATAGAGTAACAAAGCACCCCTACTGCAGAATTTGCATTAAAGGTAATGAACATAAAACTAGTTTTCTGCATTTTCACTACATTTTATGATATGACTAATGATAATTTTTCATTATAAAATTTAAGCAAATAACTTTGCACTCCTTTTTTCAACAGAGCTTCTGTAATTAGTGATTTATGTTTATTAAATTATTTAAATTTTTGTCACATATCAAGGACAATCTACCATATGTTTTACACTAATTAGTACTTTGTTTATTTTAAGAATCCATTAATTCAGCAGCTACTTTTTAAACAGAGCCAGTATGGAAAAGGAGACTTTGCCTGAGTTTTGCGAAGAAAAAATAAGGTTCTTCTTCTTTATAACCAGCCCACTCTGGCAGACACATACCCAAATCCTCAGCAGATGATTCAGATACAGAGACAAGTGAGTTCTAGGTACAATACAAGTATGTAGTTTGTCTTTTAAAAAACACACAATTAAGTGGAAGTGAATATACTTCTATGTGCAACGTCCACTGGTTTATAAATATTATCTTTTCTTTCAAAACGAGAAAAATAAACATAATGCACATGATGCATATTTTAATGGGGTAAGAAATGAGCTTTACTGTTTCTAGCATGGCTAGGGTATTTTGTTAGTCCTAGAATGATGTCTACCTTTAAAGATCATCTCTGATCTTTCTTATAAGTAGCTTTGTAGTTTCTTGGGGATCACTGTACATTAAGAGTCCCCTCGGCCATCATTCTCTACACCTCTTATTGTTGATATGAAGTCCTTCTAAATAAGACTTGATACTATGCCAATCTTATTTAGTAAACACATAATTTCTGAACAATGATGATGTCCAAGTGTTAGGATGTTTTGAGAGATGTTGATAGTACTTGTGTGTTCAGACAAAAAAAAAGAAAATAGTATCAGAAAAGGAGCATTTATACCTCATAAAAGCATTTGTTAATATTTAAATCAATTTCTATGCACAGCCTTGTTTGACATATATTCCAAATAATTTATAACTTGTGATTTGTAACAATAGCAATTTGTGTGGTCAACCACCCATGATCTTTTCTTAGTTCACAGACACAACAGAAAATTCAGAAAATTTGACATTTTCTGCCTTTTCATCCACTGTGCTTTGATAAATTTACTTTAAATTTACTCTGTTGGTCATACAGGAAAGATAAGTTCTCCTTTGTTCGGCATCAATACATTTCATCAGGCTGATATGATATAGTGCAACATAAACCCATGCAAAACCATGCAACTTGTCTGATTAATTTAGTTGGAGACTTAAATTCAAAACTATTTTGCTATATCAAAGCTGATAAAACTATCCTGGGATGCAAGATGATTTGTTCTATTTACACATGGCTCCTAGCCATAGGTAACAATATAGTATTGTAGTTCATGTAATCATTTCACTTTTATTTAGGTAGTAAATATGTGTATGTAATTTCTTTGACTGTTAACACGTTAGGTGAAAATATTTTGTTTATATATCGCAGTGCAATACAGGAGAAAAATTACAGAAATATGTGTAAAAGTGGCTCTATAAAGGCCTCCACAGAATTAGTATGTTTTTCTTCATACATGATGTTTGTACATTTACATACTTTCTAATAGTATATGGGTATATTTTTTTATTTTCAGGACAACTAGTGTCAAAACTCTAGCATGCTGCACAAATACAGGTGGAAATAAATGTCATGATAAACAATGTTTTGTTTACCTCTCTTACATTGTAGGACCCTGAGAGGTTTGTTTATTTTTTTTGTATGTTTCCTATCAGGATGAGCAGTTCCTATTTCCCTGAGAATCTGAACTTAGTTTTCCTAAGTTATAGGTGCTTATAACATTTACTCACTAACGTAATTCATTATTTCTTAGTAGTTTTCTGCAGAAATTAATTCACATATTTTATCTTTCAATAATGAGAAAGAATTTTTATTTAATGTACCTTCATTATAAGTTTTTATGCATTTTTTAACTCTTGAGTTTTCTGTTGAGAAGTCTAATATAGCAGGGTTTCTCTAGGCAGAAACTAAATTTCTGAACTGAGAGATGCTACAACCAGTTTAATCACAGGTTAATTTTGAAATAACTTGAGGTTTATGGATGTTTTTTTCCATCTGGATGCTGCTACTGAGCATGTTACTGTCCCAAGAAATATCACATAAAGGCTGACCTGTGATATGCTAACAGAGGTTTTTTCTTAGTAGTTTTAATGGCAGCTCAAAATTAAAATTTGAGTCTTTTGAGAAAACTAATCCATGAAAACTTAAGCAAAAATCTTCAGCTGAAATTTAAGAAAATAAAGATATTAGAAAAAATAAGGTCTGAAAAGATATTTTCAGCTAATACCGCCTTTCCTTGAAATCGTAACACGTTCCATTAAAGAAAACCAAACACTTTTTTTTAATTTTAAAATTTTATCTGAGTGATTTTCTTTCTTCTCCAAGCTTTGCCAAGCTTGTTGTACTCTATTCTCCCTAAAAATTAATTCTCATCCTTTTTACTGTTTCTCTTCTCATTTGATACTAATATTTGATTTTAATATTGCTTTCCTGCAAGGTTCTCTGATCTAGTAATCAATTCTTGAATTAAATCTGCAGGATATATTTATTGTAGAATAAGCTGTAGACATTATAGGCTTTGCAGCTTTGTTAGAAAAAAATTCCACTCTGATTTCAAACTAAAGGGACAAACTAGTGAGTTTTGCGGAACTTAGCAGTGCCCATGGAGCCTATAAATTGCAGTATCTGAATGCTAACATAACTTGGCTACATTTTGACTCTAAATCCTGGTGGTTGGCTGGTTGATATTTTAATCAGCACAAACTGCTTATTATGAATGAGATTCCTCTGCATTTACACAGGCCTCTTTAAGTCTGTTTCACTTCCTGACCTTGAGAAACTTGAAAACATACTTTCCAGATAGGTACAGGTTTTGGCATAGTTATTTGTTTAAAAAAGACAAGAAAAGAGTAATTGACTTAGATTTGTAAGATTGGGTTTCAGGGAACAATACAGATATTGTATCACTACCCATATTATTTCACAAAATGTGAAAAGTTGAAAAAATACATATCAGTTGTAGATTAGATGGCCCCATTCCTTAAGTTAATGGTACCTGAACATTTCTATGTCCCTATAAATTAGAAAATACTTTTACATTATTGATTACAGCTTTATTCTTCAGATCAGTTTCGAATTTTCTTGGTAGAGTTTAAATAGCTATGTGACTGCACAGAATTAGTTTGTGATATTTTTCTATGTTAGACAAAGATAGGTCATATTCTGAAAATATTTGAACAGTAACTGAGCAAAACACTATCAAAAGATATACTATTAAAAGACATATATTGGCATAGAAGTATTAACTCCTTTCTGTAGATTTATATGTCTGGATGTATTTAAGACTAAATGAACCTGTTATGAGCACAGGAATAACAAATTCTTGGTGTATATAGATAAAATAAACCACCACAATTAGTAATGAAAGGTAATCAGTACACTCTGTTATCAATAGGTTATAGCATGTTAAAAGTAACTCTTAGAAATTGCAACAAAAGAAAAAAGTTATTTAGTTTCCTCTTTTTGTTAAAATTATAAAAGAAAAATCTATCTTATAATACAAAATAAATCTAGAAAAGTTTTGCATTTAGCCTATTCCTAATGCTATTTTTACTGGCATAAACTTGTAAAGCAGTAAATATTTGAAAAATTGCAGTACCCAAAACAAAGAGCATAATTTTGAGCAAATGTTGTGTAAAATCAAGATTTGAAATTTTGGGGACAGATTATTGCCTTGAGTAAATTCTCATTCTTCAAAATTACATCATTTTACAGGGACTTGTGCAGTTGAACTATGAGTATCTCCCAGGATAAAGTGACAGAGACTGAGTGGCCTCTTTTTGGAGTGTTCCAGCACTTAATCTAAGTCATTGTGAAAAAGAAAATGTGAAAAAGAGTAGAGGAGTTTAAAAACAGTGTGCTGATTTTACCTTGGAGTAGGAAGGGGGATGAAGTAGATTGTCTCATTTGGATCTGTATGTCTATGATTTTATGATTTTTGTGATAACTGATTCTGCAAATAATATATTTTTCTGCTTTTAATTGCAGCAGGAAAGGAATCAGGAAAGCTCAAGAAATAAAGGTAAGTGACAATTGTTTAAAAAATGTGGACATTCTTATAATTATCACAAATCTAACATTCATTATTGGTAAAAAATATCCAGATGGTTTGTTTGCTGAGTATTTTGGTATTTGAAATGAAAAAAAAATATATCCAGGAAAGAGGTTGAAACGTAGAAAGTATCTGTATTAGCTATTGTTTTTGGAACTCTGAGATGAACAAAAACTGAGACTACTGCTGTAGTCTGGATGGGATAGGCTGCACACTTAACTTCTCGCAAAGTTTGTCCCTGACTATGGATGCTTATTATACTTCAATAAAACATCAGTACCATCAGTTTAGTTTCTTCCTTTCCATTCAGTAAATCTGTAACTGAATGTGATTCCAGTTTATGCACAAATTAATAATTTCCTTAATAGATTGCCTTGCAACGTGACTATTGTGTGTGGTTTTTGCCTACAAAATATTTTCACTGTAACTTACTCAGTGCTAGTGACTAAGCACTATGTGAAGCAGAATACCTGGGTTAAAGAAACAGCCTTGTATCAAGAAAATTAGGACTTCATGCTTCTTTTTCTAATATAAAGTCTGTTAAGAGACAGAACATCAAAATCTCTCAGTTAAAAATTTGCTAAGCAACCAATGAAAGACAAAATTGCCAATAGTGGCAAAGATTGTTCTCTTGATATTTTACTTCTTTATAGAGATAGGATATGAGATACTTTAACAGGGAAAACAGAGGGAAGGTAGGAGAAAGAACACCAGTTCTATGTTACAAAGAGAGGAGGGAATTAAGTGACAAACTAACCTATATCTTTTGTATTGCCTTAGGAAGCAATGTGTAATCATATCACCTGAGTTAGCTGTTCTCTATTCAGTTATTTATTTATGTACCACAGCACCCATTTATCTCAATTGGCTTGTTTTCACCTCATGCTAAGGCTAGACACAACATCTAAAGACAAACTAAAGCTGATAGTTGGTTGGAGTTGTGTCAGAACAATTACATTGTTCATGATCATACGATAATTTACATCATCTGAAGGACCTATAGTCCTTCACTTGAAGAGTTTGCATGGGAAAAATAACTGAACCAAAAAATCCTTTTCAATTTCAGCCAATTTGTGATTTATAATTTTCTTTTCTGAGGTAATACATTATAAAGTTATATCATCTCTATATGTAGTGAGTGTATCCACGATGTATTGTTCAAAAACCTTTCATGTCTTATGACTTAATACAAAGTATAAAAAAGACTGAAAACTCAGATGAGATTACAGAAATAAGTATTTGCTCTAAAATTAAGTATTCACAATTAAAAACTTTAAGCATTTATCTACAAAGAAGGATCCTGAAATGGACCATTTTTTGTTTTTTATGATTTACTTCATTTACATTATGATGTTTGACAGTCTTTCTCCCACATCCCACCCCATCCGGTTGCCAGCTGGTCGTTATGGTATGTATGTGAGCAATAAGTAAAAGTAGGAATAAACTAATGACCTAGGTGGGAGTGCCTATCATATTCATTGGCTGTTAGTCTAGTTAACTAATCACAGAAACAATTTTCAAAGGCTTGTAAAATATCACCCACAACTACATCCAAAGGAATGTAGTAAACTATACTTGAAGGAAGATATCCATTGTCTCTAAACAGGCAGTGAAACTGGTGCACAGCTGCACAAAGTTTGTTGTGATTTTATATGTAACATCTCTTGTGGAAATTTTCAACCTACTAAACATCCTGCATGATATGCATGTCTCTGCCTAAACTGGCAATTCAACTTGGAAGATTTTAGTGGTCTGGAAGACTATTCATGCACAGAGTAGGCCTTGCAACATAAATCTATATCTACAGATATACTTTTTTCTGTAATGCTTTTTTTGGATGCTTTTATGATTGGGGTTTTTTTTGGCATTCTCTTTTCATAGTCTTTAAACTAATTTTTTTTTTGTTCACATGCTCTTTTTCCATGTCATTGCAAAGTTTCAGAAATGTATTTTTATTTCAGTTGTAACTTACAGCATGTAGGATCTTTAAACTCTTTCTGCTTAAAATACTGGTTGATATGGATGAAACAAGATTAAATTAATGTTTCAGCATAAACCTTCTTGTGTTGGTAGCGAATCACATGCAATATCTAAAGGTTTTGTGCTCTGCATGTGTTCTTGTGAGGTAGCTAAATTATCCTCAGATTCTCAGGACAAGGTTCTAACAGTATTCCTTACACTCTGCATATTGCAGCCACACTGTGTGGAAAAAGGACTAAATGTTTTCTGTGATTCCTTGGCTGCTCTGACACTTTCAGAACCAGTGTTGTCTTCTTAATTCAGAGGAAAATTACAGCTCATCCCTACCAAGTGAAACACTGGAGTCTCTGTTGTGCCTCATAACTTCATTTATATCAGTATTTCAGTGTCTAATTTTTATTAATAATTTCATTACATCATATATTTATAAGAGGAGAGGATGTTGCAGCATAATTAAAGTCAAATGCTTTTTGACTTCAGTGGGATCAAGATATTAGTAACAAGGACCATTTTGTATCTTTTATTATATTATAAATGCCAGTAATTTTTCATTTTACTTTATTTATTGCTATAAAATAGAACTGATTACTACTCATATTTTAGTAAAGATGTTCTTATTTTTCTGTAGTCCTTGTTTTTTCTCCTGACATTTTTCTGACCTGTTTGTTTTTCCCAACTGTTACTTCTGCTGTCAGCCTCTAAATCAATCACACCAGAAGAGAAGCCAATACTCAAACATACCCTATTCTAACAGTAACCTCATCTCTCTCTGATCTGTGATATTCTTTTTCTTGTTTTATTTAACAGGTAACAGACTTTTTTGTATACTGTTTAAGAAAAGCAACACTACTTTTATGTAAATTAATATGTTAATATTTTACAATTTTAGTGTATGCTGGCAAACTTTCTTATACTTCTGATAATTTTTTGTGCATGAAAATGAGTATCAGCAGTGCAAAATACAAATGAGATTAGTTTCATAACGCTTCTGTAATATGAAAGAAATAACAAGGTAAATAATCACCTACTAAACTTTGTTGAATTTTGCTTACTGGCTTGGAGTCACAGTTTGACCTTCCTTATCTTTCTTTTCCAGTATTAATTCTTTCAGAAAAAAAAAATCCGTTTTATTCCAAACCTGTAGTGAAAGATAAAATAGATATTTTTGTAATGAGTTGAAAATATCAGATATTGTATTACATTTAAGCAATGTGAAGAATTTTCTTCACAGCCTGTGCTTGACTTTGGAGACATTCATGTGCTTTTAGAAGAGAACATTATGAACTTTAAAGTGGAAATACTTTCTGACAATATTATTCTAGAAAACTTTTATTTCTGAGGTACCAGAAGGTTGACTAGTGAAACAAATCAACTATTTGCCAAACTTGAAAGGCATCTCTATTCCTTTGATCAGAAAAAACATTAGCACACAGGAAACAAGCAGCCACAAAATATTTCAGTTAAATGGTAGCATTTCAGATGATCAGTTCCTAAACTCAGTCACAGTTTGAATTATAGCACAGTAGTTTTATTTTTTGAGAACTTAGAAGTCAATTTCAGTATAGATAAGCAGTTTGTAATACACATTTCCAAAGAAACCCATCAAAATCAGAGAAAACAAATTCTGAATTTCTGCTAATAGGAGGATGATGGTTTTGTTGATATTGAAGATATGATACTGAACACAAGTTGTGTAGCTTTAGCTATTTATTTTAGTAACGTAAAGAACGCTCACTGAAAGATATAAAAAGTGCTCCATCTAAGATTTGGAAAAGATGCACTTTTCACAGCATTTTCAAAATGTTCATGCAAATAATTTTAATGATAGTAACTCAAAGACTTTTACTTTAGTTAAGTGCACTGTAGATGCAAACTGTATAGTATGCTGCTAAAATGTTTGCTAGCTACTATTGATCTGAGCTTTAAATGCCACTAACACTCAAAACTGAACAAATTAGAGAATTTTAACTGACATATTTTTAACTGCATCTTGAGTTTCTAATTGTACTTAATATTTCTCATTTTATGCTTATCTTAGTAATCAGAATGTAAAACCATTGTTGACTCACAGATCAGTTTCAAAAACATAATTCTCTATGATTATGAACATATTGCCAGACTCTTCTGATATCATTAACAAACATCTGTTCCTTTTATAATCTTTAGCTACCAAAACTAAAGGGGAAATCATATGGGCACCACTTGCATATCTTACTTGCTTTTTACTCCTTAAAAAGTTAGCATACTTGCACAACACTTATGGCCCTGTCTGGGATTCCAGATTGGTATAATCTTTTTCTATACAGTGATAAAGGTAAGACAAGGAGTAAGAAAACCTGAAGATAGTTCAATATTGAAAGAATTTAAGGCACAAAACCAGTAAGGTCTTAATTAAATCAATAACTTGTAAAAATGAAATTGTATCTGGAGATATCTCAAATGCCAGTGGGTGAACAAACAGATCTATCCTTCAGTATGTCTGGCTGTTATTATTTTTGATGACAGAAAAAGCTATGTATGTTGTGATATAGAATACATGACATCAACATCCTTTGTCATGTTAAACCAATTAACTGTGGCAAAAAATACACTTTATTACTTTCTGTAATGTATCCAGTGACAACTTATGTTTACTCAATCAAATTATTCTAAATTTGTATTTCATCAGTCATATATTAATTGCATATTGTTAGAATATGAACTGCAATCCTCCTGGACTGAATTGATTAATATTTTGGTTTGTTACACTGTAATAACCCTTCTCTACCAGAGCAGTACATTTCAGAAAAAAAAGTGTAGTATTTTAGAGAATAAACAGGTTAGTAAATGTTTGTTCAAGAATGTTGTTTTCATTAAAATGCAGCTACTAAATACTCTGACCTAGCGTTCTTTGTTTTGAAGTGTTTTTACTTTGTTATTTTGTTCCAGCTTATCTGAGTGAATAAAATTTCAAGAGTTGGTATGAGGTTTATTTGAATCAAGTGTGCCAAATACTATCCCCTTTAGCTGTTCCAGTCCCCTCTAGAGCCTAGTCAACTGAAACTCAAATCTCTTTTCTCACTTAAGAATTAAGTAACATAAACCATATTAAAAGCCATAAGAAATACAGTTCTGTTTTCCACCTGAACAGTTCTCATTTCCTTTTTGTTTCCATGCTCTTACAAAAGACGTACAGATATAATGTTATTAACTTAACGTTGTGTTTTTTTTTTTAATTTATTCTCATCTTGGAATGGCTTTAGCATTGGTAACATTTATAATAATGCCTTTTATTTCCCCCCCTAGGTTCTGAATCAATTCAGAGTCAGATTATGAAATGCATTGAAAAGAAACAAACCTTTTTATGTGGGAAAATATTTTTAATATTACAGTTAATCCTACAATATTATATTTGAACAGGCCTGAAACTCGTTTTGAGAAAGTAAAGTATGTGGGTCAGAATGTCAGATGTCAGTTCCAGATAATATCTTTGATAACAGTGTGATTACCCGGACACAGAAAGTATACATTAAGAGCAAGGTCTGTGTTGTACTCTACAGCTTTGTGAAAGGTTATCTTATTTCTTTTCAACAAAGCATTATTTGATGACACTGAATTCCAGTTTTGATATCTATCTGTAAACACAGCACAGTATTTGTGTAGTAATCTAGTCAGGCTTGCTACCAGTGTAATGCCATAGAGATAAAAAGTGTAAACAGCACAAATATATTTGACCCGACAGTTGTCTTGCGGTAAAGTAACTAAAAGTGCTCAAGTAATAACAAGGGAATACAACATGCTGCAAGTATTTTACAGAATTGCAGCATTTACCTCCCAGACATTTCATAAACTCCAGATATGTATTCCATACCAATGAAAACTTGTCTGCAGTTTTAGTATGGCAGTGTCAGGGAAAGAACAGCATCCTATAGAATTTCTTGAGTGTTATGTTACAAATTATGTCCACATTTCTGCATGGGAGTTATTTCCAGCTTTATGTTGGTTGACTCCAAAGCTTCTAAGTTCATTTTTGCCATAAGAAAGTATATATACTAAAAGAACAGTAACTAAAACCCAAAAGAGTTGGAATGAGTCTGAAATGTTTTTGTAAATTACACAAAAATTCACATCTGTCAGTGTATATTCAAAAGATGAATTGGGATAATGAGAGGTGTCTGTAACTTTTCTTAAATTCACATGTCCATTATTTTTGCCACTAATTAGAACTATGTAAGGGGATCACACATAATCTGATGACCACTACAGAGACAAATATTGATCTTTATTACATATAATCATCATATGCATATGCATTGTATATGATAATGGAGAAAATGTGAAGGCAAATGTGTTCTACAACTGTGTTTTGTTGCATTCATAAAAGGATGAAATTCATGTGAGATGTGTTTGACTTGTTAGCAGCTTTAGGAATTATACATACAAAGAATTTATTTCTTCTTTGGATTTTCCTTATGGCAGAGAAATGGACATCTGACTTTATTTTTTGTTCTCATATATATGGCCTCTGTCAAAATTCCAGGCAAGAACTCTTCTGCAAAATGGTATCTCTATACTAAAAAGAGATAAAATTGTTATTTCTGTATGTAGTAGAATAATAGAGGTAACATAAGAGATTGGTGTCCCCATCTAGTATTTTTAAAAAATTCATCAATGTCCTCCCAAAATTTAGGTTACATTCTGTTAAATTGTTAAATCTATTTCAAAGCGGATATTGTGAACATGACTAGAGAGAATATGTTCAGAAGTATTCACAAAGTTTCTCTCTGTAGTGCACAAACATTTAATTTGAATAGATACAGCAGAGAAGACATTCAACAGCGGTTGGGGAGGGGAGTGCTGAATACTGACTGGAATACATATTCATTCCTAATAAGACTTATGTAGCTTTAGCGAAGTAACTCAGAAGATGAATGTTTATTTAAATTTAAAAGTAAATATTTTAGTAGTCTGAATTTCAACGCTGTGTGACCCACAAAAGATTTTGAATAGCAGTACAGTTTGATTTTTTTCACGTAATTTTTTTTAAAGCTTCCATGTAAAAGTAGCTACTGTTTAACTTGAGCATTATATTGAAAATGTTTTAGATAGTTTCTTGTATTGTTTCAGGAGTAGGCTGAGAAGAGTTAATGAATATGACTTGACTTTAGGTTAGTCTATTCTTCTATTATTAATAACGTTGAGGTTTTAAAGTTAAAAAATAATGCTAAAAGATTTCTAATTTCATATATTAGGATTCTCATTTGTGCTTAAGACAATACATATTTTCAATAATACTAGCTTTGGTTTACCTCTTTCATCTTACAAGAGACACACAAACCATAGAAGACTTTATGAAGTAATTTGAATTAGCTCTTGAGCACTGAAGACTTGCACTTAATTCAGAGAGAGAATGCAATGCAACGCAATGGGAAAGTACATTTGGATCCTTTAATACACATATATATACATTAGTGCAGTGTTTGTAGGCTATGTGTGTCATGTTTCTCACATGTAGTGAATATTCATTTGATTACACTAACAGTGGAAATCTAAATGTGAAACGGGTCATTCCCTGTGAAGCTTATTTGCTTTAAAATGTTGCCTACCTCTTCTGTGTACCCTCCTCCTTTGCAGAACCTTCATTCTCAAAATGAAGAGCGAAATATGATTTGCATCAGCACCGTAGGTATCTTAGTTAAGTTTGTCATATAATAGCCAGGAAGGGCAGGTTATTTCACAGCACTTGTCATGTAGAAGGCAATTGTTATGATCAAAAATAATCAAATGAGAATGATAGTGCAATTCATGTTTTGTGTAATAGGCTGTTGAAGCAAAATAATCTTCTTATCTCAACAACTTGAAGTTTTCCTTTTAGAATAGATTTTCAAAAAGAGTAGTGTATGTCAGAAACTATCCTAAGGCTGTTACACTAGAAACATACATTTTATTTGTAAATAAGTATAAAATGTAATAGCTAAAAAATCCATGTTAGTATTTTTGGGAAAACAACTCTTGTTATTTGTTTTTATTTGTATGCAGCATAACCCTTTCTTTATCATTAGATCTGAGTATTGTCTCAATATAAGCTTATATAAAATATTCTGCTGTGAGAATATTTGCTCTTGTTACTGAGCAAAAAGGAGGCTAGGATATTTATGTCACTTAAAAAGATATACATAGAGACCCTTTTAGAAAGCCACAGAGATCTTTACAAGCTCTACAGTAATTTTTTTTTAGATATAAACTTAAAACCCAATATAGGCAACAGTTTAATTAGACCATTCATAAAGAAGTGCTTAAAGTTGAGGAAGGGTTGTCATGAAAGAAAAAAGTAAAGTGCAGGAGAAATACATAGCATTCGGAAGCAAAAGATCTGGTATTTCAGAAATAAATTCTATTTAATTTATATTCTTAAAAAAAACCTCAGGTACCATGCCACTGGTTCTTCTTGTATATTTTTAACACTAATGGCTATCAACATAACTTGCATATAGGTTTTCTGCGCTGTTTATAGGCTATAAACTTTTAAGAACACTTATGCAGAGAAAAACTGGTACATTTGTGTTACATAGGAGAAATTTCTATACTCACACTGTCTAAAACAGATCTACTTTTTGCATTAATTTTGAATTCTTCAGAACGCTATTGATTATATATTAAGAATATATTTTCTCATATCAGATATCTCTTGCAAGCCACTTAAAGGACAATCAGAACTTGTATAAACTAGAAAGATGAGTCTGTTGAACATGATTTCCACCTCAACCCTCAATCCCAATAATTGCAGCACTGTATATCATTCAGATGCTAGTTGAAACAATCACAGTATTCATTTTCTGCCTTAGTCTTTGAATAGCAAGGGTTGATGTGTTTCATTATCATTAAGGTCATGTTCTAGTTTACTTCAAGCACACTCTTTTGCCACTTGCTTCAGACACTAGAACACAATTAACAATGTCAGATCCTGTTAATGTTTACATCATAACTGGAAGCAGATATTACAGTGAAGTGCAAATTAAAGACTGCTAAAATGCCTGCCACTAACAATTATGGTGGGGCAGTATAAAATTTCTCATTTGTTTCCAAAGGTCAGATTAATAAAGCTGCATGTCACATTATCATAAAGGGTGGATCCAGCTGTCTGTTTTGATTATGCTTAAAAGTCTAGCGTTTCTAAGGAAACTTTGCAAGGAATGAATACATCCATTTTAACTAGCAGTTTAAATGTGGGTAATTATTAGACCTTATTCTGAAGGGATCCAAATCAGAGGTTGTAGTCACTCAAATGTCTTCCTGCTTTTTAATTTACAAATATAGAAATTAAATTATTTTATAAATTCCTTTTAGGTTTTAATATTTAAATTTAAAGTAGCTCCCCAAGTACAAAAAGCTAATTCCTCAGATGAATGAGCTGTAAAAACTAAACTGCATCAAATATTGAAAATAGACCTATCTATATATATTCTTGCATGATAAAAATTAGAAGTAGAAGCAACTGACCTATTTAAATTAAAGATGTTAATTCTATTAAAACAGTGAAGAGGTATATCTTAAACTTTGATACTCTAAAGTCAAATTAAAATTATGTTTATATTGCAGCTATTCAAGTGATTATACAGTTGCATACACCTTTAGCAAATGAATACAACTTTCTATGCTTTACTCCTAATAATAAAAATTCTGGGCATTTTTCAAAATAGCTTTTTACAGGTTTGTCGAAATGAAAAAATAAATTTGAGCTTATAAAAAAAAGTGTTTGATTTTTTCTTTAAATACATATAAATTAAACAAATCAACATCTTGTGAAGTAAAAGGAGACTACTGATTTGGCAAGAGTTTGTCAGTAGAGTTACTAAGATATAGATCTGAATATATTACTGAAGGAATTGAATGATTTTGAGGTTTATGTTGAACATAAGATTAAATATGATGGCACAAATTTCAGGAAACTGGAATAACCTTTTTGCTATAATCAGGAAACAACAGATGAAAATTAAAAAAAAAGAAGTTTATCTACTGTATGATAACTCGAGTAACCCAAATATCATAAAACCCCAGATGTTCATAACATATTAAGGAAGGTTTTCCTAGCAGAGATGGAGAAATAATAAAAAGTATTATATATGACACTGCTTAAACCTCACCTGACATACTATATCTATCTCTGAATCTTCAAGTTTTAGATTGAATTCAATTTAATCATGAGCAAATACAAAGAAGGGTTACTCTAATGATCAGACAGTATTTTGTAAGTAAAACTCAAGAACACAGTTTGTTTTTCCTAGCAGAATGGAATACCTGAAAGTATGTTGGTAAAAATGCTTGAAAAGAGCATGGAACTCCTGAAATGAAAACCGAGCTAGATCATAATTACTTTAAACTAGAGACAGTACTCCTTGCATGCAGCAAGACATTCCTCTGTGTGCAATTTATTCCTCTTTGCATGAATCAGTAGATGATTAAAACTACTGTGTGTGATTGTGTGCAAATGATAAAGTAAAAAACCCGTTTCAGGAAGAATTTCCCTCCTTCTGTGAAAATAAGAAGGAGATTTGGTGCTTTGCCTATACACAAATTTGTTTGATTCATGCTAAGCAATACCTGAAAGAAAGAAAAACCTCAGGAAATTGCCTGAAAGAGATGGTACAAGGAGCCCCTCAGCCTCTCCTTTACATTGAAGCAAGTCTTCCCTTTTCTGGAAGACTCATCTAAGGTGTTTATAGGTGTTTCATTTGGGTTATGATAAAAATTTCTCGGTTTTTGCCTTCACTTTCCATTGTAAGGATATCTCTATTTGTTCAGCCACGGTCTGGATCATTTGCTATAAATCCTTCTTTTTCGGTGTTCTTTCCCACCTGTACCCTATTTTGCATGAGCTTTGTCTCCATTTTTCATACCAGCCATTCATATCTTTGATGATTTGACATGGTAGAAAGTAATCTGTGTTCTCAGGGGAGAACATGTGTAAGGCTTAAAATGCAACCTCCCTTGAATATCCAAGGGTAGGATATGCCTTTGAACTTTCAAAGCTTTTCAGAGATCAAGTATTTGAAGTAACTTCTAGCTTTTTTCAAAGACACACAGCTTTTAGTTTCAGATTCCAAAGAGGAGTGGACTTTATGGGACAGTCTGAGTGAAAAGAGATAAGGTGAATGCTCACTTTGGATCATGTCTTTACAGGCATATTTTTTGTAAATTGACCTATGCTTTCATCACCTTGGAGGGGCTGATGAATCTTCAAGTAATAATTGTATTTTATTAATTAATCATGATTAAAATATTTTCTAACTTTTAAAATATTGTCTGAAATCATAGTAGGAAAATTCTTATGGGTCTTTTTATGCATATGATGTACAGGTAATTGTTTTGTTTGGCTATTGAAAGGATAGCCATATGCTATCATTGCAATGACAGTAACAAACTGTAGTTCTGTGTGACCCTGAATAGCTGCATAAAGGGAGGCTTTGGCTGTTTAGGTAACAGTTATTGATCAAAAATCTGTTTATCAAGGTTTCCAGCCTAAGAAAGAAATACAGTAGGACAGATTTTCGTCCAGACAATCTTTGACAGGGTTAAAAGGTAAATCCATGGTTGATAAAGTAGTGGCTGATTGTTGGTTAAGTAATCTATAAGCATTCTATAAGCAAGTGTCTTTGTATTAAAAAATGAAGTGATAGAGTGGGATGCTTTCTTCTCTTCATGCTTGCTGGACTTTGTGGCACATAAAATTTACTTGCACATATGGTGCCCAGGCTGTAAATTTTTGGTTTTCTAGTATTTGGCATCCTGTCTAAACTTAAACTAAACATAGGCTTAGATTGATATGCTGTCAGGATCTCAGTACAAAAATTCTCAATAATAAGGTTCAAATTACTTTCTATTTAAGTTATGCACAAAGAACAGAGATACAATTGTGAATGCTGGCCCACTAGCAATATTCAGACAAATTTTGATGTTTTTTTTCTTTTAAAACACTGTAAAATCAATGATGACATTACTTTAATGAAAATTTAAGAAAAAATTCATTATATCTTAGAAATAAATAAATCCAAGAATATTAAATCAAACATTTTTCTTAACTTTATAAAGGCCTGCATAAAGCTGATTGAATGAAGGCTCTCAGAAGGAAGGAAAGATTAAAGATATTTAGTAAATAGAAAAGCATACAAAAATCCCATTTGTATTATAAGTGCCACCAAGGTTCTAGTAAACACATATTGATTCTTCCTCATAAAACATAAAAGATGTGATTTTTTTAGCTTTAAGGATAATTTCCCACTAAAAATGCATTACAAATGGGGGAAAAAACCAATAAAAATATTCTGGTAGTATAATCATAATTTCTATGCTCAAAAGACAGTGTATATAGCTTGTGCTTTGGTGTAATTAACAGTAATCTGACTTTCTTTCCCCCAAAACATTAAAAAATCTTATTACTCTTTATAATTGTAACTGACATCTCAAAATAAAGGCAATACGTATAGTTATGAGTATAATTAATGAAATAAAATTGACGGAAGTCATACAGAATGACAAAAGCTAAAGAGAACATATTTATGCTTCTTAAAGTATTTCTAGGGTGGTTCAACATGCTCTTTTGTAAATAAATATTCATAAACATATAGAAATATGTGTATATACTCACAGACATACACATAAAATGTCACAACTAATATACAGTAAAAAATATGTAAAAATAGAATCTCTGCTCAGAACAGAAATGAGAATCTAGGAAGAAAAGCATTTCTTGTGAGTCTTGATTAGCCTTTAAATACATATTTTAAACACCCATTTGTAGATATCATGTCATCTACTACAAGTGTAATAAAAATAGCAGGAAATCCTGAGCCTTCTCTCATCCATTTCTTTATTTCCACTCCAAACTGAAGTGTTGGATTAGGGAAGATTAGGAAGTGTAATGTAGTTCAAGATTAAAACATATAAGCTGAAGAATCCAATAGTGTAGATGTATCTTCTTTTAAATCTGCTTTTATAGGGTGTTCAGGAAGGTTTTTGATAAAATGTGTCCCGTGACTCCGCGTGACTGCACACACTCATTCTGGATCAATGCACTTTAAAACATTTACATTTTTCATAGGTCTGTATTCTAACATACTGTCTGGACATACTGATTGTTGAATTTGCAAGGTGTGTGACCTGTTATGATCATCTTTGCTTGCTTAATAAGAAAAAGAAATCTTTTCATGTGCCCACTTATCTTTATAAGCAGTCAATTGCAAATGACATCTCTTCCTTTCCTTGTCTTTCCAGAGAGATGAGATGTGAAGCCTGTTTATTTTCTTTCAAGCTTTTCTGTACTGACTGAGATTGCCCTTTTCCACATGTCTACTTTATTCTTCCAATTGTGGAAACAGAGTTTAGGGGAATCATAAATGCAAGCAAGCTACATGCTTGCCATACAGAGCATGAAGGTCAGTACTGTTTCCCACACTGGGATTGCGGTATCCCATCAGACACTTTAGCAATCAGATCTAGTTACTATCAGAAAAGTCAATATTTGCATTTTGTTGAATATGCATGGCCACCAGTGTTTGGAAAAGGAGTTATTTGGTATCTCTGCTTGTATGATTATCTTGTTTGCATTCACAAGATACTATCTGCAAATCCTCTAATGATTCAAAGACAACATTGTATGAAGTTATTTCATTATTAGGATTAATTCATTGCTATTCTAAATTAAACAGGCTTAGAATTTGATGTTCTTTAATTTCAGCTAGGGCACTGGAAGGACAACTTGAAGAAAAATCTCAAAAAGTGTTTTAGTTCATAGAATGTTAAGTGTACACAGAGAAGCCATTTTAGTTCATGTTATATTTTGTCTATCACTTTTTAAAAAACTTTTGAATTGCACTAGTTGCTGAGAAACATTGCAGGTTTGCCTGCAAACAGTAGCATAAAATAGATTACTGGCTTTTAAATGGTCTAAAAATTAGCTAATTGACGGAAATTAAGAAAAACCTAATTTGAGTATGAGGATTTTTTTATCTAGAGTGCAGTAGTGTTTTCCAGGCCATAAAGTAAGAAGTGTTCTCTATTGGTAAATTCTTATAAACGTATATTGAGCTTGATTGACTTCAGTGGAATTCTGCAGGTGTGCTTGATTTTGATGGCAGACAGAGACTTAAATCAGAGCACATAATTCTGAAAGATTTAGGATGCAGAAAAAAATCCCTTTAAGAGTACCATGAAAGTGTCGTAGCAGTACATTTGCAAAATTGCTCCCTTATGCTTTGGAAAATATTGGGTAGAGATCAGTCATTTAGAAATTTGTAGCTCTTTTCAGAGTGATTCAGTTCATGAAAGTGCTCTTGCTTTCTTTGCACAAAGTGCTACATTCATTGATTAAGTAGAAGAGGTGGGCTGTATTTAGCACAAAAATAGGGGCCAAAAAAATCCTGCTGTCTTCCAACAGATGGAAACAATGCATTTTAAAGTTTTGTTTTGAAGGGAATACTCCTCTGTTAAACATAATTTTGACCAGCCAATTTAATCATGCTTCTGGTCATCGAAGACGGCGTCTGTAGAAGATGGAGCTGGACATCAGAGCAACCAGGGAAGTGCTTTAGGGTAGTAAAAGGGAGACCTGGGCACTTCTTCTGGCACCATTCTCAAAATAAGAGAGAAAATCTGGATACTAGTGAACCAATTTAGTTGATTTTGTCTTAATTTTTCTTTCATATTTGACTCAGGGCTTGTGAGCTCTAGTGAGCTTTACGCTGAGTGTGTGAATCACATCATGCACACAAAGAAAGCTAACAGATTACTAACTTTTTATTCTGTCCTGAATGTTTTATAACTTCAAATGGTGTAGAGGCCCAGAGAAGCTAAATTTATTCCTGGGGTGGATTGCGGTCATGTTACTTTGTGAAATGTTGGATTTTCTACCAAACAGAGGGGAAAGCTTTTCCAGAAGTCAGTGAACAGGGGAACCTAGGGGATAAATATGTTATTATTTTCTAAATAAAAAGTAAACAGTAGCACTTTATCAGCCACAACATACAACAGCAGAAGCTTCAAGGATAACACTAAATTTAAAATTGTCTATAGGATGTATGTCCTTAATTTTAAGGAATACTTATGTAATATTAATATTTGGTTTTGTTAAAATTTTGGAACATATCTGCAATCCATCCAGCTATTGGAAAATGACCTTTATTTGCAGTATCTCTATGCCCTCACTTGTTACTCATTCTTTTATTCCCAAGAACTCCATGAGATAAGGTAGGCCTTTCAGAAGCAGGAACTTAAGTCCATAGTACATGAACTGAATTTGTTAGTCTTGAGTCTGTTAGTCTTTCCATAGAGATACATGACCAAGAGCTTGAAATACACATTTGATTCATTTAAACACCAGTGCTTACGTATTGATTTCTGAAATTTTGTCATGTCATGTAAACCAGAAACATTTTAGATATGTAGAATTTTTCCACTCAGCTTTACAAGGCACACAGAAATGGCTTACTTTTGGTATATTCCTTTTCATTACTATTTTCTCATTGCTAAATATTCCGTAGTTTCATAATTTTTGTTTCTATGGATTTCTGTTAGGTTGATTCTGTTTTTTTGTTCTGAGAGGAGAATAGGATATATCTTGCTCTTGTTCACCTTTTTCATTTTGACATGTTTTTCTGGAGTTAGAAAGAATGTCCTCTTGAACCATATCAAAGTGACTTTTTGACTGATGGGTTGAAAATATTTGGCTACCCCTATTCTAAATAAATAAGCAGCAAATGATAAATAATGAAGTAGTCATTTTCTTCTACTAAATAATGAAATTCTTATAATGAAAAAATGAACCATTCTATTTTATGGTACCTGAAAAATTGATAACTAGTTTGTAGGTTTTACATTATTCAGATAACAGAAAATGTGCAATACATTTGGATTTGATTTGCTTCTTCTCTTTAGCAATACAACTACAAAATTTAGAAGAATATGTTTTATCTGCTCACTTCAAAAACCAGAAATGTTTATGTTATAAAATAGGTATTTGAAAAATCAAAGTATATTTTTTGGCCTTCAGTCTTTGGAGTAACAGTCTTTGAATATAGCCGAAATGGTAGTCTGAATAGTCACTGAGATTTCTTCAAAGGTATGAATGTATTGGATAATTGCGTGGTACTAAAAATATATATACTGCTTGTATTTTAGTAAGAGAGATATAGGGATGATAAAAGGAGAAGAAAACACTAAAGCAAAAATACTGTGGTCCTGAGAGAGCCAGAGCTAAGATTAGTGTGTGTGTGTGTGAAAAAAATCTCAAGGTGAAGCTGGAAAGCCACTTGAAGCATGGTTGTTCCCTGTGGCTGGAAGCAGTCGCATGTGTGTGTGTGGTATGTGGGGAGATAAGGAAACATCTTGCTGGCTGGAGAGCTTGGACCCGGGGTCGTTAGAGAGTCTGTATATAGAAATGGAGTAATAAAGTTACAAGAGAGTTCTTCCTGGACAAAGTCTGTCTCCCGTGGATTCATTTGCTGCAAATGATGCAGAGCAAGGACCTTTTTTCTGCACTATAGTTAATAGGTGGTACAATGCTGCCTGCCTTTTCAGTAATAATTAATGTTTACAAAATTAGTACTACCTTGGTTCCAGTTTGCACAAATCATCATATGCTGGTTTTAACAGACGGCTCTGTGATTGTTGACATGCAAATTTACACAGAAATGTCTTAAGTGGGTGTCAAATGCTTGACTTTCTCTTTTATAGTAATTGTGTTTAAGACAATGTGTTGTGATGAAACTGTTGACTGAACTTTTGCAGTGTGGTATCGGTGAAGAGATTTGGCATCAGATATACAGTGTAGCAAAAATAAATTCTCTACTTGGCACATTTCACATAGGTTTTTAGAACCTTAAATGTAACTTTATTGCCAAAATGGTTTACAGCTTGATCCAAATGACATAAAAAATTTCTGGATGAACCAATGAGATAAAGTCTGTAACACTTCTATCTTTTTTGATAGATTTGTATTTTTTTCCTATGTAAGTAATAATTTTATTAAACTAAAATACAAGGA
Source organism: Neopelma chrysocephalum (assembly GCF_003984885.1). Lineage (NCBI taxonomy): Eukaryota > Metazoa > Chordata > Aves > Passeriformes > Pipridae > Neopelma > Neopelma chrysocephalum. The sequence continues at coordinate 16,650,718 of NW_020897700.1, forward strand.
AAAATTAATATAAAAGAAAATTGGTCCGTTGCAGTGAAGACTTTGTACGATAAGAGTTGTAAAACCTCACAGTTTTATGCCAGGTGAATAAACCTTACTTTCCTTCCCTTTTCTTCATTTCTCTTTTCTTTAATATCTTAAAAGTTTTGAGCAGTGCTATGAAAATTCTGTTAAAAATAATTGATTAAAAGCCAGCAAATCGAAGCAACGATTTGTTTGAATGCCACAAAATAAAGCTAGTAAACTTTTTCTTTTTTTTTAAACAACTTTTAAAATTGTGAAAAGTGAACAAATTTTGATTGTTAACTATAACTGTTGACTAACAAAATAAATGTTTGAAAAGATATTTAAGTTAAGGAAATAAAGCATTTGAATTTGTTTTAATTGTTGCAATTTGGCTTTCTGAGCTTATTGTTTGGACATGTAAATTTTATATTGCATAAAATCATTTCACTATTAAGAGAGAAGGAAACTTTAAAGAGAAATTAGGGTGTGTAAAAGTTACTTTTCATATGCTAAATGACTGATAAACTTACACCCCTATTGACACTGTTGAAAAGATGGTTGTGTACTGTCTAATGCTCTTAATACAGTATTACAAATCAAAAAGATACTACATTACATGGAAACACTTTTTTTTTTCACTTCAGTCAATAACATCATTTCTAATAGATGAGGCCAAGGTTACAGGATTGCATTCTTTAGCGAACTTAAGCAAAACACATCATCCTGCAAATGTGAAAGGGACTTACACGGGAGATATAATTTAGATACCTATGCAAGCTTTCTGAGGAAAACTTCTGTGCATACAGACTTTCAAGCATCTATATAAGGGTTAACCCTTATATTCTTTGTATGTAAACTCTATGCAGAATAAGAAATTATCTTCCTGTGCTGCAAGATTTCAAAAGCAAAAATAAGTTCTAAATTGGTGGGGTGAAAATTATCAATGGTGCCCAATGAAATTTTTATCTGTAACACTCAATTTTTTAAAATCTCCATAATAGCACTGAGCAGAAAATCTGGTTCAAATCAGTTTTGCTGCCTTGTGTAGTGTAACTTTTCAAAGACTTCCAGAAAAGTCTAATATCAAAACCTATATTGTCCATGATCTGAAAATGTGTGTGAATAAAAATTGTGGTACGTGCTAGTAGCAAATTATAATATGCACTACAGATTTATCTATATTTCTTTAAAAATAGAACTTGACTTATGAATTACTTAAAATTACGAAAGGAGAGCAAGTACTCATTACATTTATTTTTGCATATTAGGGAAAATATTAATCTTTTTTCACTACAATAATTGTTTGAATGAAAAATTTTTTCAGTTAGGCTGGGCTTGAAATATTAAAATATCTTTGACTTATGATGTCAAAATATAGAAGCCAGTTTAGGAGCAGTAGTGAGAGACCAAAAATATCTGATAGGATAAAACATCAGTGAGACAGATGAGTGCCTGTGAAAATTGTAAACCATCCACCAATAAGGATCATATAATGAATCTGGTTGGAAAAGGTTGATTTTATGATTCTAATTAAAAATTAAATAAAGATACATTTGTAGTGGTATGGTTATATAGTCTGGCAAGAAAAAAATATAAACTAGAGCCTATAAATAGCTAGAGCTACAGGTTTTGAGTAGCTTACTCAGAACAACTTGCAACCCTCACCCCTGACCAAGACTGGGTGGAAGTCGTTTTCTCAAATGAAGATTATGCTCTTATGTTTGTTCTGTAGAGGTTAATATGCCCTTCTAGGATGTAAAGGATCTGAATTTGAATTTTGCTATTGAAGTTAGATCATAATACAGCTCAGTAAGTTGGGCAAGACTCTGAAAGAGAACTTGAGTCTGTAGGTTAACAGATATTTTATTTGTTTAAATTCATCTTTAGATTAATTAATTTTTTAGGCAGCAGAACAACCACTGAGCTTCCTTCTCCCACATGAGCTACCAGAATTAATTAATTAATTCCTCTAGTCCATTATGCTCTTGAATGCACATTCGGCTGATGCAGGTGCTATCTGCAGTTATAGCACTCCACATACATCTCTGTATTGAAGATTCCCTCAAGTACGGGTGATCTAACCATAGATATTACAATCCAGTAACCTAAAATGAATAAATTAGTTTTAGCCCATGCAGTACCCTTCTATAGCTAGTTCATGCTCCAAGGGTTCTGCTAAAGTTAGAGACTTTCTGTGTCTTTATTTTTGGCAGTAAATGACAGTGGGACCCCTGGTGGCCTAGTGGTTAGGATGCAGCACTCTCACCGCTGCGACCCAGGTTCGATTCCCGGTCCCCCGGGTAGATGGAGCTCGTTAGCCCTGTGAGGCCATCCATCTATGACAAGGTCACTCTAAACAAACCTACATCCTGAGGACCTCACTGCCATTGTCCAAGCTTGCTTGGCCCCGGCAGATGAACCTTAGGATTAAAGGGTGGGCTCAGTTCAGCGCAGGCTGTGTCTCACCTAAAAAATCCCTTGCGCAGGCTGGAAAGGTAAAAGACCTTTCCCAAAATCTTCGTTCGCGAAGACTGGCCATTATAGAAATATCAGTAGCATAAAAAACAGTGGGAAAAGACGAAGATCTGAGGACAGTGTTTCCTTTTTCTTTCCAGAATTTCATATGATATGATTTCTTGTAGCTAAAGTTGGATTGGATATTATGGAAATAAGAACAACTTTAATTTCAATAGTTAATATGTGTTTATATGATACTAATTCCCCTTTTTTCTGGGGGCTGGTCACATTATCCACCACAATAGGAAATAAACTTTCTGTGCCACATTTGTAGTTAATATAAATTTTATGTTTATATCTGCTATGCTAGCAGTCACTTTCCTTCCATTCCCCATCTATCTGCAGTGTCCACAGAAGACAAAATTTTTGAGAGGCATATCCTTTGAGAAGCATATTCCTTGAGTATTGGTGCTATTTTTTCTGCATAAAAGATTTCTCTTTGGCCTTTTTTTTCCTGAGTGCAACAACATAGTGAAAATGCAATTAAACTGTAACATGAAAAGTACATACACTTAAAACTAAATGAGATAAAGCACAAAAGAAAGATTCGCACATTATCTGCTTACTGCAGAAAAAAATTAGGTTTATTTTTAAATCCCTGAAACTTGAGAACTGGAGCTTATTTAATACATACTAGAACTTCTTTAGGCAAGTTTTCAACTCACAGCATGAGCTCAGTATTCCTAGTTAAGGCATATTAAATAAGAAATTGTGACCTTAAAAAGGAAATGTTCTAATTTCTGAAACCCACAAAGCCTTTTTAGTAGTAGTTGTTCCAAGGTACCATGCAGCAACAATGTATCATTATTAGGAGCAAAAAGAGCTAACATCATAGTTTCATCATAATGCTAATGTTGATTTATTCAAAGTGCTCAGCGCACTCTTATGCATCTCACAACTACAGACAGCAGTCTGAAAACCCTGTCTGCTACCAAATTTTCTAGGCTCTGAAAAAAAAAAAGGAAATTAAAAAAGACAAATGAGGAAACACAGAGGAACTTTTACTCTTTCACTTCTTTGAAGGAATGTTTTTTACCTGTAACTTTTCTGTGTTCTGTCATTTACCCTAGTAACTTGATTTGCTTCTGTCTTTAAGCAGGTAGGGTGTCAAGTCCACTGTACCTATAGAGCAGAGGTATCCCCCAAGCCTGGTTATGATGGGATCACAAAGAAAAAAGAACAATTCTAACCCTGAGGAGAAACTACAAAGATTGAGAAGGTTTTATGTCGGTGTGCTGAGAAATATGAAGATCAGATGAAGGAGTTTTGAGGCTGACACATGACTTTTAGTACAGGTTTCTGCAAATTTAACCTATCTGCAATTTCAGACTTCAAAATTTTGATGTCGGTGTTGAGAACATGAACTGTTCATGGTGCCATATTAACAAAAATGACATGAACATTGACAGAGGTCATCTGTGATTGAAGTACAAGTTATGAACATAAATTAATTTTGAGGATTTCATATGATTGTGTTTTTTTATCTCTGACCTTCTCAAACTTGCAGTGAGCAACAGATATAAGCCTTGTACAAACTTTTATAAAATTTAAGAATTTATTTTTAATATGGAAATTAGGGCTATTTAAAAGACGTTGCAGGTGATTAAACCTTAAGAAAAATGACAAGCAAAATTATGCACTAGAGAATACAGCTATCAACAAAATAGCAAAAAAAGTCCAGTGGCAGTGCTAAAGTGAACTCATCTTGCATTCAAAATATAATGACTGCCCTTGATGACTACAGTGAAACTATTTACTAGCATTAGGAATGTGTTTACTTACAAGACATCTTATAGACCTATCACAAGGAGTTTAACTGCCTGATGAATTTTATGTAGCATTAAAATTGTTTTGAAACCCTCTCACTCTTTATAAAGCTCCTGATAGTTATTCTACTTCATATAGGTGGGGTTTTTACCATAATTATCAGCTCTGTCCAAAGATAAATTAGCTGCTTCCTAGTCAGTACATAGTTAACTACTTGTTAGCTACCATCAGATTCCTTATATTTTCCTCTTCCTTCTTTATAGTCTGCATTCTTTAGAAAATTAAGCTTTTAGGGTCATCTTTTCCTGTTTTTTTTTCCTTTCTTCTCCTGCCAGTCCCCTCAGAATAACTTTTTAAGCATATTGATCAGGTTTAGTCAACATGGAAACAGAAATTGTAGATGTAGAGATCCATTCTACCATGTTTGTCCTAATCAATAGCTTTACAAAATGAACTACCTAATTCATATCTTGCAAAGAGGAAGGAAGATGTTTTCAATACGTGCTGCACATGAGTAATATCAGGCCAACCACTATTGACATGCCAGCATGCCATTTGATTTATCTATTTGGTCAACTCATCATGGACTCTGACTATTACCTGGTAGCATGTTATAGAACGCATGGATTTACTGTGAAAAAGGAGAACATTTTGGAGCAAGGAAAAGTAAAAAGCAAAGGTAAAAATTGAGAGATGGAAGACAAAAATCTGTGAGAAAACAAGTTCTATTAGGCTGGTGGCTCAAAAAGCAATCTATATCCTTTTTTTTAATCCTTATAAGATGTGGCCAAATTATTTTCATTTTCTCACTAATAAAATGATGTAAGTTCATAAAAGAGATGAAAAAAGGCAAACTGGATCACAAACTTCATGTTTCTGTAAAGGGAGGACTGAGTTCTTTCCACAGAGAACACCATAGATTGTCATATTCTCAGGATTTAAACAGAAAAGTGTCTCAAACGTTGACTCTTAATCCTTACGCAGGCAGACATGTGGACCTTCATACTAATTTTTGTCCATACATCTCAGGGCTGAATCATGTGGGCTTTGAATACCTGAGTTAGATTAGTTATTAGCCAGCAGGGGTTAATATGCCTGTCTTTCTTCTTTGGCTTCCACCTCTTCCTTGGAGGAATGGGTGACTTACATGGAAAGTTTGCTGTTGATGCACAAAGCGGTGTGAACTGCTTTGTTTTACTGCAGTGACCAGGAGAGTGCCTAGTGTTTAGTGAACTAATTTAGTATTAACATGGTTTAAACCTGTCCTCTGACTGATTTGTATTAAATGAAGCTTGGCTATCTTAGATAAATTTTATAGAAAGTCATCCAGTATCAGTTTGCATACAGTGCCTTTGTAATAACACTACTTTATGAAGCATCAGTATTATTCTGTGGTGGTAATTTTTTGTTTATGGGAGCATTACTGTGTAAAAACAGCTACAGTGGTATGATAATCTTTGGGAGAACTAGTTTATTACGATTCCTTCTTCTTACCTTTACTAAAATTCAACAAATGAATATGAACATTATCTTTGGGTAGCTGAGGATTTTTTTATGCTTTTTTAAAACTTTATCTCAGAATAGCAGAAGGCATTCAGAAGATTCTATTATTTAAAGCAGGAGTAATAGAAATGGAAGAAATGAAAGAAGTTCTAAATTCTGTACTTTAGAAATAATAAGACAAAATGCTGTTCTAAAGTGTTGCAAAGGACAGCAGAGAAGAGAGATGTGCATGTGTATTAGTGTGGAATGAGCAGTATTCATCATTTTCCTTTTCTGAAATGACACTAGAAAGAATACTCATTTCACTCCAAGAAGATAGAAGAGATGAGGTTTCTGAACAGATTATAAGACTTCTGTACTCTGTTATCTGTTGTCAGATTTTTATATAGTTAAAGCTTAACCCTAGGTGTACCCTCTATAAAGAAGATTTTTCCTACTGAGTACCATTAATGTGAATAGTATTAATGGAAAGCAAACTGTGAAGGGAGCAGGAATTGCTTTCCAGTACACTACTGCACTGTATCAGATACATATGGTGAAGACTTTCTCAGTATGGGGAAAATTGAAAGTATGGTCAGGCTTGGACAAATTTTTTACTGAAGTTGCTGGTCCTCTTTTGTTTTAGAAATAAATCAAAATTCTATGATGACACTGAATTGAGACTTCTCAGAATTAATTACTATTTGTTCAGAGCTGAGGGGCTTTTTACCCTCCGTAAATTTTATTGCCTTCAAGTATTTAAAATGTGAGTTGTTTTAGTATCCTGTGCCCTCACCAAAAATCAGGCTACTGTCTATTACAGTCTCAACCACTTTACCTGGTCAACTTTTTTCAAGGAAATATCTTCCCATGGAGAATTTTTTTCAACAAATTTATATTTTCTAATAAAACTGTATGTAAATGAAAAACATTTTCTGATTCTGGCAAGAACAGTGTCTCCAATCAACTTTATTCCATATGATCATTATTCTCTCAGTATCCATAGCATCAAAATGCTTACTGGTGCATTTTAAACTCTTCTGTGACACTGAAGTATATTGAATAGTAAAGAAAGAAACTGAGATGACTTTTACTGTATTTTGTGGTTTTAGCACATGTACAAAAACACTCAATGTGGACTGAAAATATGAAGTTAAATTTCTCTCTAGCAGAAAATTGTATTTATCCTTATTTGTTTACCAGAATTATTCATTCCTTAATAATTTAGTTAATTATCTTTGATTTTATGAAGTACTTGAAAAAAGCATGAAAGGTCATAATGATTTTTCCAGTGTTCTTTATCAGAATCCTTATGAAAAGGAAGAGTTTAGTTATTCCTTCATGTTGCTAAGTGCGCCATATATCTTCATTACAAGTTTAATTTTGATTTTGTGGAATCACTCGTGGCATATTATATAGACTGGATTGATCAGAATCCTAGCAAACATAGCATGAGGACAACTGTAGTACAGTAACATATTATTTACATGACAGGTTGACTTTCTCTAATGCAATGTTTAGCTTTAATATTACAGATGTGCTTGAGCCTTTTTTAATAGCTTACTTATAGACTAAATTAAGGCAAAATTGGATTTTCACAGAAAATATTAGGGAAGTTAGGAGAGGTAAGAAACATAACCACATAAAATGTGGAGAAGCAGTAAAGCAACACGCACATCCTTGCTTTACTTTACATTGGAAAATTATTTTTTTTTTTAGTACTGAAGTGGAAAAACCCTATAGTTCAATACAAGGCTTCTGTGTTTTAATTTGTTTTGCAAAACAGTTACCTTATTTAGTTCCCTCATTTTCTTTGAGTAATTGGATTACTGAATGCTTCAATCAAGTCCACACAGAATCTTTGAATACCACAAACCAAAGTGGAGAGTTCAATAGAACTCTGACAGATAAATGTTTCAGATAACAGCAGGTTAAGACATGAATGGTCACTGTTTTGGTTTTCAACATTTACCCCTTTTTTCATGTACAAGTTATTAGGAGCAGAACAGTACATCATATGAATAGAAGTATATTCTTACCACTGGAAAACATTTCAAATAACTTGGTATTGAAAACAGGTCATGGTGGATGTGTAGATTATTAACACATTTGGGATCATAATACAGATGTCTTTATTCTAAATGCTTTGTCTGAATCAAATAAACAAAAGGAAAATGATGTTTTACTATTTTTTTATCTGTGGTTTTTTTGCATTTCCTTAGATGTGAACTTAGGAACCAAAATCACATGTTTAAGGTCTTTCATTAATTTTTTTCCTGTCTTTGTGTCTTCCATCAAACTTAGTTCGGTCATGACTGGAAAATCTGACTTCCCATGGCTTGAACAGGTGTATTCTTGTGCTGGGTAAAAAACTGGATGGCTGGGCCCGTGGAGTGATGGTGAATGGAATTAGATCCAGTGGGTTGTCAGTCACTAGTGGTGTTCCCCAGGTCTCAGTTATTGGAACCAGTCCTGTTTAATATCTTTATCAATGATTTGGATGAGGTATTGAATGCACCCTCAGTAAATGTGCAGAATGACACCCAATTGAGTGGGAATGTTGATGTGCTGGACAGTAGGAAAGCTCTACAGAGGGATCTGGACTCCCTGGGTCAATGGGTCGAGGTCAATTGTATGAGACTCAACAAAAAGAAGTGTTGGGTCCTGCCCTCAGGTCATCCCAGCCCCATGTAGGGCTACAGACTGGGGGAAGAGTGGCTGGAAAACTGCCTGGCAGGACCTAAGGGTGCTGGTCAACAGCAGCTGTACATAAGCCAGTGCCTAAGTGGCTGAGAAGGCCAGTGGCATCCTGGCCTGTATCAGCAATAGTGTGGCCAGCAGGATTAGGGAAGTGATTGTCCCCACTGACGAAGCCACATCTCAAGTACTGTGTCCAGTTCTGGGCCCCTAACTACAAAAAAGATACTGAGGTGCTGGAGCATGTCCAGAGAAGGGCAATGGAGCTGGTGAAGGGCAATGGAGCACAAGTTTTATGAGGAGCAGCTGAGGGAGCTGCGGTTGTTTAGCCTTGAGAAAAGGAGGCTCAGGGGGCAACCTTATCATGCTCTACAACTACATGAAAGGAGTTTGTAGATAGGAGGATGTCAGTCTCTTCTCCCAAGTAACAACCAATAGGACAGGAGAAAAAGGCCTCAAATTGAATCAACGTGTGTGTATGTGTGTGTTAGACTGGATATTACGAAAAACTACTTCACTGAAAGGGTGGCCAGGCATTGGAACAAGCTGTCCAGGGAAGTGGTAGAGTCATCATCCCTGAAAGTGTTCAAAAAATGTGTAGATGTGGCACTTGGGGACATGGTTTATTAGTGGACCTGGCAATGCTGGCTTAACTGTTGGACTCAATGATCTTAAAGGTCTTTTACAACTTTAATGATTCAATGATTCAGTGCCAAATTGATTTTTAAAAGCATTAAATTGACTGTTTTTCCCAAGGTGGTGGTTATCCCTCAAGAAGTCTAAACTGGAGTGAAGGTTCTTCCTGCCTCCCACAAATTGGAGTAGAGAAAATAAACTTAGAGTCGCCTGCAGGATCTTGAGTCTGAATTCAGAAGTGAAGAATAGGAGTGTAGCCCTTGCTGTTGACCATTAGATTCTAGGGACTGAATCAAAAATTGGGAAAAAAAGTAATACTTTGTTCATCTGCTGTTTCTTGTGGCATGTCTTGTCTTTAAAAGGGGTCTGTTGGATATCATTATGAGATTGCACATTATTTTACAATCAAAAGCACTAAATACTCTCTGAGAAACTGTCAAGACAGATTTTTCCTTTTTATTAAAACATAATATTAAAAGATAAGAATAAGGTTAGGAAAATCATTCTATTTGCTAAACACTTTTTGTCCATTATTTTGTTATTTATACAGTGGGACCCCTGGTGGCCTAGTGGTTAGGACGCAGCACTCTCACTGCTGCGACCCAGGTTCGATTCCCGGTCCCCCAGGCAGATGGAGCTCGTTAGCCCTGTGAGGCCATCCATCTATGACAAGGTCACTCTAAACAAACCTACGTCCTGAGGACCTCACTGCCATTGTCCAAGCTTGCTTGGCCCCGGCAGATGAACCTTAGGATTAAAGGGTGGGCTCAGTTCAGCGCAGGCTGTGTCTCACCTAAAAAATCCATTGCACAGGCTTGAAAGGTAAAAGACCTTTCCCAAAATCTTCGTTCGCGAAGACTGGCCATACTTATACATTTGTTCAGTATGAACTTACCTTGCTCTCAGTACTGTTTTAAAAATCTGCTATTCACCATGCAGATCCAATAAACTAGGAAGGATCACTCGTGTACTATTTGTTAATGTCCATATCATAAAATGGTATTTCCTTGATTTCGCTAAACAGAAATTATAGAGGTACAAAAAACCATAGACATGACTTCTCATTTTTACAGTACTCAAGTTAAGCAAATGCCAAATTAAAATGACAAGTAGTCCATTTATAGGAAAAAAAAGCAACCCAAACAAACCAAATAAAACTCAGACTTTGAAAGTCCGATGAGTTTAGTCATTACTCCTGGTATGTTTTCTGTGTATTAGCTGCAGGAATCTCATGGTACTGACACAACTTCAGATGGTGCACTTAACACTCTGATCAAGACTTTGCACATTTTTATCTGTTTCAGCTGGCATCACTGCTCTGGAAATCTTCAGTATGTGTTTTACAATAGCATGCAGGTATCACAGGAAAGTGTGCCTTCTTCTATCTGAAAAAGTCAGTTTGACTGATGCAGAATCCACAGAACTTTCATATATTTTTCTTGCTGAGTTAATTTTTGGTGCACTTGTGGTGTTTCTGTGAGTGGAATATTACTTTCAGTACTGTTGTCTATTCAGAAACATTCTTCAAGCAGGGAAACCTGGATAGGGAAGGCATATAATACTTGTGGAGGTGAGGAAGAGAGAGGAATATATATTCAGTACGTGCACATTGTTAAGCATACATACTCAGACAAAATTACTGCACTCCAATAAAGTTATGTTTAAAAAAAATAGGCCACATATATTGTGATAAATGAAAACATTCTTTCTAGGTGATAGGTTTTCCAGCTCTTTCAAGAAAGGTATAAGAGAGCTCCAGAGACCTTTACACACAAATACATTATCCATCATTCTGCTGTTTTCTGCAAATTGTAGTGCATACTAGTGCTACTGTGAAATCTGTTTATGAATACACACGTAGCAATACTATTAACTTGCCTTTTAGCTTTAGTTAGATATTCAAAAAGTGATGCAGGTTAAATTTTGTATTAAATAATTAGTAGATTTAAAGACACAAGAAGTTTGTGTTAAACAGCATGACTAGAAGTACTCTGATGTCCTAATTATTCAGAAATAGCTATGGTAATTTATGGTTTAAACTGCTTTACAATTCATTTTTACTCCCATTTGTACTTTACTTGTTTTTTCCTAGACTGTAGTACTGTGCTAGTTCATCTGCATACAAAATGAAATTAAGACACTAAAATAAGCTCTGCCATGACTTTAAATGAACATAAGAATTATATGGATGTTACCTTACAATGCAGTAATAAAAAAAAACAGTTCTAATTCACTTATGTTTATGTGTAAGGATAAATGTATGGAGTCAAGATATAACTGGTTTATGGAAAATGAAGTCAGTTACCTGGAACATTCCAGGAACTTTAAACTAATTATTAATTAATTTAAATTAATTTCACATAGATCTCATATAGATTTCTTTGACAGTTTTCAAACTGCTGTAAAGGCGGCCCCTAAGCACAGAGAAAATAATATTAGGGAATATAATTTCAGTCATTTAACTAAACTGTTTATGATAAAAAAATTGTAAAATTTTAGTTACAAAGGCATTGTTATTTTAAAAGAATTTGTGATGAAATATTTATTGCTGCTGCAATAAATAATTCAGGGTTACCAGGCATAAACAGGATTTGTTGACCTGAAATAACTTTCAGTTCAGTAAAATATAAAAAAAAAAATTAGTAGCTCAAAATAGTTATTCCTATGGCAAAATTTATTTCTCCAGTTATAACCAGTAAATTTACATCTGTATGTCTCATTTCATAAATTGCTCTAAATTACTCGAGAAAGTATGACATGTAACAAACTATTTAGCTTTATTAATGGACATAAAATTAGTCTTCCTTTTGGAAATTCCATATACAACAAACATTATACCAGGATTTTAATATTCATTCATTTGAAACATTTCTTCACTTGTGTAGCTAAGCCATTGAAACAATTGACAGGAACTTGTTACCTATGCTGACCCTAAGCTTCAGTTTAACTTTCTGTCATTTTCTGATGGGAAGAAATGCAACAGCTGAACCAGATGTACCTTGAATAGTAGTTTAATATTATTTTTTATGTTTTTGTACAATTAGTTCTGTAGCTTGTACTTCTGAAATGCTGAAGGATCATCTATTACTATAGCCCTAGATTGATCCATATGTAGCAATACTAGTGGGTTTTATCAAATTCTAATATTATCCAAGAAAAAAGTACTATTTTTTCCATGTTTATAAGGGCAATTTGTCACTAGACAGAAGTTATATCAACTAATACAAAAAGCATGACAGTTGGAATGTCTGATGAGAATTTTTCTTTCTGTTGAAAGCTAAATGCTTTCTCATTCATAAAGATATATACACTCTTCTCATAAGATTGATTTTCCATGATGTAGGAGATAGGATTTTGTATTTTGACTTTAGTTTGCTTTTATATATTTATTAGACAAGAATAATCTATTCTATAGTGAACTATTTCTACAAAGACTACCAGATATGAAATTGAAACTGTGTTTGTGTGGTTTAGCAGCAAAACTATACTTTAATTCTTTTTTTTTTTTAATTATATTTCACAGAAAATATTATTAGTTTAACCTCAGAAAGAGAAAATTTTTTTGGTAGTCACGTTGCTTGAGTCATCTCACTAGGGCATTATATTCTGTGAAAGAAATTAGTTTTATATTTGTATGAGTGGCCATCTCTGGGGTGTCCGGTATTTTTTAAAAGACTTATACATAGGTGTAAAAATAATTTTAATTGGACTATTTATGTAGATTATTGCTTTCATAAATTTTCCATAAAGAAATATTCTCATACATCAAGATGAAGTTTTTTGATACTTCACTTTTCCATGTCTTTTTTCTTTTCATGGAGTGATATTCTCTCCTCAAAGACATCTGGAAAAGCATTTTGCCTTTTTGTTTTAGTACAGTCTAGCTTTCAGCATGATTTTTAATAATTGTAGATATTTTGAGTTAACTTTAACACCTTCAGAAAAAATCCCACAACTTTGCTGAATGTATGGAGCAGACAGGATCAGTCCTACTCTGAAAAAAAAGAGATGTATACACAGTGCATTGTGCTATGCATCACTTTTAGCTTACTTAAAATGGCAGAATTAAGTAATGAACGTTCAAGCATATTTGAATTACTTTCTTTTAGCAAAGTTCAGAGAGTGATGGTATTGCTTCACCATGTACATGTATATTCTTCATAAAAACATTGTTTTTAAGGCTCTCTCTTACTGTCTTTAAAATATTTACCTTTTATAGGTTATTGTGGGGGTTTTTTATGTAGTTTGATTTGCTGGTGGTTTTCTTTTCCTTTCAGAAATCCACACATTGGTCTTTGTTATCAGTTTGTTAACTGTGTCTCTGAGACTCATATATACAAATGTGCAGTGTTTTGCCTTTGTTCTCTCTGAAGGACTGTAAAGATCATAGCCCACCTTAATAACATTTACACTATTAACTTTCATGTTTCACACAGGTAAAGGACGTATAATTTTTAGTATCTAACTATTTTTGTAAAAGAAATCAATTAGAAATTCCATATATCAAAATTATTATGATATTTTTCTAAATATACTTTTTCCTGAAAAGTTCCACTGATTAACAGTTTAGATTATAACACACACCCCCACACTTCCTTTGCTGGATTTACTAACGCCTGAGAAGCTTTCAAAGCTGCTACAGTGCTCCTGTATGAGTCTGTCTGGGATAAAGTTAATTTTCTCCATAGCAGACCCCAAAGAAATCTCATTTGTGACCAAGACCTTGCTGAGTTTTAGCTATCACTGAACATTCTTGAACAGCATAAAGGCCTTTTCTTTTTCCCACTCTGCCCCACTCAAAGCAAAAAGTTTGGAGAGGACATGGCTGGTACAACTGGCCCAATTTGGTCAAAGGGATATCCCATACCATATAACATTCTGCTTAGCAATAACAGCTGGGCAAAAGGAGGAGGATGGGGAGGATATTGGTAGTTAAGACATGGCCTTGTTGCTTGTGGTGGTTTCTAGAAGATGGCTGGACCTCTGTCTGTCAATGGAAATTTAGTGAATGAATTCCTTATTGAATTCCTTCTGAATTCCTGGGAGATTGAGCAAGTGACTGGGTGGGCAGGAACCTGCCATTCAGGGTCAACCCACCACAGTCCCTTAGTAACAACTAGAAAAAAAATGGACAATGTAAAATTTTCTAGGAGCAAATGTTTCATATCAGTAAAACTGAAAATACTTGACATTTCTTTTTTAGCTTTCCTTGAGCAGTAATGATGTTGCACTTTAACCATATGGTTTAAATGCCGCTCAATGTCTGTGCTACTTTTTCTAGTAGAGGTCCCGGGGGAAGGTAGCAGAAAGACATCAGAGCTCTGCAAGGGAAGCTTAGAAGCCAAAAATCCAGTGTTGTTTCAATGTCTAACACAGGAATTACATACTATCTGTATTATGGCATGCTAGTTTGGATAATTGAATGACCTTTTTTGGTGACAGCTACTTGATCAGGGGATGAGTTAAATTTTCTCTATATAATGTTGTTTCATATATAGAAGCATATTTAATCCCAGAGAAAGCCACATATTCCTATGGAGGAAACAATACTCTTATACTGTACTATAAATCAAAATGGACGAATCTGTTCTTCATGTGAAAAGTTGCCAAAGAGGAAAATTTAATATTACCATGTGATACAGCAGTTACTACCTTGGTTCTTGAAACCGAATCCTAACAGCCTTTCCGATTTTTAACTAAGTAAAAGCAAAATTCCAGTCAATAATTTAACTGAAAATTTTGATTATTTTGATCATTGTTGCTAAAAGTAATCAGTTTGGTTTTTGAATAACAACTGAGCAATACACAGGTTGTTTTATCTAACTGAAAACTGAGCTAGCCCTTTATGATATTCAAGCCTTACTTCAAATAGGCATTAAAATGTGTGAAAGGTTGTTCAGACTATGACCTTTTCAAAACTGCTGTCGCTGTGATGCACATTTCCTGCTCTTGGTGACATTGGGTAACGTGTTTGGCAGAATAGAGGATTGCCTGCTGTGCTGCAATTGAAAAGCAATCAACCATTTGAATAAAGGTCCATGTATCTGTGATGAGGCAAATATGTAATTTGTTTCCCAATTTGTTTTAAAGAAACTCTTTTTGCCCTTGGTTTGATGTTAAATGAATAATAAATATTTTTCAAAAGATAAAGATAATATGTGAGAAAGACACGCACAATAAATACTAGGTACAGCTAAGGATTTAATTGAAAGTAATGAATTGCTGCCTTGAAACTGCTCAAAGGACATCAGTCTATATTTACGCTTAGAGACAGCAGTACTCTTATTCCAAATTTATTCAACTGTTTGTGTCAGACCTGTATGCATTTTCCATTCCCCTGTGTAAGGCAAGTAGCATGTCTGGAGCCCACAGATCATTTGACCGATTTAATGGTCCCTGATCAAATGTAAGGAGGGTGATTAAGGAAGGGGATTTTCACAAGGCTTAGTATTGTGCCCAAGGATCACCTCCCAGCAGCGAAAGAGGATTGGGCAACCCTTTCTTGGTTCCCACAAGCACGCGAACCGTCCTTGCTAGGATAGTAATGTCACCTGAGGGAACTGGCAGATCCCTAGCTATGAGGTTGCACAAGACCTTGCTGTCTGGGTCCTGGGCACAGGACCAACTTTGTCGTAAAGTTGATTTTGGTACAGGCAGGAAGCTGAACAGGATACCTCACTGGAGGACAGGCTGTGCAGTGGAGTTGTCACAGTCATTCATTATGCTCTGATATCAAAGCAGGGGTTTAATAGCTCTACGAGTGAGCAAAGAAGTTTATAGAGGCAGGAATCTGCAGAAAACCTTTTTAATTACAGGAGGCGAGGGCCAGGCAGCTGCTGAGGCCCCTGATGTGGGCACCTGGAACAGAGCAACCCCATAAAGGGGTTGCTACCAGGAAGAAGAGGAGCAGGTGAAGGCTCTGTAAGGTGGGAAAAGTTTCAGACTAATAAGCAAAAGGTCTTTTGTGTAGTTCACGTTGCATTGTGATTTCTCCTCATTTTCTTCTATGGTGTTTTTGTTCCCTGTCTTCAATTTGATTCAAGTAGAGGAGGTGTGATTTGATTTTTCTCTTTTCTGAGGAAACTAAATTCTGTGAATTTTGCTGAAGATGGCAACTCAGTGCTGGTAAGAGAAATGGATTCACATGGGCAGAGATGCTAAACTGATTGTTTCTGGCTGACAGATACACTTTTTTGGGAGATTTCAATATTTCAGGTTACTAACTGGGTATTCAACACTTACAGATCTTGGTACTATTTGGTATCATTTTCTTCTCCTTTTTCTCACTGTAGTTTTGCCTTTGCAAGTTGTCATGGTTTTAGCAAGGCCCAAAATCCAATTCTGATTCTTAGCCCCCCTCCCACATCTCAACCTCATGTGAGATGGGTTTTCCAGACAAAAACACGAGACTCAATATGGGGGGAAGGAATATATTACAGGACTATACAGCAAATAAATACTATAATACACTGCATACAATCTTAACTCTATATCTATCTCTACCATGACAGTAATATTTACAATGGGCCCAATCTCTTCTTCCTCCAAATAAAAGTCCAGGAGAGAAGAAGAAGAAAAGACCCCTTCCAGTCTCTGAGCAACAGGTCTCTCTCTAGGCAGCAGGCTTTCTTCTTCTCTTTCAGGCAGCAGAAGCAGTTGCTGGCTCTCTGCCAGCACACACGAGGGGGTCTCCAAGCCCCTCGGCCCTCCGTCCTCAAACGGGGGTCTTTCCGTGGACTACGTAACCCCAGACAAGGTCGTTCCACCACGGTCATATCACGAAGCACGGGGGTCTTCGTGACGGTCTGGTATCCTCAGGGGAAATCAAGCCCCTGTGCAGAGCTCCCATGCTCTGCCTCAAAGATGGCTGCCAGCTTCTCTGAAGCTGGAGCAGGGGGGGCCAAGGTCACCCCCCCCACACACATTCCTTCGGCCGTCCTGGCTTATCTCTCAGGAGGCCATGAGCTTCCTAGCTCCTCTCAGCAGTGCATACTGCACTTTAGGACTCCTCTCAGTCCACCACCCCCTCCTCTTTCTCGGAGGGGTCTCTAGCGAGTTTGGGGGTTTTGGTTTATCCAGTTCTTACCCCGCGAAACTCTGTTCCTGCTGCTGGCTTGGTTCTCTTGTCCTGTTGCTGCTTTTCCTTCTCCTCAGACACCTCTGTGTCTGCCTTAGCTGCATACCGGCTTGTGTTGCTCCTTTTGGTCCTTATCAGTTGGCTCTTTGCCACTGCTCTTCGGACGCTGCTGTTCCTGGTGCTCCGTCACCCGCTCGCAGTGGAGAAAACTCCTTCGGCATCTCAGACACAGGCACTTAGTTCAGTTCTGAATCCCTGCAGCCCCCCAACCGGGGGCTGGGGGGGGCAGAGGCCCCCAAGGGGCCGGAGCCCCTTCTCCTCGTGGCCTCTACAACATGGCCACCTCTTCTTCTCACAAGTACTACTGCTTCTTTTCCGGTCTCCAGAGATATGTTTATATTTTGCAGGAGCATTGATTGGTCAAGCCCCAAGGGTCACCACCCCCTGGGGGTTACCACTTTCTTAGTTTCAGGGGGAAAACCTGGTTCAAACCACTACACAAGTGTGGCACTTTGTCCTAATTTGTTCCAACTTACCTTTACAGGACAATAAAAAAGTGACTTCATTTGAATAGGGATCACCATTCTCTTAAGTGTATTTAGTCTTGACTTTGAAGGTTGAAAAAAGCCTGTACAGTCATAATGTCTGTGTCTATTTCTGCTAGACAGTCCTCACCAATAAATATTAAGCATACCAGAAGATCTGTCAAATGATATAGAGGTGCAAATCTTTGCAGTACTTTCAGTCACCCTGCAAGAAAGTGGGGAATGGGGGAAAAGGAGGGGGGGGGCATGGCACTTTTTTTGTGTGTGTGAGTATAGAGGAGTCAGGCAGGAAAGAATAGAGGAGAGGACCTCCTGGTCCAAGACCCAGCCAAAAATTGATTTTACACACCGACAAAGTAAACTGTTGTATAAAGCATTTACTTGACTGAAGCTGAAGGAAAACTATGACACAGCAAGCTAATGGTCAGCAGTCTGTATGATTTTCTTTCACCCCTACAAGTGGGAGCAGGACTGAGGGATGAGAGCTGCAAGGGGCTGTTGCTGAGGGCCGTGGGCTGAAGCTGCAGGTGCTCATCGTGCCCCTGCATGGCTGTGGTGCTTTTGTTTGTCCTTGTTTTTCACCCTTCTATCTTTGAACCACAAGTGCAGCCAATGCAATCTTCTGTTTTGTCTTTGACTCTGAGGAAACTTTGAAGGAGATCCAAATTAATGCTTTCAGTGACAGCAGAGTTTAGGAAAAAAGTATGTGACACAGAATTGCTTGACAGAGTTGTTAAGAGAAGCTCTTTCTGGGGTGGAAATGGAAATAGCTCACTCTTGTTTTATCTTTTTCAAAGCAAGTTTGCACTTCTACTCTTGAAAACCTCCTGGGAGGAAAAACAATATTCTAACAAAAGTTTATTTCTGCCCCTGAATTTTTTAAAGCAGCCTTGCTGTACAACTATTTTACACTTTTAAATTATTAGAAAATAGAAAATGTTGATTTAAGTAGACCTTGAATTATTTTACCTTTCTGTAATTATCTTGAACTCCACATTTTTAATCCTACTTTTTGGTAGGATTCCCTCACATTTTATCCACCAATTTTTATTTTTTTGGTAGCTGAATATGTGCAGGCATTTTGTTGTTGCTCATCAGTGACATAGCACATTCTTCTGGCTATATATTGGTCATCTTTTGAAGCTCTTTGATCTTCTATCTCATTGCCAAACATTACAAGGTTATACCTTAACAGTATGAGGCAGCAGAGTCCCTCAGACTTGTTCATCTGTAATTGAAGTGCCGATGAACTCATGCTCAGAATATTTATTTTCATGATCAACCTTTTGTGAATACTCTTTGTGAATAAGGATATAGTTCAGATATTTCTCTATTTTGTTAATAATAATTGTATTCAAACTATGACCATGTTTAAATTGGTACTTTAATGATTTTCCTTGTGGTGAAGGACAATAATTTTACCGTTTTTCTCTTCTATAAAATTTTTTTCTTTGTACCTGTGATGTGGCAAAAATTACTACTTTCTTTTCTACCAAATTTAATTAGACAAGTGGCTCTTTATTTCTTTTAAGAGGAATGACCTTTGTACCTGGCTACTGTACCTTGTTTTTTTTAATTGTCAAGTTTGTTATTGTGCAGTCAGGGAAAATGCTATCACTTAAGTAATTTTTCTCAGCTATAATTTCTTGCCATAGTTTCCTCTTTCTCTTTGTCCTTCTGCCTCTACTACTCCATGTAGACAAACAACTTCAGAATGTACTGGACAGTTAAGTAATTTATTTTTTTTTCTTCCTATGCTTAAACTTAAGCTCCTAGGAAAGCTGAGGGGGAAAAAAATTATTGAATGTGAAGAGATGAGAAGAGACTTTTAAGTGTAAAGACAAGACACCTGTGACTTTAATCTTAACTTCTTTTAAAAGAATGTGAAATTGGTTTTTGTTTTTGTTTTTTTTAGGGTAAAGTTTTTAAATTTAGGGTCTTGAAGATGATTTTTTGAGATCTAGGGACATATGTCCTTCTACCTGTATTAGTTTCAGGTTGTAGTTAGTGGTAGGAAACACAATTTAAATTGAAGATGACTTATAAATGTTAGGGATAAGTCAGTTGCAGAAAGACAAATGAATAAATATGGAGTAAGAATTTTTCTCGCTTTAAGAATTTGCAAGAAATACTTATATGTCAGGATGTAATTTATGGAAGATGCACATTGAAATTACTTTGCATGCAAATCCATTAATAAAATCAGTTGTTTCAATTGTTAAAACAGTGTTGTTACAACATTGGCTCACATAACAACCAATTAACCGAAGATGCTATAGTGTCAAGACATGTTAAGGTGAGGCCCTCTATTACTATATTTAGAAAATAGATTAGTAAGAAGAGTTTGAAATCCTTTATCTCTTTAGTTTATTAAGATATGTGCTGTTAGTTATATGGTAGAAATGTATTACTACAAGCATTATATTGACAAATTTCGAATGCTGTTTGATTTATCCTAAAATAATCCACCTTTTTCTTTACATTTTTCCCCCTGCCCAAAATATTCCTAACCAAAATAAAAAATGCTATATTACTGAAGAATTTCATATACCAAGAGTGCTGGATAATGAGTAATGCAGATTTAGTGTCATGCTCAGTCCATGTAATTACAAGCTATTCTTGCTACTGAAATCAAAATTTGTCAAAGAACTGCTGCTAAAATACTACCGTTTAAGAATAGAAAGAGTCTAGAGCTTTAATATTTATGAGCAGATACTCACAGTTCATACTTAGGTCATGCTCAGTGTTAATGCCCTATGAGTGTTGGTAGGTGGTGATCAGTCTCATTTGCTCCTTTTTTTTTTTCATTCGTTCTTCCCACTAATGTCCCTTACATATTTTCTATTTTATGTGAAACTTGAGACTACACTGAACACTTACCAAAGTAATGATTACAGTCTTGGTTGGGGCTTTCATAGGTAGTGTATTAAACAAAGATACGACAGTAGAGTTAGAATTGTCATTTACAGAATGTTTTTAAATAAAAGAGGAGGGAATAGGACACCAGTAATAACCATTAGTTATTTGTACACAATTTGTACACAAATATCAATGCATTATTTCCAAAAACAGCTGCCACTTTGTTTTACATGACACGTAGGTAATGCAGCAAGTTGTGATGGAAGCCATGAATGCAAATCATGTTGTTAGACAAATAAAAAAAACAGTAAGTCTGTGAGAGAGGATTTATCATACAGAAAGCCTATGTGTGTTCCAGCCCAACTGTAGAACATGGTGATTCATTCTCTCATGAATTTACAAAGTTTCCATATGGAATGTTTCTTTAAACTGATTAGTTAAAAGGGAAAAGTGTGGATTTCTCTGAGTCTTTTGCATGCTAAAACATCCACTTAATTCCCAACTGTAAATTATTGAAGTGTGACCTAGAGCTTGCTGAACCCTGGGTCCTGTAGAACTAGCCTTTAAATAGGAAACCTGTATGAGAAATCTCAACTGACAATTTGAAACTATTTATTTTTTTTCTTAAAAGGTAAAAGAGTTTCATTTCTCACACTTTTTAAAATAAAAAATCTTTCATTTTTGTTTGTTATTTCATTTTATATCTGTTTAGAGTTTTAAATTTCAAGAGAATGTGAAAAATCTATGGGACTGCTTTGGCTGTCTTAGCCGTAATACGCTTTTACTGATAGCTCTTGAATAAGATATTTCTTTTTAACATAAGGCTATGATAATTTAAATGTTTTCTGCCTTACTTTCAAATGGAACAAAATACATTTTGTTTCCCATAGTACTGTAGATATTCTCAGAATGCATAGATATTATAGTTTTTTGGCTGAAAATTCAGTGTACGTTGCTAATATGGGTGCACACTTTCCTATTGTTGTGTTGTGGTATTTGACAAATATAGACTTACCTATCATCACATAAGCAATAACAAATTGCTGGGAAAATACTAGCATTCCTGGCTAGATTATTTGTCATCCTGACTGGTTTTCATTCTCCTAATATTGAATATACCGGGCTGCTTGCCTTCTCTGCTAAATTATTGAATTATTGTATCTAAATATAGAATCTGAAGTTCACCTTTTACTAGTTCACTTTCTAAATTTAAATGCTTAGAAAGAAGAACAACCTTCAGAAACACTGGATGTTTGTGATGGTGATGATCTCCTAAATGAGTGCTGCATCCTAAACAATTTTATCCCAGGAGACTTATCTACACTGTAATTCAAAACACTCAACTAAACAACAACAACAAAAAAATCTCCTAAACCCCCCAGAAAACTGAAAAAACATCCCTTTTCCATTATCATACTATCAAAAGTATACCTCCATTAAAAATAATTCCAGGAAGGAAAAGTAGTAGTCTTGATTTCCTGAGAGTCACTGAAAGAGTCAGGTATTTCATTAATGGGCTGCAAGTCATAGCCCATATTGCTTGAAAATATGGGGTTTTTTTGTTAACTGCAAGATTCCTGTAACTTTTTAGCAGTTCTATTCCAAGATGAAACTTATGGAAATACATTTTTTGGAAACATAAAATAAAAAGAAGGATTTGGCAAATATAGTGATTCTTGAAAGTTGGGCTGGAGCAGTGAAAAGCAGCAGAAGTTGGGTTTACTTAAGTTGGGTTTTTTTGTTTGTTTGGTTTGCTGTCTAAACTCATTTATTAGTATCTCACAGTAACTATTTAGAATTTATTGGTTTGTTTAAGTTTTCAGAATTGGCTGCACTTTAGTTCAAATTTATGTTTGTGAACATTTTGTTACCTCATTTGCAATTGCATGGATTTTACTTATTTTTTTTGTTATCAGTGATCTGGTAATCTGATAACCACTGGTTGGTGGACTGTTTCAGAGTATACTTTTAAACTCTTTCTTCTTAAATATGTACTGTATGTACTATAAACTATTTGATGGTCTACATAGCTGCTCCTTTTCGGCACAGAACAGTGTTTCTTAAACCTGCTAACCCTGAGGCTATAACTTAAGATCTCCGACTATGTCTGGAGGAAGAATCCTGCCTCTATTGAGGTCAATGGGAATTTTACCACAGACCTCAATTGAAGAAGTTGCATATGCAGATATGTATGAAAATATATGTATTGTTTTTGAATAGTTAATGGTGTAAAATTGAAATATTTATAAAACATTTCATAACAAATACAGTTTTTTGTTAGGGCAAAAATATTGCTTGTTTATTGCTGTCCATAATTGGCATACATTGACATATACCAATATTATAAAAATCATGTATATGTTATATATCATGTATATCGTATATATATTATGTAAGTCATTCTCCCTTATCTGAAAGAAGCTGTTTTGCATTCAGGCGTCAGATTCAATTATAGTACTAAAATGAAGTCCCAAGTGTAGTCTTAAATTGATTGCATTTTCATAGCAACATGCAACACAGTGTACTGTTGAGTCACCACACACCCGTCAATAATTCAGAGAGGTTGTCAGATTGAGATCTTTATTTTCCATTCAGAAAGCAGAAACAATAATGATTTATGGACTTTGGCCTCGAACCGTAACAATTCCATCACTTCAAAGTTGTTCTTAAGTTCTGCAATATGTGTACGTGACCTATGCTTTAAAGTACTCTTGGACATTGAAGACCTTATTTGAGGTTGGCACTAGTAGAAGAAAATTGGGTTTACATTAATTTCCATCAATTAATGTCTGTTTCTTGTAATAGTGGTGATACATAGGCACAAGGAGAAATATTTTCAAAAACTTATAGGAAATTTTTAATGTTGAATTGGGTTTGCCCATTTCAACTCAGTTTGGGGCGTAAGCAATTAAACCCACCATCAGTCTGGTCTATACATGTGAATAAAAATCACAGTAGTATAGTTGTATCAGCCATGGATATGTAGTCCTCTTAACTTTGTGCTGAAATTGTTATCAAGTAATATAACGAAAGCATGTCATTAGGCCCAATTTTATGGTTGCATGCTTTCTGTAGTACATTAAGTCTAGAAAATTTGTGCTGTATGAGAAAGCAAGAAATCAAAGCACGGTTGTCTAATAGACCTGTAAGCTTAAGAAGAAAAAGTGGTAAGATTTTTTTTCTGCCACTAAAATGAAGAACATAAATTCTCCGTGGTTACAAGAAATGTGCGTCAAGCTATGGTACTGGCGTATTAGCACTTCACTAGAGGAAATTAATCTAATATGACCAAATTATTACCAAATTATGCATTGTGATTTGTTTGTTCACACTATTTTTGTATGGGTTAGCCAAGTATTATTCAGCTAGGCTGTGAGGATAAGGAAAGTATTGCAAGGAATTAAAATGGTGGGTGTTTGTTCTGGAGGTTAGGAGTGTGGAGTGAGAGAATAAAAGGAAGTAACTGTGAAGGGCACTGTCTATTTCTACATTTGGAGGCATTTTAGTATTTTTATGCTCATTTTAGGACACAATTCTGTTATCAGAACACCTGTGTAGTTGAAGTTTTGGTAGTTGCAATTGACAATTCTGTTTTCGTTTTTCACATCATAACCTTTCCCTTGTCAAAAAGCCATAGTTCTATGGCAGTCAAAATGGAAACTGAAGATATAATGAGGAAGTATTATTGTGCACTGAACTTTGTCTTTCACCAAGAGATCTGCTCCTGACAAATAGTCCTTATCCTACATGGTGGCAGCAGCACAGACAGGATAGAAAGTGGACAGGTGGCTTTGGTAGCCTAATGTAGACAATCCATTTCCATGTTTTAGGAGCAGAAGGAACTGGAAGTTGTGGCCAGCAGAAACTTCTTTATCTTTACTGCAGCACTCTTAAAGCTCTGTTTGTTATCCAAATCACATTTGTCCTCATTGAAATTCCGCTAGAGGGTCATTTAACTCCTTGTCACCATTCACTTGAATGTCCTGCTCATCCATGCTCTGTTCCCTCAAATGTTACTATATTGCCACCACAGAGGTTTTGTTGCTTTATTTTTTTTTTAATTCTCCGTGTTGGTTAAGAACCTTGCCCCAGCTCTAGTTATTCTTGTGTTCAGTCTATGTGAATATCTATTTTATCTTCCTGTCAGAATTTGTGGAGCTTCTGGATGATGTTTTTAGTCATATGGTTTAGTTTTTGGTTGTCCTGTGAGAAGCATAGTGTTGGACTCAATGATCCTTATGAGTCCCTTCCAACTTGAGATATTTTATGATGTAAATTCTAGAGAATGCATTGTTCTATTACCTGCCACAGTATAGTGATCTTAGGGTAAAAAACTTCAATACGCATTTAAAAATACTTGATTTACTGTGTTGGTTTTTTTTAATGAAGAGTAAATCTTGTTACTAGATCATGCTCTTATATACAGTTAGTATATGACAGTGAATGAAAGCTTAAAAGTTATGATAAAGAGACTAAATTTGTTTCATTTCAGATTGACCTAGGTTAAACATTAGTCAAGGATGGAACAAAAGACGTAGTATCACTTTATGCACACAATTCAATCCTTTTTGTATCTTACATGCAGTTAAACAAAATGTAATTAATAAACAAGCTTTTTTTTTTTTTTTAAGGGTATCTTGGTCAGGATGGCCATTTTGGATCATGTGAAAACAAGTACTGTGGTCTGGGCAGACACTGCGTTGTGAATGGGAAGACTGGTCAAGCTGAGTGTCTGTGCATGGAGCACTGCAAGCCGCATTACAAGCCTGTGTGTGGTTCTGATGGAGAATTCTATCAAAACCACTGTGAAGTGCACAGAGCTGCCTGTCTGAAAAAGCAAAAGGTCACCATTGTACACAATGAAGATTGTTTCTTTAAAGGTAAGTGTGGCTGAACAATACCTGGAATGTTGCTATCGAGTATGTGTTTTTAAGCCATTCAATTAAATCTCTGTGGAGTTTGCACTGAGTGTACAGTGAATAAACGATTCTAAGTTAATATGGTAAGTATTGCACTCCAGAGATATCTTATGGATTCTGTTTTTCCTTTTATTTATACTCAGTCCTCTGGGCAATCACCCCTTTTTAACCTGAATAAACCAGTTGTCTCATGGAAACTAATCTATGGCAGCTTACCTTACACATGTGGTTGCTGACCCCATTCGTCTTAATGCATTTACACTCCCAATGCCAGAAGGATATAATTTTTGTTATGGGAAAAACAGAATTTAGGATTTCAGAGGGGTTTTGGAAGGCTACAGGACCTGTGGTTGTATTTGGTATTGAAGTTGATAGAACAGCAGCTTGTTCATGGCTTAAAGGAGTCTTCCTTGCTTTGAATTTGCACAATGAAGAGTTTACTTGTATACTTATGACAGCATGCAAGTTTAGTTACGCTTCCACAGCCTGAATGCTGTCAGATGCACCTTGTATTAAGTATTTCATGCTGAAGATGTCAACAATAGCAACTTGCCTTTTTCTGTGTAATTTGAGCACACCTTGCAGGTTTCTGGAACTCTGCCAATACAGACTGATTAAGCATGTTTATGAGTACTTTGACAGATTTGCAGCATGTTTTTACTGGTTAAAACAGGTGGATGGTTTTGGAGGGGAGGGGAAATGTTTTTAAATAAGGCCCTTTTTAATTAGTCTACCTGGGGATGAATTGATTCATATTCTTTTTAAAGACTGTCCTATTTTTGTTAGCACTCTTCTATGCTGTGGATATATTTGCACTCTGAGTAAAACCAACTAATAACTACTATCACCACAGAAAGAAGTCTACTAAAATATTTCTGTTAAATGAAATTCACCTTTGTAGGGAACATTCATTTAAATTACAATATTTCACTTTAATACAATCTTGTAAATTCTGGTTAAAATATTAGTATAAGGTTGTTCAAATGAAACCAGTTTAAAAATTTTAAAAGTTGACTTTTTCACTACATTTATCATTGAGAAATTGTCATTTAAATGAAGAGTTGGGCTTTTTTTTACCAAATCTAAGCTCCGATGCACAAATACAGCTCATTGTCCGTGTGGAGACCAGTGGTGAGTGGTGTCCTGCAGTGGTCATTACTGGGGCTAATGCTGTTCAGCAGTAACTGATCTTTGTCAGCAACATGGACAGTGGAGACAGTGAGATCAAGTGCACTCTCAGCAGCTTTGCTGACGACACCAAGCTGTGTTGTGCAACAAACATGCTGGAGGGAAGGGTTTGAGAGGTGGGCTGATGCAAACCTCGTGAAGTTCAACAAAGCAAAGTGTGAGGCCCTACACCTGGATCATGGCAATCTCAGGCACACCTGCAGGGTGGGTGGAGGAGTGATTGAGAGGAAACCCTGTGGAGAAAGATGTGGGGGTAATGGTTGATGAAAAATTCAACATGAGCTGTCAGTGTGTGCTCAAATCCCAGAAAGCCAATTGAATCCTGGGCTGTATCAAAAGAACCATGGCCAGCAACTTGAAGGAGGTGATTCTGCCCCCCTTCTCTGCTCTGGTGAGACCCCACTCAGAGTACGACTTACGGTTCCTGTGTCCCCAATGTAGGAAGGATGTGGAACTGTTGGAGCAAGTCAGAGGAGTACCATGAGGTTGATAAGAGGACTGGAGCACCTCCCTATGAAGACAGGCTGAGAAAGTTCGCGTGTTCAGCCTGCAGAAGGTTGCATGGAGACTTCACAACAACCTTCCAGTATGTGAAGGGGGGCTACAGAGAAGCCAGAGAGCCATTCTTCATCAGGAACCGTAGGGATAGGTCGAGGAACAATGGGTACAAACTGAAAGAAGGGAAATCTAGGTTAGATAGTTGGAAGAAATTTTTTACTGTGAGGGTGGTGAGACACTTGATGATGTCAGAAGGGCACTGCCACCTGTCTTCCTTATTAGTTTAGCAGACATCCTCTAGCACAAATGATCTCACTTCAAAGAGCTGCTTCTGAGGCCAGAGAAATACAAAAAAGATCTCGCATTCAGAAAACAAATATTCTGAGCATTTTGTTTAGGCTTTCACAAAATTCTTCAATAGAGGCTAATCTGCACTGTGGCAGGGCATGAGGGGAAAGAGATTCCTGCAAGGATGCCTGTAAGATGATAAGGTAGTCACTGTCAACAATGACTATATTATGACAGCAATTAAGTATTTTTACTTTGTGGTTTATTGCTAATCATTGATTTTCAGATCAAACCACTGTGAACTTAGTATTTTTTTAATATATTTTATCTGTTCTAAATTTTATCTCTAGCAAGGTCATGCTTTGTGGTTTTTGGGTTTCAAATCCTCCTACTGGGTTGATTCCTTCTTCTACCCCCTCCCCCTTCAGGGGAAAATATTTCTTCTTGCATAAATTTTGAGTTTTAATTTGGCTATGGAGCTCAAGATCAGCGAAGCCGAGAAATACGCCTTGTTTAAAAGAGCAAGCTTACCAGAAAACACCTTAGTATTCTGTGTGTGAAGAATAAAATTTTATAAGCAAATGTTCTATATACCTGATTAACATTACAATAGCAGTTAGGTAGCTATAGTTATTTAAATAATACATCTTGTAGCTGAATGATTTATAGTTGATCTCAAAAATCATGAGTTCTACCTAATGGTTTGAAAATTGCTCTTTTAAACACTTACATGATAAGTGGAGTTAAAGGACTGACTTCCTAAATGAGAGAGATCTTTGGCTTATATGTTGAAACTCCATTAGCATCACTGAGAAATGTGTGTCTCAGCTGAGTTGTGCGTGGAACAACACAGACAAAACCCATCAAATCCTTCACAGGGAGCCATGTCTGAAACATTTGATAAACGTATTTTAAGGTAGCAAAAGTTAGCTCTTTCAAAGCTGTACTCTGCTGACATGATGGGTTTTTTTAAGTTGAAACTTCAAATTCTTGTCCATTACCTGCCTTTTATTTTAGATTGTTTATCACCAGATTCATTATACTTCTTTTTTTCCTTTTTTTCATTGTCACTTGCTAGCTTTATTTCTTCACACCAAATTAAATCATCCATTTTTCCAAAATGTGTGCAACACAGGCATAAAAGGTAATTGAAGTTGAAAGTTTTAAGTGTCTCTTTGTTTTTCCTGGATGATTGAGACTGTTATGCAAATTGTACATTTTTGACATGGATCAAGATAATGGCCATACTAAATTAGAAATTAGTTTTCCTCCACTCTTACTGTAATTTTTCCATCAGTTACTTATTGGTATGTCATGATGAAACAAATGCAAAGATTTTTCTAATGGCTTGGTTAGACGTTGACTTTGACCCTGAGAGTTACTTAATAAGCTGTCTCAATTTCTTCTCATATAGAATCAAAATGTATTCTGCAGAGAAGATATTTGCTTTTAATTCCATTTTCTCTGTATCGAGATGAGAAGTATTTTGTATGCCTGTAGAGTCTTCTATTTCCCACCAGTAAAGTCCAGTGTCCTGTAACTGGATGTTAGTGAATGAAAGTTTTGCAATTGCTTTCAGAAGAGCTCTTAGGTCCTAACTATCTAAAAATGTGAAGTATTTAGGATTATTCTAATAATGTAAGAGAACTCTTTAGAAAGTGCTTTGTGATCTAAGGAACTTTCTAAGAATATCAATGAGGAAAAAAAGAGATTGTCAACTACCAGGATGCCAAGTTCAGTGATGGGAAGAAAAAGAAACATGAATGAGGAACTAAAGGAAATATCAATGACAGCGTTCAAAGGTTAGATTATTCATTAGTTCTGATATTGACCATATGAGCTGGGAATTCTGATATGCTGATTCTATTGTGGCTTGGCACTGCTTTTGTTTGTTTGGTGAATAGGTAGTTCCTCCAGGGCATGAGCATAAGAGCATGCACAGGCTAGGTGGCCTCTGTATGCTCTCTGCTTCTTGTGTCCTGGATGTTCCCAAGCCACTTACTTTGTGTTTCAGAGCAGGTTCAGTTTGCTGTAAGAAAAGCAAAGTAACTATCTGACTCATGCTGGGCTTGATACATTTTCCTGACCCCTTCCTGGCTGTTGCTAGCTGTAGCTTTAACAAGCCCCAAAGGGTGGTGATTCAAAAGGATGCCTACACCCCTATCTTTACTATGTGAAGTGGCACTGCGAAATTAATGGCTTTGTGGGAAATTTAGAAGGCTGGAAACACCATTCTTCAGCTTCTATAAAGTTCAGTTGGACTCCTGTGTGGGACAATGTACCGGGTAGTGAATGTCACAATCTGGATGTCAAATAAGCTTCAGTTATATTTTCATTTTTTTGTTTACTTCTTTTGCTTCATTTTCCTAAACCCAGGACAGTAAATATACATGAGAGACTAAAAAATTCTCCATGACAAACTTCATCTCATATTTCCTTTGCATGCTGAGCTGTTTACACTATATTTCTATACAGTGATCTACTAAATCATTCTGACAAATGGCAATTTGCTGGGAATCTTCAGGAATGTAACAAATACTCCTATATACTATGAATTTTATAGAATATTTCTGGAATAAAGTTTACTTCATATGTAAACTTTTTACTTATAAGTAGCTTCTGTAGCATTCTTATGATGTTAAAAATATTTCAAATTCTTCACTTTCTATTTTTGACTCATTTTTCATTTGGTGAATATTTGAATTTGTTAAATAGTCTGTGAGCTTCAGATTTCTTACTACTATTACTAAAATGTTTAGATTTCAGAAGACTGCTATAACATTTGATTTTCAGACTGTTCCCAAAGAGAGAGTAGAAGTTTAGGCAAGAAAATTTGCTCCTGAGACTAAGCTATTCAGGGCAGTGAGGATAAGAACTGACTGTGGAAAAATTCAAAATAAGTATGGGGAGACTGAAAAAAGTTCAGAAGACATTAGCAGGAATGACCAAAAGTAGCAAATGGCTTGAAGGGGATATGGAGGCATCTTAAAAAATCATCAGAGCATGCTAAGAGTGGATGTGAGTAGGCTGCCTTGTATTCCAGTGAAAGAAATAAAAATGATTGGATAAGTAAGCAGGAACAGATTCAAAACAAGCTTTGGTGTTTGATACGTAGCAGACCTCATGAGTAAAAGCAACATAGGATTTCAGAAGCAGAATGTAAATACTAGGGAAAAGGCTGTAGGCTTTTTCTTTTGAAAAAGGGCTGGGGGGAGTGAGTTGAAGTGAACTAAATCCCAACAGTAGCCCACAGAAAAGATCTAGAATACTGATGTAGCCTCTACCATGACTTCAACAGGATTAGTTCAAAGATTTTAATTTTTTGTGTGTATATGTGATTTGTGCCCTAGGTGAGTGTGGTCTTAGACTGGATCCTGAAATATTGACACATTAATTTAGAAGCACTGACATTTATTTAATCTCATTTGATGTTCATATACTTCAAAAGCAAGTAAGTCTCTGTCATGTTACTAGTTTCACTGCAGGACATATTTCATCTTGTCTTAAAAGTAAATCTTGAACAGTCATTATTTAAAGTTGATCATTAGCCAGTCTTTCAAAAGAAATTTATGACATGTTAAATTGAGTAACATTGTGCTGGAGTATTTTCATTGCAAAAGAACTTATTTTCTAAGATGTATTTGCTTTTTTACTTTGGCTATTATTTGGCTTCTCTGTTGAAATTCTTGAAAACATCATTATTACACTCTTTCTGAAAGCTTGAATTCCTGCAGACAGCATACACCTTTAAGGTTGCTGCTGATAAACTGTCAAGCTTCAACTATCACTCAAGTTGTATGCTCAACATAAACCAGATTGTGAAAAGAAATACCAAAAGTCTTTCAGAGCCCTATCAGAAGACTAAGAAGTAAGAAGGATTCTGGTTAATCTCAAAAGAAGTTCAATAGAGCATAGGAATTATTTGACTTAGATTAGTAATTCAGCTGATGATCTCATATGTTCACTTAGTGCAACACTTAAGAAATTAATCCTAAATACTGAATTCATGCAGGGATTGTACATGTTTTTAACTATTAACATTAGTAATTGCACATTCACAGAGCATGAAAACCAATGTTAATTGCAAGTGTACTGCTTCTTCAGCACTTGTTGGAAAGTGATATTCTAACCAATGACAAACCGGTCCTTTTTGATGTGCTTTGAAGCCATGCTAAATCTTAGCACTGTTACTGTAGTCTTCTCTCCCCATGTGATTCATTTTCTTGAGCTGCAATACTCATGAGATTTGGAAAACTGGTTGGTTTTCCTCCAACATCTGTGCAAGATTTGACACAATTTGTCTCTCTTAAATTCCACACAACCATCTTGAATTGTGTAAACTAACTATCATGAAAGTCCTACATATGTAATATCTGCTACTAAATCTGAGTGAAGCTAAGTTCAAGATAGTTGTGAGAACCCGCATATAACAAGCTTAATTTAAAAACTAAACATTCAGCAGACCCTGCGTCATTGCTCTTGGTGATATTGTACCAGTTTGCAACTAGAGTTTGGACCTCTACTTTTTCTTTCCTTCTTTGCATTAAGTTCATACTCCTAAAACGCAGGATGGAGCAATGACAAGCCTCAAAGATGTTATGAATATAGGCTTGAGTTTTTTGACTAGATAAAGATATACTGCCAAGACATCCCTTGTTTTCAGTGTCTGAAGCAGTCTCAATCTCTATATATCAGTTCCTTCAATGCTGGAGTGTGTTAATCAGCTCTAACCTGTCATATATTCTGCATTCATATAGTGATGAGAAATTGGTGTTCTCTAGATAATATCTGTAAAAACTTAATGAAGTTTAAAATTTCTTGTAAGGTCATCACTGCTGTTTGTCACCACACAAAGAGACAGATCTGTGGACAACAGAGATTTTCAGTGGTAGAAAATTTTAAAACTTTTAATGCTTCCAATAATGATGTTGTAGCACCAGATGATTTCTGAAGGTCTCTTTCAACCTCAACCATTCTGTGGATAAGCATCTCTAAAACACATTCTTACTTATTCATCTTCAGCCTGATTTTGAAAAAGCAGAATGTAGCACACAGTGCTAAAATTCAGCCAGTAGTTTCCAGTACTGTTGAGGAAGAATTGGAGAGATCAGAAGTAGAGTTCTGGCAAAAGTATGATCAGTGGAGAGGTGGCATTAGAGTCCTACTAGTGCACTTGCTTCTAACCTGGTAACTTGGACCTGCAGCTAGGACAACACTGGTCACAAGAGAGATATTGTTTGCTCTCTTCCTGCTTTTTCAGTAGCATCATAAGTGTTAACATGTTGCTAGCAGTACAAGGATTGTACAAGTATGGTTCAAGTAATCTCTGTATCCTCAGTTTTTAATATAAAATTTGGTACTATGGAATAGTGAAAATTATTATGCATTAAATCAAACTAAATTCAAACTTTTGTCAAAAATTTATAATAAACAAAGGAAATCTTTAGACAGATACATAATTTTCCAGTTTAGAGTAAGCACAAATTGTTAATTCATATTGGCTTGTCTAATGTAAAACTTAAAAAGTTTTAGTTAATAATGTCAGAATTATCATTAGGTCTTGTGGGAAATATTTCTGATGGAACATATTGTTGGCCTTTAAAAATCATTAGCAATTGGATGCATATACATGGTATTGGCTTGATATTTGTAACTCAACTTGGCTAGTGTATGGTATATCAACTTGAAAAAAAGCTGTAGCTTCTTTTACAAACACTGAAGAGACAGAGGCATGAAAAAATGATTTTTCATTAGCTACTCTAGTAGCTAATAACGGAAGGGGTAAGTAAATCTACAGTAGATAAAACCTACAAGTTAAAAGCTTTCTCTTGTGGCTTAGTGTTTATTCTCTTTGAACGCAGGATAATAGAAATATTTGTAGGTTTTCGGTAAACTAAACCTAGGAAACTAGTGTTGCCTTTTCAGGGTTATTTGCTTGTTTTTAATATGTAGCACGTTAGTGGAATCTGAGAAATGGACTATGGTTCAAATAAACTTAATCTGCTCAGTTGATAGTGCCTAGTTTAGGTAAATTCTGTCAATATCTGTCAATATTGTTTTTTTTTCAGCTTTCTTGGAATCTAATAGAAAGTGCAGAGTATAAGTAATGAGATGCAAGAGCCAGATACTTCCAAATTCAAATTCTTAGTAGATCACTACCTAGATGATTTTCATTTTTTTCTTTTGATTCGTCTCATCTTGTGACTAGAACACATTGTGGTACACAGATAACTTCCTAGTACCATACTTGTGATGACAGCTATCAGGTTGTTATTATTATGCTTTTAATTTTGAAAGTCATGGCATGAACAAGTGTTAGAAGTAATCAGAAAAAAATTAGCTACAAGCAGTTTCTACAGGCGAAGACTTGGGCAGTATACTCTGTTAATTGTGTCATAGACAGGTAAATAAATAAAATAGCACAATTTTGATGAACACTGTAGTGTATATATTTTATTTATTTCCAGGACTTGGCAGTTTTTGTATAATAAGTATATTACTGTAGTTGAAAAATAAAGTATTTATACCACTGTAACCAGTGTTTATATTGTTACTATTGTAACAGAAAGCATTGCAAGCAAAAGACAATACTATGAAGTTTGGCAGAGAGCTTAATAAGTGATTCAATGACAGAATTTTATTTTTTATGGAGTTGTTGATACCATAGAATACTCCTTTTGACATAAACTGCAATTAAAATAGAGTATATTATCAGGGACATATTTTGTTCTGAGATAAAACAGACATTACTCATATTGAAATTTATATGGAATGGCCAAAAGAGTCTTCCAGCTGAAACTGATTTTAAAAGACTAATCTCAGGAAATCAAAATGGTTAATTTTTGCCTCCTTGTAATTTAGTTCTCTCTTTGTTTGACTCTGAACTTCTCCCTTTTGCTGTCATTGAAGACAGAGCTTTGTTACTGACTATTTATAATTAATTTCTATGAAATGTGAAAAATTTATATTATTTGAAGTTTTTACTTTTCATTAAGAAACTAGCCTGCTCTCATGGTGCTTAACAAATGTATTTTTCCTGATACTCAAGCACAGAGTAAATAAAATTTGATAAATTGTGTGATGAAATCTAATTAGATCCTTTAGTTTTCTCTTTATCTGGAATGATAATATGTATTTAATTTCAAATTGTTGAAAGCAAACAACAGAAAGAAAGGAAAACAGATTGCAGCAAAAATAGGTTAAACTGTAGCCCAAAGAAATAAGCTAAAGTAAAATTATACAAAACTTCCGCTTACTAAGAATTATGTTTCATATTTTTGCATGTACTTGTATTGGCTTTGGGTGCAATTAAATCCTGAACTATATACTGCCAGGAAAGTTTGTTTCCCTCAGGGCAGGAACAGATGGTGGAGATTTTTTTTTCTTTTCACCATTTAGAGACCAAGTCTGCTGAATCTCAACAAGAAAATGTATTTTTACCAAAGGAAACTGCTGATGTTGGCCTTAAAGCAGTAGAATTCTTAGCTGTATTCTCTATAGGGTTATTACTAAGACTCCTGGTAAAGAGGCAGTCTATGGAAGTTTTGCTATTAGCAGTGTTTTAATACAGAGTTGATATCAAACTAATAATGTTAGTTGTACAGAATAGAAAAAAAGCTATTGATTAATAAAATTGTAAGTTTTCATTTATTATTCAGCCTTTGTTTGCCAGGATATTTCACTGTGAAGCAGGAAGCTATGAATTAGCATCTCCTAGTGATCACTTGGATAATTAGAAGAATAAAAATCTAAATGCACAGAGAATAGCAGAACTGTTGTTAATCATGAGCACAAGTAAATTCTATATTCTTAATCCCACCTGGAAAAAGAGAAAGAAGCAGTCTTGGAATCTAGTAAAATGGCAAGCCTTGTATGTTGGAAAAAAGAATCTGAAAGTAGGAAAAATTATCTTTGCAGTGTTAATACTAATTATGGTCAATAAGTTGTTTCATTAGTGCTTCTAAATGTAAGACAACTCCTGAATGAATCAGTTCTATGTTATTTTCCTATTCCATCTTCTCTTTGATGAAGGTCCTTGATTTTCAAAAGGAACATAAAGATTTTTATTGGTCTCTAATGATGCAAACTATAGTTGTACAATCATCATTTTAGAATATGAGCTCTGTGTGCTCTTAGATTTGCTGTTGCTTTATCACAATTGTAGAAGCATCTTTAAGTGTATTTGCTTAAACAGATGGTGAATGACCACACTGGGAACATATCTATCTTTTTTACTGTATGATGAAGTTTTAAAGCAGTCATTTTAGCTATGATAGTTGGGAAAACATATTTTTGTGAGAAATCCTATAGGAAAAAAAAGTGATAAAAGGTTTTAAGGTCCCTAATAATACTGAGTACGACATTGATATAGATTAAATATTTGAGTGAACATATGTGACACATATCATCTATAGAATGCTAATGCTTTCTTTAATTTTAACAGTACTTAAAGTATTTTTTTAAGAAATTAAAGACCATGTGTTTCCGACGTTTGTTTACAAAAACTCTGAAGTGCCAAGGACTGTAGTATGGAAGTTTCTCTGACGCTACCATTTGAGTGAACTCAGGATCTAATTCAGGATCTTCCTACTGAGTCTAATGAAGATTAGGTTCATTGATCCTACTGAGTCTAATGAAGATTAGATTCATCGAAGCCAGTCAGTTGAAGAATATTTGTTATATTTACAAGCATGAAAGATGTGAAAGGGAGTCCAAAGGAGAAAATGCTGGGTTAGAAGTTTTGGGGTTTTTTAAGGCTTATTTATTTCAAACCAACCAACCAAACAGAAAAAAACCTCACCAAAACCCAAAAAACAACAAAACAAACCCCCAAACAAATGAAAAACTATTAAAAACACGCTGGTTTTACCAATAATGTGATGTTTGTTGTTCTTTTACAAAATGCAATCAAGTCAATGTTGTGAAGTCTGTTTTCAGATCACAGATCTCAGGCCAAGTCTAAGTCTTGAGCTGCCCACTTGTCTTGTTTGATAATGTTAGTACTCAAATGGAAGGTACAGAACAACAGTAAAGAACAGCAGTAAGGGGAAACACTCTGATGATTTTAAATACTTTTTCACAGGCCTCATATTTTGGACCCTAAGATTCAAAAAGAAGCTGTAGCCTAGGCTTTTCATAAAGCTGTCTGGTATCCTGCTGCATAGCTGTTCCAGTGACACATTAGGATCCCTGGAGAGTTTACAGAGGTGCTGGATGTGTCTAACATCAAAACAAAAATGTATACTCAATCTTTAAAATATTTTTTCACATGAAAAGTAACTAATTGACAACAAGTAGCAGAGAGCTGACAGTAAGGTTCCTAAATTAGTGTACCATAGAGTGCCTGTATGCTGAGCTGGGGCTTTTCCTGTTGTACGCCCTAGGATTGTCAGCCCTAATGATACAGAAACAATGTCCTGATTTCTCCCTTACTTGCTTAATATATTCCACAGAAAATGAGGATTAGGGAAAAGGACACGAGGTAGTAAATTTGAATGCTCTTCTGAAATGGTTTTAGGATTTGCCTGAATTGTAAATCCAGACCCAGAAACCATGAAGAACTCCTAGCTCCACTGTTCTAGACATAAGCATAGTGAAATGGTGCAGCATTTTGTTAAATTGTCTGTCTCTGAAAGGTTTTTGTTCAGTAAATATAGCAGCTGGTGTCAGTTCCTCACTTACGTTGGATGTGGTTTACCTACTCTATATGTTTTGGAAATTTGCCTCACAGTTTACTAATTTTTTTAAGGTTTTCTGGTATGACTCCGTTAAAGTGTTAAAAAGTTTAAAAATATACCAAGAATGTTGATACTTTTAAAAAACAAAGTTAGACTAGCTTTGTTTATGGCCAGTATTTGTAGAGAATAGGTAGTTGAAAAGCAAACAAAAGGAGACATCAGAAGGAATTCTTATGACATTTCATGTGCTTGTTGTGGTGGTTTGGGGTTTTTTGTTTATTTGGTTTTTTGAGGATTTTTTTGGTCTTAATTCTGTTTATATTAGACTAAGAAATAACTTTTGAAATAAAATAGAGGCATTTCCATTAATCTTTTGATCTCTGAGAACTTACAATATAGTATAGTCCTGTTCCTAGGCAGCAGGAAGTCTATATAGACCAGTGATAGATATTACTAGGTTGAGTCCTGAGTTAGCAGGGGAGACTCAGGAATTCAACTGAAATAGCTAGTTATAGCAGCTTGCAACCTTTATTCATTTTTTTTAGTTCATAGATAAATGGACATGCGTCTAGGCACAATATGTATAGTCATTAGAGTTGTCTTGATATTCTCTGTGTAACACTAACATGTACATCCATATATTACTTTGAGATGAGTTAAAAAACTTTCCACTACAGCCCCAAAAATAGTATTAAAAAAAAAAGTTCATTTTGTTAGTTGTTTTACTTTATTTGCAAACAGCAATGGTGATGGTGGCAACAAAGACACTTTCAAGCTTCATGGGGCTTAGATGTGCATCTTTATATTTCTTTCATACTATGAATGATCTGTGGATGGGACCAGTCTATGGTGTCCACTTTGCATACTTGCTTCTGGAAGATGAAAGCCTGGGTACATAGACTAAAAAGGGTTGTTTTCCTGAACAATGCTGTTATTTAGATGATCAAAGGATTGGGATGTTAGGATGTGTTGTAGATGTATTTTCAGTCTACATGAACAATTTTCTTGAGTTGTATACCAATTTTTTACCAAACATTCTGGACCTTGCTTGAAACTAAAGGAATTTTTTTAATGAAAAGTGAATGGTGGCACAGATAGATATCTAATTTTGTGCTTGTTTTTGTTACACTTCAGACAGTGCTTTATTCCTATTTTGAGAAAAGGAATGAGACTGAAATGATAATGATAACACAAAAAATTCATGAAGAGTTCACCTGATGAACGGTTCAGTATTTGCAGTATTTAAATGCTATTTTATAATGCGTAATTTAAGGACTTAGGTTTTCAGTACAGAAGACTTAATGGAGTATTATTATTTCTAAAAGCCAGAGAATAAATCAAAGAATAAAAATCTTAATTCTCTGTTTCTTGTAAGACAAAGTGAGTCATTTTAATATATAACCCTTTTTATTTGCTTATTGAACTGGTAAGGAAGAGGAAATTCACTTTACAAGAAGTTAAATGCAAATTTTACAGAAATTATTTGTGCAAATAAAAATTAAGAGGAATGTTTTCGGAAAATTCTTTCTGTTGTCACATAAAAAATATTTCA
Source organism: Neopelma chrysocephalum (assembly GCF_003984885.1). Lineage (NCBI taxonomy): Eukaryota > Metazoa > Chordata > Aves > Passeriformes > Pipridae > Neopelma > Neopelma chrysocephalum. The sequence continues at coordinate 16,689,426 of NW_020897700.1, forward strand.
AAACAGTTGGTTTTTTTTAAATTGTAATAATAGCAGGAAACAGATAGATAAACTTTTCTTTGTCTAGAGCTGAGTAGATGCAATACTACAAGGCCAGGATGATTAATTGACACAATTAATTGTAGCATTGCCAAAGAAGTGAGTTTTTCTTCCCTTTAAATTCATATGCTTATTTGTATTTGAGGAATAGTGATGCTCAGCAGAGTGTGTAGGTCTTTTAAGGTTCAGGTAGAGCTAATACTAATTTGTGATGAAACAGAATACAGGGACAGAGATTTCCTGAGGAATCCCATTTCCTGTTGACAGTTGTTATATGTCTCAGTCCAGAAACAAACCAAGTCTACTGGTATATTTTGTAGGTTTTGTTCCCTGTGAGGCAGTCCTAAGTTGAAGAATTTTTCTGCATGAATGATTTGGAAGGATTTATTTTCTCTCCTGCAGACGATGCACATCTATTATGTGATACCTCCATCTTCCTTTATATTTTAGGGAGTAAAATACAGCAGACATATTCACTGAGTCTTGATATTTTGTTGTTCTGCTTTGTTTCGCATTTTTGAAAACTGCACCAGCAAGTTTTTTCCCCTTTCCTACATGACAAGTGTGACAGTTGAGACAAATTGCTGTCATCTCAGTGTTCTTTTATTTAGTATTCAAAATCTGCTTGGTGGTCTTTCTTGAAGTATCCTTGGTCAGTGTTTTTTCTAAGATTGAATGTTTCTTTCTCATCTCTATCAGAGTCTCTGTGGCTGCAGAAAGAATTGTAATACCCTGAGATTTCAACTGTTGTGGTTTAACCTGCAGGCAGCTTAACACCACAGGAAGGTGTGCACATAATAAACTCAATCCCAGTCAAAACCAGGACACAGTGAACTCATTTTGCTGTGCAAATTGTAAGGTTTTATTCTGTGTCACTCTTTTTAATGCAGTAGTTGATGAAGCCCAGGTTATCTAACTAGCTTCTTTGTGCCAGTGTATATAGCCACTGAAGAAAACTCCTAGATTTTAAGGCAAGTTAACCCACATAGGTTCTTGTTTGTATATATATATTTGTATATGCAAACCAATAAATAATACTAAATTTATGTGTTTATACATATTATTATGTTTACAAAACATATTGGCTGTGAAATTGTGTCTTCACAGAAGGAAGATTTACCATCACTAATTATGCTTTTTTTTTTTTTTTAAATCCAGAGTGACAACTATGTAACCAGAAGAAAGTAATTAGCCAGTGTTCAATGCACGTGTGTTATCACAGTCCTCTGGACGTGCCAGGGAGATGAGAGGTACAAACAACATGTTAGTATAGGGAACTTCAAAGGTATTTAAAATAAACAAGAAAAAAACAACTCCAAGGCCCCCCCAAAACACCTTCCCCAAAACCCTGAACTGCTGAATTTTAGCTTAATTAAAAAAAAAAAAAAAGGGTGGGGGCAAATATCTTGCGTGGAGTAGAAATGAAATATTTCAAGAAGTTAAAGAGGGAAAGAACATTGTAAATCTCAGAAGTTCTTGAGGTTCTTAGGCGGTAAATGAAAATTTTCTCATTCCTTCTGCCTCTGCTCTTACTTTCCACTTCTTTATGCTGTCTCAGTGTCCAGAAGTTGCTATGTTATACCATTTCCTTTTAGTAGATACCCATTTGTTTTAAAAATAACCTTCCAAAGGAAGGATTTATTTAAAGGAGCCTTGATAGTTTTTCCTTGTGCTGCTGAGATTGAGTTTTCATCTCTGTTTTGAATCTCTGCAGGGAGTATTTTCATCAGTATGAACACTAAATTACTGTTTCAGACTTGCCTATGGAAAAAAGTTCCTTGATTACCTGATAATCATCTCTGCTCACAATAAAAATTGGTCTGCTCTGGGCAGCATTTTTAAATGTTTTGGCCATCTGAATTTTCTTGACTACTAATAAGATGCAGGAAGAGACATGGAATAGTTTTTGGACGTATTTCAAAGTACAGGCATTTAATAGCATTTTAACTGCATTTGCAGGCAATAGCACCATTTTCTTAATAGCAAAGAAACCTCTTAAAAGGTAGAAACTTATCAGTTGAACTGTTTTCAATTTCTTCCACTGACATCCTGTATCAACTCTCAAATACATCTCATACTGTTATGAGAGTCATAGCAATTCGACCAGTCTAATAAATATACAATTATTTCCTTAATTCACAATTTGAAAACAATGCCTTTGCACAGTCTTCCAGACATGATTTTTATGGGATAATTCATAAAATTTTTATTCATATCCATAAGCCTTTTCCTGCCTTACTATACTTTGGGAATGCACAATAATTTGCTTGTGGTTGCAAATCCAAAAATGTTTTCATTTTAATTGAGTTTACATTAAAAAAAAAAAAAGAAAAAAATAGATTCCTGGTAAATTATCTAGTATGTGAAAGTTTGTCTATAGATATAATGTGGATATATGTGCAGCACTGCTTACAACAAGGACAGGACTGTGTGGTATTTTTGATTTAAGGCCTATATACGAAAGCCATGTGAGTGGCTCTTAAGCTGACTTCAGTACATGCTTGCACAACTCAAAATAGTGTTAGACAACAACTAAGATCACTGACCAGTTTAAATGACTGTGTTAACTTTGTCACATCATCAGTTTGTGAATGTCTAGGATCAAGCTGGACGTTGTGTACCAAGGCTCAGGCAAGATGTAAGCTCTGTAGAAAATTGCTGCTGTGTCATGGAAACAAAATCATTTGCATTTGCCAGTGCATAATAATTTATGCAATTTTTATGAGGGCATGACTCTTCTTTAAACTCTATTTCCTCCACTGGGAATATGAGCTGTGTTCCATGGCCTGCCTGAAGTAACATCCTGCCTGAAGTAACATAATTGTTATGTTTCTGTTCTACCTTATTTGTTAATATAGAGAATAATGGAAATTGTACTTATCTGGTGTAGTTATATTAGTAGTAATTGGGGGAAGAGGCATGTGGCATAGCCAACTAAAGGCAAAGTTGTTGGGGGAGGGTTACACTAGTGTGCATGTGTATATTCACACACCCTCTCTCTTCTTCTCCCTATTCCTCTTTTTCATTGAATCATAGAATGGTTTGGGTTAGAATGGGCCTTAAAGGTCATCTAGTTTCAACCCTTCTGCCACAGGCAGGGGGGCTACCCACAAGGCCGGGTTACTCAAAGCTCCATCCAGCATGACCTTGGACACTTCCTATTGCAGACAGGCATAATGCACCCGTGTCACTTAGCAGGTCTGCTTCTCTTCTGTCTTTCTGTGAAGCACACTCTATTTATACTCTGCAAAATCCACTGCTGAGGGTAGTCTTCCTGTAGCTGCTTGACCAGAGAGACACTACCAACCACCTCCAAAAAATTAACACAAGGCCATCAAGTGTCTCTGTTTTTACCCACATGTGGTTGTCCAGATTGTGTCAATGTAGAGTCGTGACGGCCGATAAAGATACAAGGAGTCAGTTATTTTCTCATCTGCTTTTTTATACCCCTTGCCAGCAGCAAGCAGTATCCTTATCTTAGGTAAGCAAGCAACCGTGTTTTCATTGGCTAGGATCTATGGGCGATACATTTAGCAAAGCTCAAGGCCTTATTGCAGTTCCCACATCCTAGGCCTACCAACTTTACAGCCTGCCTTTGTTTTCTCCATTAGGGCTGCGTTATGACTTCCTTATCATCAAGGATACACCTGAAAGTTTTCCCAGTCAATATCTCCATCCTGGGAGCTAATAGACCCATTATTAACCCCTTCAAGAGTGGACCTCACAAAAGCCGTATTTAAATGCAAGCTAATAAGTCAAATTAAGTATCTGAAATGGTTTGAATCAGTGTGCACAATAAATCAGTTTTGCCATGGACGATATGGAATTCTAATGGTAAACTAGTAGATGATTTTCAATTTACAATAGTAAGTCAGTAGACATTAAAAAAAAAAGAAGCCTGAATGACATTTTTTGATAAAACAGGTTCTCAGCAGAGTAGAGTACTTGCATGTGCTAAGAAGAAAAGATTAATACCTCTCCAGTCATGCTGAGAACAATGTCCAGCAGGGGGAAAAGAGAGACTGAAAATAAAGTCTGAGAATGACTATCAGTGATGGATGAGTGGAAAAATTCCTTAAGAAATATAATCAGAACTCTATCAGGAGGAATAGATGAACCTGTGACTCAGGCAATTCTAATGCAAGTACTTGTAAAATAATGTATCTCTGTAAATCAATATCAGGAGAAAAAAATAAAAGCATGCAATTTAAACCTAAAAAAAATGGGAAAGTAAGAAGTCATAAAGAAAATAATTTTGGATTTGCTGATTGCAACCTGCAACACAGTTCATTTTATGAATGCAAATAGCATCTAAGCCTTGAGCAGGGAAAGGGATTTTGGAATCTCAACACAAATGTTGTCTTAGAGTACATCTTGTGATTGATATGCGGAGTTGTTCTGTATTTAAAAGAGATATTTAGAAGATCTGTTTCTGAGCTCTGAATCCTTTATGTCATCTTTCAACAAGAAGGAGCAATGCTATTTTGACTAAATAGTTGAGAGCAATAGTCATGGAGGTTATCTAAGATGTCCCTTGGCAGATCAATGAATATAAGATCCAAGAGGAAAAACGATTGCAGGAAAACTACATGAGATCTTTAATTGAACAGCTAGTCATTCTGTACACTACTATAATCCTTTAGCTGAATTTGTATTTTATGTGCTAGTGATTCTTCCAATAAATTAATTAGATAAAGCTCCCTTGAGTTCCTACTGCATTTATCATCAATAATTTCTGAAAGCATAATCTGCTGTTGTGAAGTGCTGGTTTGAATTTAATGCTGGATGGGAAAATGGACCTTGAAAATGCAATGTCATGTTCTTTTTATGCTTTTCATTGTAGTTTAGACAAGTGATAAGTAGGTATGGTCACACTCAGGCTTAAATAGTTTGTCGAATAATTTTTATATGGAAACTAGTACTGCTCAAATGTAAAAAATACTAGACTTACCTTCTTTGTAAGTATTATGATTTTATGCATTGAAAAATACTTTTAGTCTCGTTTTTCAGGAAGTAGACAGATATTTGACTAATAAGTACAATATATGCAAAGTATATTTTGCCAACATCTCTTTCATATTCCATGTACATTTTGCAAGGTGAAACTGAGTTAACTTCTGGAGTTTGGGTTAATGATTCTCATTATTTCTAAATTGTTTATGAGCTGCAAATATCCATAACAAGTTGGCTGAAGTTTTGTTTTATAAATTTGAAAGTAAGGTACTATTTGACTTGATTTGGTGATTAAATGCTTAGATTTTGCTTGTTTAGCATTTTATGACCCGAAGAATATTACACATGATGTAATCCAAGACCCTTGTGCTTGGATTTTGTGATAATGTGATGAAGAATGATTATAAAATGTGTTTGCAGATATCAGTAGGAATAATTGCAAAAGAAGATTTAATTCTGTGTTTCTGCTTAACAACACAGCCTGGCTCACTGTTTCAGACACAGTTACAAGTGTTATCTGTCATTTTTATGCTTTAGAGAGAAGCTTTGAATTTTGTGTATCTACTACACTGTTTCATGTACTTTTCAAAATTTCGCTCAATTTTGGCTGAACCCATTTGCACTGTTCCGTGCTCAGTGGAAGTCAAATTTGGCACAAAACAGTCTGCAAAGTTTTAATCTGAACTGAATGCCCTGAAGTCCAGAGATAGAAGATTTGCACAGAGATCTATTTTGTTATTTAGTTCCTGCTGGAATTTATATAGAATAGAAAATAAACAAGGAGCTACCTTTGCCACTACTTAGGGCAATACAGAATTATAGAATATTTGGGTTGGAAGGGACCTTAAGATCATCTAGTTCCAACCTCCCTGCCACAGGGAGGGATGCCATTCACTAGGCCAGGTTTCTCATGGCCCTATCCAACCTGGTCCTAAACACACAGTCACAGAATCTGTTGAGTGAAGAACCTTTTTCTAATATTCAGCCCAAACCTTCTCTGACACAACTTCAGGCCATTCCCTTGCGTACTTTCTCTACAGAGAAGAGATCAGTGTCTGCCCCTCCTCTTCTCATGAGGAAGTTGTAGACTGCAATGAGGTCTCCCCTCAGTCTCCTCTTCTTCAGGCTGAACAGACCAAGTGACCTCAGCTGCTTCTCACACGGCTTCCCCTCAAGGCCCTTCACCATCTTCATTGCCCTTCTTTGGACACTCTCCAATAGCTTAATATCTTTCTTATATTGTGATGCGAGACCCCTGGTGGCCTAGTGGTTAGCGTGCAGGACTTTCACTGCTGCGACCACGGGTTCGAGTCCCCGGTCTCCTGGCCTGATGGAGGTCGTTAGCCCTGTGTGGCCATCCATCTATGAGAAGGACACTCTAAACAAACCTACGTCCTGAGGACCTCACTGCCATTGTCCAAGCTTGCTTGGCCCCGGCAGATGAACCTTAGGATTAAAGGGTGGGCTCAGTTCAGCGCAGGCTGTGTCTCACCTAAAAAAAATCCATTGCGCAGGCTGGAAAGGTAAAAAGACCTTTCCCCAAATCTTCGTTCGCGAAGATGGGCCATTATTATTATTATTGTGATGCCCAAAACTGCCACAATATTCAAGGAGAGGCCGCAGCAGGGCAGAGCAGAGTGGAACAATCACCTCCCTTGACAGGTAGCATGTTAGTTCCTTATTTAAAATGCCCTGTGACTTTTGCAGCTTTAGAAGGTAGATGATAGATTTGCTGTTTCAGATATGTAAATATTATTGTGTGATTTTTGGGTTCCCCAAAATGTATCTGAATCTCTCCCATAATGAACCTGTCACTGCAGTGAGATTTAATAGACTGTTCGCTCTGTCTCCTGGCCTGCAGTAAAAGTCACGAAAAGCTGACTCAGCTGAAGTCGCCAAGCATTTCTTCATTGGCTTTGTTATGGCTGGTAAATTTCATCACAGAGGGAGGAAGGGAGTCATAAGGAGGCAAAAGTAATACCATGTATCACATCACTTGTTTCAATGTCAATTGGCATCACTTTATAAGAAATACTTAATGTATTCTATGTCCTTACCGTACATCATCATTTTATAGGAGTTTAAATTAGATTTTTATAACTTAAATACAATCTCTGCTGTTAAACTTAGAAATTCTTGGGCTTTTTCAGGGCGGAGACTATGGTTTTGGGGGACAGGATTTGGGTGAGAGTGTAGAAAAATATTATTTGCTAACTTTTTAATTGATACTGGCTTAGAAGTCTCTTGCAAGTAAAGCAATATTTTGGGGTCATGGCCTTGTCATATGTACAAGGAAGTTACCCTCTGATTAACTTGTGTATGGCTTGGATTTTTTCCAGTTCATTTTGACTAGAGTTTTCATCAGAAAACATTAACTAGCAGGAACACTTAGTGTTCCTTCTCTACAACCTGTTATTTCTAGCAACATTGTAGGTACATGTTGAATGTACTGAAGTAGTAAATTCTTTGGAACAGAGAACTTTAGATTTGGCACAATGGAATCTTGTTTCACTCTTGACTTATGATCATTAAAATGCTCATTAACACCGAATTTAATAGTTAATTTTATTTTAAATATTGAAACAACAGAAAAACCTCTTGGGAGTTATCGAGAATATATTTTGCTAGAAACTAATCTTTTTCATCTTATTTAAAGTTATTTTATGAGTATCTGTCCTCAGATTGGGGACCCCTGGTGGCCTAGTGGTTAGCATGCAGGACTCTCACTGCTGCGACCACGGGTTCGAATCCCAAGTCCCCCGGGCAGATGGTAGCTCGTTAGCCCTGTGAGGCCATCCATCTATGAGAAGGTCACTCTAAACAAACCTACGTCCTGAGGACCTCACTGCCATTGTCCAAGCTTGCTTGGCCCCGGCAGATGAACCTTAGGATTAAAGGGTGGGCTCAGTTCAGCACAGGCTGTGTCTCACCTAAAAAATCCATTGCGCAGGCTGGAAAGGTAAAAGACCTTTCCCCAAATCTTCGTTCGCGAAGACTGGCCATTATATTATATATTATGTCCTCAGATTAAAATATAACTAAAAATAGAATGTCGTTTTCCTTCAACAACTTCAAGTTTTAAATCTTGCATAGCCAATAGCTAGAAAATATAGAAATAATCAGGACTTACTTTGGCTCATATTATTAATATTTCGTCCTGAACAAAACCATCCCTTTCACAGCTGCCATATGACCTATGCTTCTGATACTTTCCTAGTATATACTTGTGTAGTTATCCAGTTGTAAAAGGTATTAAGTTGCTTATAATTTTACACAGAAATTTAAGGATAGCAACTGTAAACTTCAGTTGTTTTAATCACATTTTTAATGCTCTCCCATACAGGCATTCATAACTATGTTACTTGAAATTCCAAGCCACTTACTCGACTGTTGGCATTAATAGCTCCCCTTCCCTTCTACTTGGGCATTAAATATTAGTATACTATTTTTCAAAGTAGAACTGTATACTGAGGGAGGGGAGAGATTGGTTTTATCCCTACATGCACTTTTGAAATGAGTCTCCTTGGCTGTTTTTTTTTTCCTTTATGATAATTTCTTTTTCATTTCCCTTCCTTATTGCTTTGTCCGTTTAGTTTTACATTATTCATCAATGAAAAATGTACTTTGTTAAGAAACTTTTATCTGTAATTTGCTCTTTTACAGTTAACTTTCATGTCTGTGTAGCTTTTTTCTTTTTCATTTGGCTTAATATCATCTTCAATTTTTTCTGAATCTGGACATAATCTAAAGTAGCAGTGAATCTTCAGTGCTGAGAAACATAAACCTATAATTGCTGAGTCTGGGAAAGCACAGACTTTCAGATATATCTTTATTTTTTAATATTGTTCCATGGTTAGCTATTCTGGTCGATGTGTGGGTGCTATAGAGTACTGTAGAGAAAATATGAGCATCATTCTTCTCACTGCATATAATATAGCAAGAGCAATTAAGTCAGATTATACATGTGCCCAGTTTGATATCTTGCTTTTGATGACAGCCAGTAGTGGATACTTCTGAAAAAAAATCAAGCAATAGGCAACGGATATAGTCATTCTCCCAAAGCATGTCTTCTCAAAATCTGATAACCAGGAATTTAAGGACTCGGAGCTTCCAGCTGACCTGTTCTGCAGCTAATCCCATTTATACTTTCATTTTATAAAAAAAAGGTATTCTTCAATTGAATTGTGGCATATATGAAAAGCTCTTCCTTGTGTTTTTTAAATGTACTGTTTAGAAAATTTATTTTAAATTCCGTTATTTGAGTGAGACAGATAATTCATGGCATCACTATTTGTAAGTCTGGGATTTTCAAGCTACTGAAATACTATTCCTATAGCAAATTTGTCTGAAATACATTATAACCAAATATTTCCTCCAATCCTAGCCAACTCCACCCCAGTCCCTTAGAGAGTAGGACTAAATGAAATCTTTGTTTTTTTGTTTTATTTAACTGTCCCTCTGGAATCTTAGTTTAACGTTCAATGCCAGAAACAAGTATGTGTGTTTCTTTAGGCAAGGATTCAAGAGCTTGTTGCTGCCAAAGTATGTGACTGTCACAAATTAGTTAAATCACTTGGAGTCTGTCTGGCATAAAGTCAGATTTTCGTTTTTCGATGTATTTCGCCTGTAGGGACTCATTTTGCTAGGTGTATTCAGAGCTCTGTTGAAGCAATTGTAAAGCTCATTGAAAGGGGAGTGTTGGTGTCCCTCTTTCACTATTCGTATGGTAATACGGGAAATATGAATCAGATGCCCCTTCAGCTTCATTTGGGGTGGAGACTAAATCAAGAATCATAGCTCACAACAACAGTAATTAATTTTAAGGGTTGGTCTATTCTTGTTGAAAGAGTCTTACAACATTAGTGTATCAGTCAATGGGTGGAAAATAGTCTCTAGGTTACTAGATGGAGCGGTAATGTGGGAGGATCAAGCCCTAGTCCTTATTCCAGTTACTGTTTTAAGCTGTGCAAATTCAATTGAAGAGACAAATAGGTAAATTTTAATAATACTCTCAATTCTCACAGCTGAAGAATCTTCCTGGAGATGTAATATCTGAGAAGGAATAATTTGTCTAAAGAAAGTTTCAGGTTTTTAATTTTTTTTCATGTGAATGTCTCAATTGTAAGAAATATTCCCCACTGTTTTAGTTTTAAAGCAGCACTTCATTTCTTATGGTTTTGTGTGCCTGAAGGCTTTTGTAAACATCATCTACATTAATTTGGAGAGCTTAATACTGGTTTGAAATGGCGTAACTAAGGGCAAAATGTGGTCCCAAATGTGCTTTGATATGAATGTGGTGGGTATGATAGAATTTCTCAAAATTCCTTAACTATGGCTATTAGAGCTAAAAACTTTAGGGATACAGTTAGCTGCCTTGCCATAATTAAAGCAATTTCTTATTGTAATCTACCTTTAATCAGGCATACCTGAGAGCTGAAATCAACCTTTTTAAAATTCTCATATTTCATACCTCAGAGGTCCTTGAAGTGTGAGTATATTAGAATGACTTTTTTGCTTATTTTATTCTGCAGTAGAGTTGGTTTTTTTTCTTTTCATGGTAAGTTCTTGTTTAAGTCAGTCCTCTCTGAAGTAAGTCTTTTGCATCTGTACATTTGAATCTGTGTGAGCTAACTAGTTTCAGAGTAAGGTAGATTCAGTTTGTAAGAAAGTTAGGCTTCTTGATTTGGATTACTTTTCTTAGTTCTGTTCTCATTTACACTTATAATAAATATTTTCTACAACTGATAGAATTTCCAGTCAGAATGTCCTCAAATATACACCAACAATTGAAAAATATATTCTGTAGAAATAGGTGCTACAGATACAAACTACTGAACAGTAGAAGTCCTGAGACACCATTTCTCAGTGCCTTAGGATTTTCTGGTATTTATGGGCTCTCTCTGCTTTTTTCACTGGTTTCCTTTTCTCAGACATTAAACCTTTGCTGTTTCCTCCTATATCCTAATCTTGTCCCTGCCCTGGGTGCCTCTTGGCTTCTCTTAGTGTGTAAAGTTCTGGACTATCCTAGTTTCAAATTTACACCAAGTACTTTTACTCTTATCTTAGATTATTTTCCCAGTTAGTGAAATATTCCAATTTTTTTTCTTTTAATATAATTACTTTTTTTAAAAAAAACTTCTATAAAACAACTAAATCCTCTACAACTATATTATTTAACCTTATAATTATATTTGTATTTTAGCAGTTTTTTGGTCCTTGCTGAGGTGAGCAGTTCATATTTAATTCACCTAAATCTTGTAACATAAAATTCCCTCAGGCATTTAAGTTCTTCGCTGTTCTTCAAGTCTGTTCTAATTTGACAATAATTTTCTGGTCATGTGCCCAGAACTAAACATGCTGTTCCAGAAGCAGCTATGGAAGTGCAGGATACCCAGTACTCAAACACTCTTGTATGTAGCTTTTGATATACACAGCCTAACACAGCAAAAAGTTTCTTGCTACCAATTCACACCAATAAAATATATTGTTTTCTCTCTTAATTCCCCTGATTTGATGTTGCTCTGGAAATTTCTTCTTTTTCTTCAAAAACTGCTCTAAGTTATTTTTCCCAGTCTAATACAATTTCATTATTTTTAGATTATGTTTTGAAAATCTTTGTCTCATTGATATTGCATTACCCCTGGCATGATTTATGTATTTCTTCAGCTTATTACTTACTGAATCTTCTAGGTCATTACTGAAAATGCTGAATACTAGGCCTAGTAAAGTTCTATATATCACTATAGATGGGACCTTTCACTGTTCAATACACACCATATCTTAAAACTCTGTTGAGTGTGGATTATTAACATTTTCTTCCCTTAAGAATTCTAGTAAGTATGAGTTAACTTTGTGACTGTGCTAAATCACTCACTGAAATAGGAATAATTCTCATTCACTAGATGCTTTTGTTTTCCTTTTCTCTGTGTTTTTCTGAATAACTATGAAATTCAATCAGAAATTGTGTTTCAAATTAAATTATTGTTTTCTTTCCTGTGGATTGAAAATTTTTTCCCCTCCATTTTAAAATTAGCTTTTGATATTGCTTTCTAATACTATTTTCTCATATTATTAATGCAAACTGCTATAGGCTGGTTTAGACAAAAATGAACCAATATATTTTATAGATCTAATTCTCTAAAGTGAACAAACATCTCCTTACATCAGTTCTAGAAAAAGAAAACATGAAAAGTCTTCCTAACCAGTGTGGTATGTCCCCCTTCATAATATGCAGAATGTAGTTTTCAGGGCCCTTATTTATTGCTTCATTTTTCATCACTGAAGATACATATATGAGTAAGACTGCAGTGTAAGACATTTAGTTACAGGTAAGTGGGTAGTCTAGCACAGAATTTTCTATTTGGACGCTTTCCTGTGGCAGTAATGAGTTCTCTTCTCTTCTTGCACGTGCCCCCTCAGTGCTAATTCTTCAGCCTTTCATGAGGATAGGTGGAAAAGCAGGCAATACTAAAATGAAAAGCCAGCTCAGGAAAGGACCATACCTTATAAAATGCCTTCCGAGTACAACGTTTTGATTTTTATCTGAAAATGTAAAACTCTCTAATATATTATATTGAGGCAAAGGTGCTAACCATTTATTTGAGCCTGAGTACTTTTTTCCTGAGCCCTGTCTGTATTTAGACTTAATGATGTGGGTTAGCACTTATTCCTTTAATATTATATTGGATTGGGTACGTCCACTGAAGTCAAATTACATTTGAACTAACCAACATTAGCTTACACTTAAACTTTATGGCATGCTTTATAGTTTTTTTCTTATTTCTTTAATATTTTAAACATTTTATTTCTTTTTGAGAAATAAACTAGAACAAGTTAATGTGTACTGCCACGTTGCTTCTATGTAGCTGGGCTGGAGTTCTCAGGTGCATGAAGGACATTTCTCTGCATGCTTAGAGTAACAGTAACAGCGCAATACAACCTCGTCAGGCTCTCACTTAGGAAGGATAAAGTTGTGAAGTATGCTTGTTGAAGTGGCAATCTTGTTATTTAGCCACCAGAGTCAATAAAAGTTGTGTTGAATATATTAATTTTTGTGGATTTATATATTGAGTATTTCTGGAAGAATTATTGACAGGAAAATGTACCCTTGTAGTTGCAGAAGGAATACTCTATTCTCAGTTAGATTTCAAGTGAGTGTGCTGGAGACAATCTTTGTATTTATGGGCACAAAAAATGCTCCAGAAATTTTAGGAAAGCTGTAACCTTTAAATAGTCCATTTTGCATATATTATTATATGAGGCATCAATTGGTCATTGTTAAATTTTTAAAAAGAGAAAAATGACAAAAATATTACAGTCCAAATCCTTAAATTTTGGCATGGTTTGTATAATGTAAAGCAGGGAATGTCATGGAAAATTCTGAATTAATAATTCTACAGAGAACGACCTTCATAGCAGCTGTCCCTTGGCAATGAAGTAATGGCAGTAGTATTTAGCTCTTATATAGCAATTACTATTTTCAAAGCACTGCACCTATTTAATAGACTTGGTAGACAGGAAAACAATTCTTGTCTAAAGCTCTCGAATTATTTTACATTATCTCTTAGGACCAAGTGAGTGAACCCTTCACAAACGAGAAGAGTTTAGAACTAGAGAGTTTCTTCAGTCCTGTAGAAAGAGCTCACTATCTCCTTTTGTGTATTCAGATTATAAAAAGGACATGACTAGAAGTAGAGACATTTTCAGAAGGATGGAAACTGGAGAATACGAAGTGTTTCTGCCATTAACTCCTTCTAACCAGCAGGACAGATATGTCATAGTAGAGTTTTCATAGAATGAAACTATAATCCTGGGTTTTGGAAACTAAAGACAATTTTCCTTTGTATCTCCTCTCTCAGTGCAATATGTCTCACAAATTTCTTAGGTTTTTTGACCAGTCAAAGTCATGCAAATCTCGAAGATCTTTTAAAAATAAACTTATTTATAAAACTGAGGAAAAAAACAGGAATAGATACCCTCACGAGATCAGCATTGACCTTTAGAGAGTTAGTCCCTACACGAGAACTAGGCTTTTTGGCATTTTTTTATCATTTTATAGTTCAATGGGAAGGGATTTCTTCGGAAGCTTTTTTCATTGCTACTCAAGAATATCTGTAATTAAGTAAAAATGAGATGGAATGAATATGCAGCAAAAGACTGTAAATATGTTTACACATTTTGATAAACATTCCTGCATTTTTTTCCTCTTGTAGCATTGATTCATCTGCATCATACGAAATGGAAATGAGCAACATGTAAAATTAATCCACCCTTGTAACTATCTGAAGAGAGTAATTATCTGATGCTTACAAGCTGTTTCTAGAATAGATCCTTCCCTAGCTACATTAAATTTTATTGTATCTGTGTTCAAGTCTCAAATTACAGTGGATCATGTCTTTTAACAATATAAGTACTGTAGGTCCACTAAAGTCAATGGAACCATAGAGGTTTTTCTTTTACAGGAGCAGTGCCCTAAAGTTTATAAATCCCCATTGCAATTTAGACGTTACAATAAATGATAGCAATTTATGTGTGTTTATTGTGAGAAATCAGTGTATAGATAACTTACGATGCTGGGTTAATTGTGTTCAGTTCCCATAGCACATGTGTTCAAACTGTGGAGCCATGGAACCAAGCCCTTAACAAGCATCACACTGTTTACATAACAGAAGCTCAAGAACAAAAACAGAAAAACATTCAGATTCGACAGCTAACTCTCTCCTCTCCTGGAAAATCAATTTAAGACTTTTGGGAAATGGAGAATGAGAAATTGGCAAATAAAAGGATAAAAAGCTAAAGAAGGCAAAGGAGGTTTTTGTTTGTTTGGTTGGTTTTTTTTGAGCAAGTCATCATTTTTTGGCTAAGTCACCTGAGGCAGACCCAGACAAAAAAAAGCTAAAGACATCTGGATTTAGTTCCGAGAAGCTGTTATCATGATACCAGAACCCTCTACTAATACCCAGTATCCTGTGAGCTGGGATTATTACCAAAGCTAGAAAGCTCTGTTATGTAAATTTCTGAGATAGGTAAGAGATTGTTTTTATGATGAATGTTCACATGCTTGTCAGAAATAATAAAGGATAGTTTCAAGCACTTGTGGGAAATTCAAGCCAAGTCAGATCAACACTTGTAGAAACATCACAAATTTAAATAAAATTTGAGAGTTAGCAATTCAAACATGTAAAGATAGGTTGTTTTTTCAATTTGTTTGCAGGGTATTAAAAATCTAATGCTGAAGAATTGTAAGAGGAAACCTATTGACTGAGTGGGAGGAACAGGAGAATATCACTTTTTGCAGCAGTTTGAACTTATGTTGACATAAATATCTCATGAGACTGCACCTTTACCTTTTTCAAGTATTTTCTTCTACATATGTGCCATAGTTACTTCAGAATACCACTTTTAAAAAACCACAAACCTACAGTTTTAAGAAAATAGTGCAAAGAGCTTCTGCACAGGGTGCTGGAGAAGTGTTAGAGGACAAACAAGAATCTAGCTACATAAAGCTGAATATGAAAAATACTACTCAATTTCTGAACAGTTTAGGAACTGAAGAGTTTGTAGGGATTTAATATGATTAGAAATGTCCTCCTTGGAAATTCATAAAGTTTTCTCAAGGTGATTTTTTGAAGCCTGATGGGGAGAACTGACAGAAGAAGCTAATATTAAGCCAAGAGTTTGAAAACTTTCTGAAAGATGTTGAGTTTCTGTGAGTTAGTCTCAGTTTGTTAAACTTGTAGCACATTCCAAACCTGTTTTTCAATAGTGCCATAATGATTTCCTGATCTTGTGAAATGTGCGTGATGTGAGTACATTATCTGTCTCTGAGCATAATTACTAATCACATTGTATTACAGAAAAGAAATGCAGCTATTAATATTCTGTAAATCAATAGGATTCTTTAAGTGGAAATAGAGTCCATTTGTGTTAAAGAAATGAGGCATAAAAGAATTGGAAATCTAAGCTTTTTTCTTTTAATTTTCTCCCCATAATTTATATTATGCATTTATATGTTTGGTGGTAAACTTCATATAGTATTAAAAGGTAGTTATGTTAGCAACATAAAAGCTCCATTTTCAGCAAATACTTATGATTAAAGTGCCATTGGAATATCGAATAGAAATAGAAGTTCTCAGTCAAGATTTTTCTAGATTTTACCATGATCATGTGCATTGCTTGTGGCCTGATTTGGATCTCAGTAATCTACTCTTCAAGATTTTTGTTCAAAAATTTTTGTCTTAAAAATACTGTCAACTCAGGTTTGAGATTATAAAAGGAAAACTCCCAGAAGTCTCATTTGTTTTGTCATAGATGCTGGTCAAATCAGTGTCTGAAAATCAATGAGTTCTATCTTTTCAGGCTCACTAGATCATCATTCTCCCTCTTCTGAGACTTAGCTGTTGTTTCTGGCTTTGTTTACCATGTTTCTGAATTGAGCTGGGGTAAAACTGGAAATTAACAGCTTTTGGGAAGCCCTAGTCCCTGGAGCTACTGAGAAAGGTAGGAACTCTTCCATTGGTCTCCATAGATATCTAGAAAAAGCATGTTGAGATTTTGCAAACCTTTAGGCTTATAGGAGTTAGTCATCAGCACCAGAACCTTGGTTTGAAAATTCTTAGGTGATTCCAGCCTTGAGAATCTCTCTTGATATCTGTATTGGGGTTTCAGGTTTTTTTTCCCTACTGTAAATGGAAGAAAAAATTATACCTTGTTTCCTCTGTGAAGTGTTGTAAAATCCACCAATAAAGAGTGCTGTATAAAAGTTTTTCCAAGAGGATGGAATTGTGAAAAAACGTCTCCTAGTGAGGAAGATCATTAAACTTAGTAGTATTCATTTACTCTATCTAACTGTGTTTTCTAAAAAAGAAATCAAGAGAAACTTACATTGAATTTGAGCTTTTCCGAGACAATGAGGGGAAAAAAAATAAAAAAATCTGTTCTTTCATCTCTTAGAGGCTGTAACACTGTAGGCAGAGACTCAGTACATTGCTTTCTCTAATTCTTTTATTATTGTGAATTATCTTCTGCTGACAGCTTATAACCTATTTTTACAATAAGAATAATTCTTGATACTTGATCCATTTGCTGCTACATCAAACTGGAGATCAAAGTATTATTCCCAGATCTTCTCCTCTTGGAGTACAGGGTTGCTTTAAAAAAAAAATTCAGTTATTGCTTTATAATTTGAATTTACAATAACACCTGTCATGTGAATTTAATTTTTACCATACTGATTGTTTTAGAGGAAATGTAAGAGTTAAAACAAGAAACATAAATTGATCATAATATCATAAGCTTTGATTGTGGTTTAATTATAAACACAAGTTTGAGACTATGTCAGATTTCCCTTCGTCCAGTTTCAAAGCTGGTAGTTTTCATTATCACTTAAGTACTTGTTGAGTCTTTGTAGGAAATAGGTCAATGTTGAAAAATTTTCCATTTTTCTTATGAATGGGATCATATAGGTCATCATCTTCTTCATCTCATTATATGTATGCTTATCCATGCTATTACCCACTCTTAAAACCTTTACTTCCATTTTGAGGCCAGTTCCTAAAATATTTGATAAAGAACCTTTCTTTCTTGAACTGGTATTTAAAAAAAAAACAACAAAACAAAACTCTGCTATATCTTATGATAACTGCCAGGTTCTTGCTGCGTTTGATAAAAGATGGTAGGAGAATCTTTTTCAGTGGAAAATGACATGTTCCCCAGAAATATGTAGAACTCTACCTTAATGCCACTTGTCATAGCCAGATGAGGAGGTCAAAAAGTCCCATAATTTATTTTTCTGGTTATAAAACATGGCTTTGGTAAACTCTGGAAGATAGCATGTTTAAAGAAGACACTGTGAACCATAAGAAATGCCGTTAAATTAGATTTTTGCTGTTTACTTTTCTAGGAAGTGCTGTGCAAACCTGAGCATGTGATTTTAAAAATGCATGAAGGCTTTTGTCCCTAAAATAAAACAGTGACCAAAACTTATAAAACCATACTAAATGCTTTTCTTTCATTGCTAGCTGAATGCAACTGGCCTTTTAGACTTGAGGAGTACTCTGTTATCCATTGTGAGGTGCCATGCTTGACATTATGGGAGTAGGAAGGAACTGTGGCATTGTTGGGATTGAGTCTATTATCAAGGCTGTTTTGAATACAGGGCACTGTTAAGCAGTAAATGAGTAGCTGCTGCACATGATGGCAGCCTTTTTGCTGCTTCATGGCACTGTGCACTGAAGCTGTTGAGCAGGTTGTGTATGGGATGGTCACTACTGATGTCAAACGTGGGGTAAGGAGTGTAAGAGAGATGACAGTGCAGTGCAGCACTGCAGTGTCTCTAGCCCTGCTGGACTCAGCAAGCCCTTATTTATACATCCCAGCACTGAGAATGGTGAGATTACAGGGTTAGCAGAGTGAGAGTGTGAGGAGCAAAACTACAGGCCACATGAGTAGCCATGATATGATTCACAGTCCAGTACTTGTGAGATCTGATTATTTGTTGAATAGCTGAAAACATCTCTATCAAGGTTCTGTGATGAGTCAGAGAACTTCATCCCTTTGTCTCCACTGAAGCTAAGCCAGTATCTGAGCTCACTGTCTATTCAAGACAAATTGCTTAATTTGTTTTAAAATATCTATAAATCATGTCAGGATTTATTAGTAACAGTTGTTAGTGTGAACCTAGTGCAAAAATACTGTGCACCTTTGTCCATCTGAATCCATAAAACCAACCAGCTTAAATCCTTTCCGCAACATACATTGGTCACCCAAATGTTTACAATTTGTTGGTCAATGGAAACGAAATCCAAAAAATTCAGTCCAAGATCTATAATTCTTTTTCAACCTGTATATACCACAGGTTACTGTAGTAGCTGGAATGGCAAGAGTTACTTTTTAAGTTATGCAGGTAGCATACAACTTTATTCTATGATTTTGTTCAAACCGGCTCTGAGTAAACCTGAAAGATATCGTTAAAGATTGAAAGGACTTTTTTTTTTTTTTTTTAAGTCACTGAGGAGTTGGGATGGGATGATGCAATTATATAGCTATGAATAGAGTGATTCAAGATTCTTCAGGGATGTTGCTATTTGAGGACTTCAAGTCAAAGAATATACTTTTATCTAGACAGGAAGGATTGCTCCCTCCTGCCCAAATAATTAACTTTTGGCATGTTTTTCTTTAAAGTTTAGATGTCACATTCTGACATATGATTATAAGTGGGAAACTTGAGTATATACTAAAATCCAGAGTCAAAGTTTTGCTTCACTGTCTTGTATATCCTTAATCTATAACTAACTACCTAATGATCACAGGTTGAAAGCAAGACCACTAGTTCTCCCTCAAGTAAAAAGTAATTTAAAAAGAATGATTTGGAAGTCTTAGCTGTGCAGGAGGGAGCTCTGTTTGGAGGCCTGTTCAAAACTTCAAATTGAACTCTGTCAAAGTCTATAGAAATGTGACTGTATTCTGCTCCAATATTTGGCTCTTCTCTTAAACAGTACTTTCTCTAGCAAGTGATAAATATATACAACAGCAGACATAGTTGCTGAGAAAGAAAAATGCTAATGAAGTATGTCATTTCACTTCGTGCATCTTTTGACGAGGATGTGTGTTCAAAAAGGTGCATGTCATGTAATTTCTGTTGTTTAGTGCACATCCTGAAATGCAATATAACAGTTTTGGGCTTAGTATGAATTCTAAAGAGGCAAATTTCAGTTAAAAAATACAGAAGCAAGTTCTATAGAAAATTATCACTCATCTCCAAGTCATAGGCCAACTCTTTATGCTTTTAATAATGTAAATACTCCAGAAGTAAAAAACCCCAACCAAACAAAAAAACCCCATACTATGTGTTTGTACCAGAAAGGGAAACTGTATTCAAGTTTTCAAAGCATGCTTTCTTTCTCTGTGTACTATATGATTTTAGTTGTATGGCTAAATTTAAGTCTCGTGTTCTGCCATCTGTCTTTTAAAACACTGTATTGTGTTAATGATTTTTTCCTTAGTCCCTCATTGTAAACAAAATCTGTTGTTGGTTCTTGCTTGAGTAATTTTTCCTAAGCTTTTTACAATATGTCTTGGCTGTACAGTCAGTTTTAGATATCCTTTCACCACATGATAAGTTAATGATCAGAGCTGGTGAAATTCAAAACAGTATTCTTACAACATATCTGCTAGTGTACTGGGATATTGACTGCAGTAAGGCTTTTATAATCCAACTGTATTTAGTGAACCACTATGCTAGCTTAAAGAGATAAGAAATTTAAAGTTTAATTGTGAGTTCTGAGGCCACATTTGTTTTTGAGATCTGAGGAGAAACTATTTATATTTTGGTTTGTTTCAATGCTAATCCTGATGGTATTTCTGAAAGAACTGAAGAGAAAGCACTCTAAAACATATATGTGTGCAAAATAAAATTTAAGAAGCACGTATAATTTTATATCAACAGCTGTAGTGTATTCCTTTGAAGACTGATAGGGTAAGTTACATGCCTGTACATACTGTCTTATATAAGAGAAAGAATGTGGAGATAAAAGACAAAGTGGTTGTTTGTCTTAGAGACACTTGGAGTTCTCCATTACAATTGTGTTTGATATTAAAAAGTGCTTCAAATTTTATGGGAATACCTTTTAGAAGTGCAAGCTTAAATTCTTTATGTAAATAAAATAATATATTGAATATGCAAGTACATGCAAGCCCATTCCATTTGTATTTCAAACCTATTTTCAGATTTTAATGTTTCCCCCTATAATACTATGAGTACTAAAGTCAGTTTCTAGTTAGTATTATTTGCTTGTGAAAAGTCAAAACCACTCTGCTTAATAATTTTGCTTTCAAGTGTCTTATGTATTTGCACACAGTCATAAATCATTTCAATAAGATTTTAATGATTTTTTAAAATATATATATAATATATTAAATGAAAACTTGATAATTAAATGTATACAAAATATATGGGCTTAAACTTCCACATATGAATTACCTTCATAAAATCAATATAATCTTATGTAACTATTATAATATGGATGTTATATGGGCTCATGTTTTGCTCAGGGTTTCAGTGAAACATTTTAAAAGTCTTGATTTCAGCTACCTTTTGGAAATGTTGAGAGAAAAATGAAAATTACCTCTAGCTGTACCGTTTCCAGTATTTTGCCAATCTCAATTTTATTATCAGTTAATCTACTATAGGTAATGAGAAGGTAGTAATGCTTATATGTTTATGGAACTGTAACATGCCCAGCAAGTCCTACCCAAAGTCAGGACTGGAATGTCTATTAAGTGTTTTCTAATGTGCACAAAATGATTCTTTACTGACTTCTGCAAATATTGAGGTTAGCTAAATATGAGTGACCCTAAAATTTCTACTGTGCATAGCACTGTATTTTTGATAGTAATTGTATTCCAGCAAAACTTTATTTAAATTTGTTTGTAGAGGGAAACAGACAGTTGATATATAGCCATTTCACTTCCTTGGACATGGTGTCAGCATTTATGGAATTAATATAGAGAACATACTTTATCTCCTTTGAATTCCGATTCTCTTAAACTTATGGAAGTCCTGACACCAATTATAAGGAGCAACCACATTTGAATTTCTCTGGGATGAACACTCTTGGGTCCTCCCACCTGATGTAATAAAATGCTCTCATATCGTATTTCTTAGGGTCAGGAAAGTGAAATGGCTGCTGCATGTATATGACTGCTGTAACATTATGACTTAGAGGCTATTCATAATACTCAGAAAATGGTAAAATCGTGTAAAGACTAAAGCTAATTAAAAAAAAAAACAACCTAATTTATAAAGAACTTTTAAAAAACCCGTACTATATATACTACATATATTCTAAATGTTGTTTTAAAGTTCAATTTTACTAACTAAAGATTAAGCAAGATTAAGGACTGTCCATATATTGATATACAAAACAGTGCTTTTCCATTACACTTAAAGAAGCCTGTTATTAAAACTACTTGAAGTAGTTAGCACCTTTAAAGAGCAATGTGGTTCAACAATTTGCTCTAGTAATTCAGCAGGAAGACTGAATTGTTGCAACTCCACCATTCTGTAGGATCACAGATGCAACAAGGGTTTGAATCATACTGGTTCACATAAAATGCAGACAACTGTTTGCAAAGTGCTGATATACCATGGAATAAAATGAAAATGTTCTTTTAAGAATAAGATTTATACAACCTCAACTGCATGCAGAATCCAGTCTTAGAAAGAAACAGATCTCTTGGAAAGAGGATTGTGCATTTCCTTTATTTATCCTTAACTGAAATCCTTGTCTTTAATCTTACAGGCTACCATTTCTCTAGGAACATATTTCTCTTCCCTCGACAAAAGGGTATGCAGTGCTTCATATAGAAGCCTTAGCTTTTCATGATAGCTAGAAACCTTTTTATATCTTTTTTTTTCCTCAAATAATATTAACTGACTTTAGAATACTGATAGGTGTAGCAGTCAACAGGTGTGGCCCTAGAAAGTTATTTGAGGGGTTTGGGGCTTACATGATAATATTTGAAGGGTTATTGGCTACCTCTATTCCTAAAAAATCCCAGATGTGTATGCTTTTAGTAATTGCTTAACTGAGATTTCTAGCATTACTACATTATTACATTTATAAAACTACTGAGTGTTTACAATCAAGCAGGACCTACTCCATATTTTTATTTCATCTTGCCAATTTATAAAGTTGCACTGTTGATTTTGACCTGATGTTATTACAACTAATAGTGTTGAGTGTTATTGATTGGCTTATCTGTAGAACTATGGTGTATTGCTTTGCTGCATATAAGCACATTTCATACAGATGTTGAAGGGAAAGTGGAAGGATAGATAAAGGGATTTTTTTTTTGTGCTTTCTGATTTTATTACTCAGTATATTGCCATGAATATGCAGCTGGCAAAATGCGAATACAGGGCAGTAACCATTATGTTCATTTACTTTGCCATTTAGGAAGCACAGATGTTTTCTATATAATAATAAAGTGCTTCTTGTTGTAATAGTTCTGCTGTTAGGTCCCCCTGCTATTACAGTAGTTTGCTGCTTTGATGTGTGTGAGACATCTTTTGCTGGGAACTTGTAACTGTATTGTCTATTTTTTTTATCTGTTTTCAAATTTGTAACTTACCTAAAAATAGGGGAAAAAAAAGGAAGTTAAGTAACTTCACACTGTATGTTCTTCATAAGATATTTCTAATTTGCATTTCTAACTTTTTATTCTTTAGGAGTGTGTTCCCTTGCTGTATGAACAGATGTACCTAACATGCATTTGGAATAATAGACAATAAGTACTGCTCTGACTTCTTAAGTCTTACTTCTTCTATTACTTATAGTTCTGTGAATTGCTCTTTGCTACTTTGCCTAACAAATATTCATCTTGAATGTTCAAAATGCCCTGATAATGCCACTTTTTTTTTCCCTCACATAACCTGAATGATACCCATTTACTGATACAGTTTAATCCATAAGTCCCTTACAACTGCAATTTCAGTGGCTAAAAGCTCTTGGCTTTTGGAGGACGAGCAGGAAATTAAAGTTGAACAATGAAGCAAAGGTCAAAGCTCCAGAGAAGATTAAAACTCCCACAACATTTAGTAGGACTATCTATATCTCTAAGGTCTCTATTCATCAAATATTTCCTGTCCTTGAGTTGCTAAGACTTCAGGGCAGCTCTGGAATCCTCAGTGACACTACTAACCATGTAGTTATGCCTGCTTAAAGTTAAAAAAGCAAAAAAAAAGGAAAAACTTACCTGAAACATGAGATATGTTGTAACATAAGGCTGCAAAGTTGATGATCAATGGTTCAAGCTCAATTACTGATAACTGTACATGGAAATAAAACTCTCAACTCAGAGAAATGTTTCAACATGTTTAAAACTGAGCAGCCTGGTTAATGACAATAGTCAACACTATTGCCCCTCCTCTGTTGAACTGTGCTTGCTACACCAGCTCACAGTTTGAATATAAATTGAAATTGAAGGTCTAGGTTTTAACCGTCAAAGCCATTCATAGGATTAGTCTAAATGCATGGCTATGCCCTCCCATAAGAACTGCATTCCTCTGGAACAATGAAACTTCCAGGCACTTTAGGACTCCTGAACACAGCCTGTCAGCCCAAAGCTATTCAGTTCACTTCGGTTGTAAGAGAAAATTGCAAAAGAGGAGGACACAAATACTGTCAGTACTGTTGAACAGAGAGATTTCATAATATAATTAACAAGCCATTCAGATACTGAATAATTTTCATGTTGTAAGCATATGTTGTTTTTTTTCTTCCTAAAATATATCTTTTCTGTTTTTAGTTAAAGTATTGCTTTAACTTTTCTGTATTATAAGTAGAAGAAAGTTATGAAGTTTGCATCCTTTTTCCTATTGCTGATCCTGCACAGAGAGTTTCAGTTGTTCTATTTCATGCTAAAGCCTTTGAAGACACTCATCATAGGCATTTGAAGTAGCACAATACAGAATATGAAGTAATTCATAAAAATCTAACTGAATTGAATATTGAGAATATTGGATATATTGAGTTGGTCTTTTCATATGCCAAAGTGATATGCAGATCTTGCTGAGTTACCAGCATTGCTGTTGGCTGGGTACAATTTATTCATAAATTTTGCTGAGTATTCATGATGGCACAGTACATCTGGACCTAATGAAATAAAACAAACCAAAAATATTTTATTTGCCTTCAAAGAAAAATACTTTTATCTCTCTGGAAAGATACTTCCTATATGTTTGCAACATGCAGCTCTCTCAAATAATTTATATGATTTTGAGGAAACAAATGGCAGTTCTAAACCCAAAATCACATCTATGTTTTCTTCTCTTGCCATATCTGTTGCTTCTTAATCTCTCTACAGGTCCACAGTGACACGGACATTAGTTTCTAGCAAAGCAAACATTCCTGTTGGGTTTGGTTTGGTGTTTTCTGGGGTTTTTCTGTTTTGCTTGTTTGTGAGTTTTTTGTTTGCTTGTTTTTGTTTGCTTGTTTTTGTTTGTTTACTTCTTTTGTTTTGTTTGTTTTTTTTTTTTAATAAAAAAGTATTAAAGTGACAAAGTATTAAACTGGTATCCTTATAGCTGAAAATAGTCTCTGGGAGTCAGGATTGTCCTGACTTTTTTGGTAATTAACACTCTGCAATCAGTCATACAATCATACAAGTCACCAAATCAGTCATACAGGTCACCAAAAAGACTGCTACTTAAATGAGTTTCTTACTGCTATGCCACAATGACATTCATATACACCTTTTTTTCTTCTCTTTCTCTTGTAGCAATCATCTTATTCTTGTATTCTTTGAGGCTCGTGCACAGCTACTGCTATGTAGCGTACTTCCCAGTACTGTTGGTGCTTTCAGATCCTTACTGGCTTTCCCTCCTGAGTTTAGTTTACAGGCTGTGGAATAGCAAGTTATTCCGCAGTTGGTGGCTTGCTTGTACTCTGATTAGTGTTTTTTCCTCTTAATCAGTAAAACTTTTCTGACTTTTTTGGCCATGCTAAGCATATTATGCTGAAGCCTTTTAACTGAGAAGTGACATAATTGCTACATTTTTGTCTTATTTTTTGTTTGTTTTAACCGAGTGACATGTTCCTGAGTTCCTCACTGTGTTGTCCTGTGTTTTCTGACATTGAATTCTACTCAGTTGCCTTACAACATTCTTTTGGTAGCCTTTTGAATGCTCTATTATGACTCAGCTGTCTCTGAGAATACCTTACATTGGCAAATTCTAAATGCTTGGTGAATTATTACATCATATTCTTTCAAAAATCTATTTTTATCCTATCAGTCTTTCCTCCCATAATCCCAGTAATACCATCAAGTTAATGTTTAAAAGAAGAGCTAACAGAGTTTACTTCATCTTCAGTAGATAGAAGTACCAACCATAGTTGTTGATGATTGGGAATTTTAATTTCTTGCGAATTTTCTTAAGATTGACGTGCTGCAACTTTATTTATTGAATCTCTTAGGATTGTTTATGATTTTGTCTCAAGAACTTGGTGTGTTTACAGTTTGCCCATTATCGTGGGTTTTGTAATCTTTAAAAAGCTTTTTTGGGAGAAGTTTTGACTATTGGCTCAAAATTTTGTTGTCGTTGTTGAATTCAAGTGTGTCTCTTTTTTTGTAGTTGTTCCATTTAGCTTTATAAAATCAATAGAAACTGATTAAAACATCAACTTCTCCAGAGAGTGCAATTGCCAGAAATCAAGTTACATTTTGATGTGTCTGTCTGACATATATTACTGCAGATACATAGTGCGCCATTAACTAAGTCCTCTCCACTTGTTCTGCCTAGTTCCAGAATTTTAATTCTGGAATCATAGCTGAGGAACATTGCTTGGCAGCAGGTGTGAAACTGCTTCCATCTAGCCTCTGACTACAAAGACCCATTGCAGAGTAGATCGGACAAGGGGAAGATGCAGACAACATTGTTAGACAAACATCTGCAAATAACCAGAGACTGAGAGATAGAAGAAAAAATATTTTTGCCCCCTTAGCTTCTTCTGGGATTGACAGATAACAGGTTTGTCTCAAGACAAAATTGTGGGCTGGGCACACTGATCTGAGTCAATCAATACAGTTTTTTTACTGTTCTTATTTTAGTTTATCTAGTAATCTAGATAGATTAAAGCCATCAATTTTTGTAGTCATGATAATTTTATCTGAATCAACATTGGTACCTCAAATCTTTTGGACTACAGAATTAAACCCAAGAAAATTAAAAATGGTAAATTATTCAGAGCCCATTTTCTTGAACTGCAAAGACTACTGTGATACTTGAAATAAAATAATATCAGTGCTGGGAAAAGCCTAAAAGGGAGAGAGCTCATCTCCCTCAGAAATAGTCCTCAGAAGGAAGAGTTTTAGGAGGTTTTGATTCTGCGTTAACTTGTCAAGTG
The DNA here is from genome assembly GCF_003984885.1 of Neopelma chrysocephalum. NCBI lineage: Eukaryota > Metazoa > Chordata > Aves > Passeriformes > Pipridae > Neopelma > Neopelma chrysocephalum. The sequence goes on from NW_020897700.1 coordinate 16,716,323, forward strand.
TTTTTTGCTTTTGAGTGATCTTCTATACTGTGCAGAAGTTCTATAGGTATCCAGTAACAAATAAGGAAAAACAAAATCATTAAAGCACTTAACCTCATTGTCTGGGATACCAGGAAACTAACTGCAGCTCTCTCTTAACAATTATATAATCCAGTCAAGGAATTTAAAAGTGTTTTGAAGATGATTTGAGGATGATTTTAAGTGTTCAGATAACTGGTATACCAAATAGTCTTAATCTTCACGAAGATGACAATTTCTCTTGAGTATTCTTTTCTTAACATGGATGAAAATCGTAAGCAATCTGTGCATATAGCACTTGCAGCATTTCTGGTGCAAAACCACATATCTGCCTCATGTAGAGCATCATTGAATACTGACTGTCCAAATGCCCACCTAGACCTACAGTTAAATATTTGAAAGAGAAGAGGCAATAATATAGAAGTATGGCAAGCAGTAAGGAGTCAGGCATCTTGTAGCAAAGATGGTGTCAGTACAGGGACAAAGCACTTTAATCACCTGTGTGGGAGAGAGGCATACAAAACAGACTGAGGCAGTGTGTCCCTTCTACATAACAGCGTGTGTATCTCCTTCAGCAGCTGAAATACCAGAATCTAGATTAACTTTTCCATCCGTGTGAATTTTTGAACTAATCCATCTACTCTCATGATGAATTTCAACCCAAAGGTTTGATTTATGAGGAAATTGTGTATGCAATGCAAAGTGTTCTTTAAGACATACTGTGGACACTATTTAATTCTAATATATAACTGTAATATAAAGGTTGGGAGGAGGAGGACGAATATGTTACTTAACATATTAGGAAGAATACAAAATACGAGAAAGATGAAATGAGAATGGAAAAAAATAAAGTATATTTTCAGGAGGTTTGGAGGTTCTGAAAAAAGTTCAAAAGATATTGCTCTGCCTGTGGAAATATTTTTTGAGTATTTTTGTTGAGGATTCAGTGCAAGATAAATTACTTTTCCCTATAAATTCTGTCATATTTCTTTCTTGAAATAACTACATCCTGTAATTCTTACTAGCAGAGGTTCAATGACAACAGTTGTTACATTTTTTTTCCAGTGTATTAACAATTAATTTTAATTAGGAATAATAGGCAACTTTAGTTAATTAATGCTTGATTTTGCTAGCATCAAATAGTTTGACTGAATGATTTAAAAAAACTTTCCTGGTTTATATAAAAATATAAATATTTTAATATTTATATATTTTTACTCCCTCATGTCATTGTTCTAAGCTTCTCTTTTGGAACTTCATGGTCAATGACTTGCTCATGAACGAATTTGTTCCAAATAATTATTATGCAGCCTTGCTCTATTGAAAAAAGTGTGATTTGCGGATTTATTGTTTTTTAAAAAATCAAAGTTATTTGCATATAAATTATATAGAATTGGCTTGTACTTATATCTCATCGACTACCTTGAAAAAAAAATAGAATAAAGTGGTATTGCATCTTACATTTGGTACTTTCAGGAGAATTCTGCTCTATGGAAGGAAGCTAGTTATTATGTTTTGTCTTGTTTAGACTAATCGCAATTTAATACAATTAATTATCACATTTTATAATAAGAAATTACAGAAGAACTTGACTTTTTAAGATGCAAACATTCAAGTGAGAAAAGCGATCTATATTGATTATTACAGAGAAAAATCATTACAATTCCAACACGGCTTTCAAAAAATCAGTTAGATGTATTCAGCATGAATGTTCCATGAAAATATCTTTTTAGCATGGAGCAGAATTCAGGCTTTCATCTGACACACACTTGTTTAAAAACTCATTTAAAGTTCATCAAGTCCAATTAAGTATTAAATATTTCAACTGCTTCACTTCCAACTTTCTTAATTTTTAAATCATTGAAGCCCATAGTAAATACAAAATAAAAGGTATAACTTCTTTTTAGCTGTACTTAAAAGGTAGCAGAAAAGTCTAAATTTTTGAGTTAAATTATTTAGCATTTAACTAGGTTGAAATTCAGTTAGACTTGGGATAAGCAACACATATCTTCAGATGATATTAGTGGGACATAATTCTTAATTTTCTAGCCATTTTTCTCACAAACCAATTCTACAGACATTTTCTAATAATGTAGCTCTCACTGTGGGCTAAGAACAGGACATGGAAGACAGCTTTGAAATTTAGTAGCAGTAAACATATGCGACAAATTATTGACTTCACTAATTGAGTTTTACCCATGGAGCCTTTAAGAATTGAAAGGAATTCCGTAAACTGATTCTTCATTTGGTTGGATAAGTTTGTAGAAGTTTATGGTTTCTACCCAACCTAAATTTTCTCTGTGAGTTTCAGTAACAATAATTTATCATGATAAGTAAAAAACAGGGTGATATTTTTTCTCAGTTTAATTGCTTTTCCTGTTGGATTTGTAGACCAAATATGCAAAGCAAAACTGTTACTGTTTTCAGCAGAACAGCAATATTATCATTGACTGAACGGAATGAATCTTGTTTTTAATAAATGCATGATGGGTCATGTCCTTCAATTTGCTTTTGTGTATAGCCATTCAAGTTCTTCAAGTATCTGTGTTGCATTACTAAAGAAAACAGTTACTAAGTACACATCACACTTGAAATCGGGGTGATAACTTTCAAAACTGCACACTGTTATTCAGAATGTACTTATCTACCAAGCAAATCATACAATCCATATACTGTTTTTTAAATCACTGAATAGATATGGATAAGTTTGATAATGTTATGTATGTTAATAATTGTAGGAACAAAATTTTGGAAGAACTTTGCTAGTTTTGGAAATTTATCTGAAATTATATGTATGATGAGGTAAGAATTCTTAGAGGTCACTTTAAGATAAGTTTTGCAATTTCAAGTAAGGCTGATTAAGGCAAGCTTCACCTAAAGTTTAGAACAAGAAAATCCATTAACATTTTGGAATTGCAACTAATATTACTATCTAGGCAGAGTTGAAATACCCCAGTAATTATAATTTTAACTGTTCACATAAAGGTTTCTTTTTAGTAAAAGAACAGATTCCATATCGATTGCACAAATATCTAGGCTATTGTTCTGGAGGGGGAAAAAAAGCAAGCAACAAACCAGTGCCCAAACACCATCATCTTAATCTGTTTCCAGCGTGCTTTTAAAAATTAAGTGGATCATAAAATCAGAAAAAATATTAAAAGATAAATTATAATAAAATGCAGATATTGGTTAAATACTATTAAATCTTGACAGAAGATATTTTTAATTGGTTTATTGTTTCACCAGAAACAGGGATTAACTCTCTGATTAGTTTCTGTAATTACAACAATATAAAATGAGAGGATTCCTTTTTTTAGCTGAAGAAACATAAACATTTAATGGGACCTATAAATAAGTTATTGTCTTTTTAATGTATAATTTCTGAGGCTTCAGAGCTTGTAACTTAATATTATATTAGGTCATCAAGACCTTTGTGGATGAGAACAAAAAATGTTGTTATTATTAAGATTATTAGGATATTTAATAGAATCTACTTAAATTGATTTTGGGTGAATAAATATTCTTATATCTTCTTTCCCTATATATTCTTATCAAAGAAGAAATAAATTTTTTTGCATAGTAACAAAATATTCTGAATACATAAAAAATGTGTGTTCTAAAATTTCAGTCCTAGAGTTTTTAGACCCAGAGCTGTTAGATTTTACACGGTCATGGAAAAGCAATTCTACAGAGAAGGAGCTGGGGGTCCTGTTGGACAGCAAACTGCCCATGACCCAGCAGTGGCCAAAAGGCCAGTGATCTCCTGGGGTGCATTAGGAAGAGCATTGCCAGCAGGTTGAGGGAGGTGATCCTGCCCCTCTACTCAGCCCTGGTGAGACCATATCTGCAGTGCTGTGTCCACTTCTGGACTCAATGCAAGACAGACATGGAACTCCTGGAGCAGGCCCAGCAGAGAGCAACAAAGGTGATCACTTATGAGGAAAGGTTGAGAGACCTGGGCCTGTTCAGCGTCAAGAAGAGGTGACAGAGAGGATCTCATCAATGACAGTATCTGAAGGAAGAGTGTCAAGAGGATACTACTCCCTTGTAGTGCCAAGCTATAGAACAAGAGGCAAGGGGCAGAAACTGATGCACAGGAAGTTCCACCTGAACATGGGGAAGAACTTCTTTACAGTGTGGGTGACCGAGCACTGAAACAGATTGCCCAGAGAGGCTGTGGAGTCTCCCTCACTGGAGATATTCAAGAACTGTCTGGATGCAATTCTGTGCCATGTGCTCTAGGACAACTCAGCTTGAGCAGGGAGGTTGGATCAGATGACCCACTGTGGTCTCTTCCAGCCTTACGCATTCCATGAGTCTGTGAAATAGAAAGCAAATTTCATATTCCTTGGCTCACTCTTCCCAAGCATATGACTTATGGAATAAGCAATGTTCAAGTGTGTGCTGAAATACCGGGCTGAACATTTGCTGCTAATATAATACCTGTCTTGTACAGAAGAACATTCACCAACCTGTGTTTTGGCATTTCTCAGGAGTATGATGTGACTACAAAGAATCCCCTGTATTATGCCTGTCTTCAAGAAAGCCATATCAAAAAGTTTCAGCAGTAAGGAAAATGTAGGACAGAGAACTCTATGTGCCTACAAGGCTGGTAATTAGTTTCCTGCAGTATTCTACCATTTGTACAGATGGTATTGAACAACAGGTAGTTTCCTGTGTGGGTTTCCATAGCTTTGCAGTTGTTGATGACATTGAAGCTTCAGAACAAGCAAGATGTACCTTTGACAGACAATTCTACTAATCTACTGGTATCCAAACTTAGCTGTGAAAAGCGAAGTGATGACTCTTAGTTATCTTCAGATAGCAAGTCAGTTTTTCCTAGAATTGTCAATAATTGTTCCAGTATGATGTGTACTAATGAGAGTTCATATCTGGGGGAGATGGGGCAGCATTGCAGCAAAAAGCTGCTGTTTTTGTGTTTCCTTCCAGCTGTTTTTACCTTTGCTTTGCTCATGAGGAGCACAAGCTAATGGAACTTGTTAGTAGGCAACTTGTGAGGAGCTGAGACAGCAGGAGACAATTTCAAGTACATACACAGGCAGCAGCTATTTTAAATCTGAGCATAATGTCTTTTATCATGAGTGTTTCTATGGGCTTGTTCCCAAGAATGCAAAGCAGGCCTGCACCATGTATGACGACCAAGAGACCGTTAATATCTTGATGTCTTAGCATGGTCATGTCTGACAAAGTATTGATATGGTTTGGAGCTGGCTCCCTGCCAAGTCTCCAAACCTTACCACAAGAAGTGTTCTCCCCCCCCCAGCCAAGGGAGAATAGGGGAAAAAAAAACAAAAGAACTGAAAACGAGAGAGAGACAAAGCAACATATATAAATATATTTACACTTATATACAATTGAAATATATATACAATTTCACAGGGGAAAGGAAAAGGGAAAAGGGAAGGGAAGAACAAAAAAACAAAATAAAATATATATATATATCCTGATTAATAGCCCAAGGTCTATCAACTAAAAGAATTAGCAAAGAATATCTTACTACTCTCCTTGGGACAACGGAGAGTCACGCTGGAGCAACTGCCAACAGCCTCCGCCTCCCAAGGTCAACAAGGCCTTACCAGGCCTTGCTCCCCAACCCGGCAGACTCAACAGCAGGGAAACCTGCACCTCCAAAGCCGCCGGAAGGAAAGAGAGCGAAGGCCTTTCCTCCCTTCTTCTTATACCCTGGCTTACGTAAAAATCGTAGGGAATACCGGGTAAATCTGGGCACTTCCTTGGTTACAAACTGGTCACCAAGGAAGGCCTAGACCAAACTACCACAGTATAAAAGAAAGTGTTTGCTTCCTTTTAACATCTAAACAGAGTGCTCCTAATTTAATGCAGAAGTAACCTCTTGTCCACAGCAAGAGGTTGAATTTGCTTTTTTTGTAATTTACATGAGTCGTACCTAAGCAAAATCCTTTAGCCATCTGCCGCCAGTCAATAAATCCTTTTTTAATTTCCATTAATTCTTGTTAGAAAGATTGAAGAAATCCACCCATCTGTTTGATAGAAACATTACGTCCACAGGGAAAGCACATCAAGACTTTTATCACTCTTTGCTTTAAGGGTGGGGGGGAAGATAATCTAGAGCAACTGCAGTAATGTGTGGAAATGTTCAATGTGTGCTTTTGAGAGAATATTTGCATATTAATTCATTGCGTGATTGAGGAACAAAATATTCTGATAGTGCAGAAATTCAGCTCTGATACACTGAAGTGCAAGGTCTTTTTGCTTTTAACATAATTAATTCTACCATAGTGAGTAAACCAACTTGTTCAACAAGTCATGGAAAATTTAGTGGCAGAGAAATAGAATGGGGTAAGTGAAAGAGGTGTGTGATCATATTCTGTGAATTTGCCTTTAGAATAAAACTTCTTCTGAACAGATAGCATTTATATTTGCTGAGCATGACATAATTTTAGCACAGAACAAATAATAATCTAAATAAACTGGAGCTGATTTTAGTGTCAGATGGCAAAAGGACAATAATAAAAACTACATCTATTTTGACACCTGCTCTTTAAACAGCCCATTCTTGTTGCTGACCAAATATTTCTGTTCTGACAAAATATTTTTCTTCATATTTGACAATATACACACCAAGAAATGGTTATATGACATCATCATCATCATGGCTAGGCTTCACGAACGAAGATTTGGGAAAGGCTCTATCCGCATTTGTTACAAGCACGCTGGTGGCTAATAAGGCCAATGCGAGATAGACATGTCCGATTGCAAAAGGCACAACAGAAAGACTCCTTAGGAGGTATATTCTGCAAGGCACGGTTCTTTCTGTGTTGTCTTTTCTCCTCGAGAGTGATCCTGCGTGCGTTCTCAAAGGAAGCAGCAGTGTTACAGATGGTGTGTCTCCAGGCCTCCCAATTTGAGGCCAGAGTAGAGCAGTTATGTTGATCAATATGGCCAAGGCTGAGATGTTGTTTCAGGGAGTCCTTGTATCTCCTCTTTGGGGCTCCTCTCACGTGGCAGCCAGTGGCAAGTTCACCATAAAGCAAGATCTTAGAGAGGCAGTAGTCCTTCATCCTTGAGACGTGCCCTGCCCAGCACAGCTGTGTTCTCAGCAACATGGCCTCAATACTTGTGATTGCTGCTTGTTCTAGAACAGATGTATTGGTCACATAATCTGACCAGTGGATGTTTAGGATTGTACGGAGGCAGCGTTGATGGAAGCGTTCTAAGAGACGCAGGTGGTGGCGGTAGATGACCCATGATTCGGAACCATATAAAAGAGTAGACAGCACTATGGCTTTGTAAACACTGATCTTGGTATTTTTCTTCAAGTGTTTATTTCACCATACTTTTTTATGGAGTTTTCCGAAAGCACTATATGCCTTCGCTAACCTGTTATCTATCTCCCCGTCAATCTTACCATCCGAGGAGATGAGGCTACCTAGGTAGTTAAACTGCCGGACTGATTTGAGTTCTGATTGGCCAATGGTGACATGGGGATGATGGAAGACTTCCTGAGGTGCAGGTTGATAGAGAACTTCTGTCTTCTTTAAGCTGACTTCCAGCCCAAAGAGCTCAGCAGCATCTGCAAAGCAGGATGTTAAACGCTGCAGGGCTGTTTCTGTGTGTGCAACAAGGGCAGTGTCATCAGCATAAAGCAGCTCCCGGACAAGATGATTTAAGGTCTTAGTGTGGGCCTTCAGTCGCCTTAGGTTGAATAGGCTTCCATCAGTACAGTATCGAATGTAGATACCGTCCTGATCATCGAGGTCTGCTGTGGCCCTTTGGAGCATCATGCTGAAAAAGATTGTGATATGACATATGCCTGATAAAATTCTACTTAGAGGACTACCTTTGGCATGAAAAGTCATCATCAGTATTGTGTGATGAGAAAGAGCTTTGAAGGAAAATATTTACCATAGACTCTGTTCCAGGTCATACCATAGCAGCATGTATTGATGTGGAGATAAAAGAAAACTCAAATAACTGGCTAAATATATACCCACTTGTGAATGCTAAATTGGAAAATTTTCTGCTGAGAAGGTTCTGAGTGTTCCTCAACTCTTTTGCTGAGATATGCAACATAAAGTTAGTTAATGCTCAGATTGGAATTTAGATTCCTATACCTGACCCTTTGCAAGAAGCTTTGTAACAAACCAGAGATAGTGTTTTGTTCAGCATGAATTGCAGTATATACTTATTTTTAATGTATATCTTCAATTGGTAGATGTCAGGAATGTTTGTTACTGGTATGTGTTTTGCCTTCAACAGTATCTATTGATGATGTTCTGTGCTCATGCATGGATAAGGAAGTGGGTATGTCCACCCACATCCTTCATTTTATCTTCCTGTCCTGATTTAAAATGTTTGTTAAAAAAACCCAAATTATTTGTTGTTGTTTCTTTTTTCAGCCAAACCTACTTAATCTTTTTAAATACTTGTCCTTGCCATTATAATTTTCTTTTTATTTACTTGATCTCTCTCTCTCCCATGGGGAAAAATAGAATAAAAAATTTGTTAACCTGCCTGTGACCTTCACAGCTCCAGAATTACTTGGTCTATTGTTCATAACACACCTGTCACATTTTAAATTTGTTCTGCTAAGGCTTTTTTTATCTGTCTTTTTTTAATCCCTTAAGACTGCCAGAAAATGGGAACCTAGAAGATTATGCCCAGTTAAGATATAGATGGATTTCTCAGTTTATAGGCACAATGTCTGCTCTCAGCACCTGAAATATGCCTGAGATCATAGTTTGTAATTAGAAGCTTCCACTGTGAAAACCAAGGGGGTTGATCTGAGCCAACAAATGGGTTAAGAAGCCTTTAGCAGCAGCAATGTCAGTGTTGTGCCATGATTGTCACCCACTGCCCTGGTAAGGAACATGCCTTGGTGAGGTGATCTCACTCTTTGCAGTATGCTTTAGTGTCAGGCCTCTCATATTTAAATCTTTTCCAGTTCCTTTTCTTCAAATTCTTGATGCCCTCTGGCACCTGTTCAGTATCAGGGACTGAGCCTGCCAAGATGCCTCAGGGATTTCTCTGAAGCCTGGGCACTCGTTCAGGCCCAGGAAGGCTGTCCCCACCTTATTTAAGTTCAGATCATTTGTATTTTCAGGAGTGCAGGCTCTGAGAATAGATGATAATTCACTTCGATGACACACACTAATTTACTGAACATGAGAATTAAGACTATTAAGGCAAAATATTCTCTTAATGAGATAATATCTCCACTGCTTGGCATAGGTTGGAGTTTAGGTACACACCTCCTGTCTCTGGTGATACATACCATATCCAAATGATTTTTAAGCATTATTCAAAGGGATTTAAAAAAGTTTCTTAGGTTATTCTTAAACTTGAAAGTGCCTTCCAGAAGAGGCCTCTTCAGATCCACAACTCTTCAGGATTAATGCAAGCACTGTAATTGGCCTAGGTAATGGGTTCATGTTTAGTAACCTATTTCCACCTTCACTAGCATCTTCTTATATTACTGATATCTTTTTCATAAAGACTTGTGATGCTATGAAGCTGGCCATGTATCAGGCATTTGATCTCAAATGCAGTCCTAAAATTCTTGACCATTTGTCTTGGTGGACTTTTGAAGAATAACAGATTTTTTGAAACCTCTTACAAGTCAGAAAGGGTGGAACTGCCTTAAAGGCTTACAACACTTAGCTGACCTACAAATGTAACTAGAACACTGCTTTCTTGGAGAGCTGTGGTTTCTTGCAGTTTCTGTTTACTCACACAGCAGTGTATCCTTGCTGAATTGCTGAATGTTTAACAGCTCTTAATGAATATCATTATTCCCAGGAAGGACTCAAAGTAATTTTAAGTGGTCAGGGAGTCACTAAAGTTTTGAATTGACATAGTGGAAGTTCCTTAGAGTTTTAAAGAAACATTAATTTAACAAACGGGGAGTTATTAAAGAACTGAATGTCACGTGTACTTGCTTTCCATTCTTTTTCTATTTAGTCCAGTCAAGTGTTATATTATATGCAGTGTTTGCCCAAGGGATCATGTTCCAATTTGCATATGGATATATTGGCCCATTTATTACAAGGCCAAAAATATTTCTTAACTCGTTGCAGTCGCAAAATATAAATGCACATGTGGACTTGGCATCTCTGAGAATTCTGGTTACTGGTAGTTAAATTTTCTTAACATTTACTATCTGTTTGAGACTTCAAAAATTTATTTTGAATATATGGGAAAGGATCTTAACTATTTCTTCTGATAATAGAATGGGTAAAGTTAGAAGGTGAAATAAGCTTATTAATTTATAAAGGTTAAAATCTGTATCTTAATGTGGTTCATTTTATGTCCTGACAATACATCTAATGGAAGAATAATGAATTTCTGAGAAGTATGGAAGTCAGAATTTTTGGATTTCTGCTTTCCTTTAAATCAAAACAGAATCCAGGAACATCCTCCTTGTAACCCAGAAGTGAAGAACAACTGTACTTGCAACTCTAGAAAAAGCAACAGAGCGATATTAACCAATGACTTTTAACATCTTCATATTTATAAAATTTAAGAGTTATTTTTTCATTTCTAAAAGACAGTTTTATGTTTATTATCCCCACTTCCTCTTTACTAGATAAGGAATGTAGAAAAAAGAAGAGAAATAAAGATTCAGTTTAATTCTCTAGGTAGTTTCCATAGTAAGTCTGTCTGTCTGCAATATATTAGTTAATTTGGAGGACAAGCAGAAAATCCAGCTTTTTCAGGGGGCAACTGGAACTGACTCATACAAAAAATTATTCTTGCAAAGCAAATCTGTGTAGTGCTTTAATCCCACTCTTTTCTCAGGGTAGAAGTAGTAATAGTAGCAATAATAATAACAACAAAAATAATGTTCCTTGCCTCTATTACATGAATGTTGTGGTACCCCTTGTTTGTAAATGATAGAATTCAATTTCTGTGTTAGATAACAGGCTAAGTCTGGGTTACCTGTCACTGGTAGAAAGCTCTGAAAACTACCTAACTTGAAAACAATCTTTGTATTGGGGTAACATGGAGCTCTTTTCTGCCTTTTTGTCCTCTTCTTCCCTTTTCAGTTAAGGTCTAGAGGCAAATTTAGGTTAAACCTGCACAAATTTACAAATTCTTAAGATCAGAGTGTCATGCATTCACACAGGGGGCACATGTCACAGTATAATTTTCTTTCTAACGTACTCCTTTTTCTAAAGACTTCAGTCTTTAAAATCAGTTTTGTATGCCTATATACTAGAATTATTAGTAATTAATACATGCTTTTTATTTCCAGGTGGAGATTTTTGAACATCTACTTTGTATGTCTAATTAGTGGCAATAGTAAATGTCTGGTACTAATACTCAGAATTCAGTCACACTGAATCACAAGAGATTTTGTCACCATTATGTTTTTAGACAGTATATGAGATTTCTGTGAATTCTTTTTGCTTTACTTTTGAATAAGGATGAGTTTCCAAAAATAGAATAGTTTGACCCAATCCACTAAGTAATCTTGTAGTAGTAGTGGTACAACTGTATTTGTGTATTTTCTCTCATGTATGAAAAGGAAATATCTTTTTCAAAATATTAATGTTTTATCATAGTGTTGTTTGGTATAAGAAGCTAAAATGGACAGAATTTTATTTAAATCAAATCTATGACTGCTATTTCAAGCAACCAACCGAGATGAAATTTATATGAAGTTTGTTTGTAGAGTTTTTTAAATGAGTTTCCAGAATTAATTGTTATTCAGAAAAAAAAAAACTGAGAATAATTGTTGTTTATAACTATAGCCATAATTATTTCTATGCAACTGCTAGTACTTTATTGTAGCATACCACTGTATTCTTGCTTTTCTGTAACAATAAAAACATAATAGCAGCCAAAATTGTTCTGTTATAGATGTAGATGTCTTAAGCAATATTATGCAGATACAATTTTCCCGTGGGTAATTAACACCTTTCAAAAGATTAAATACTTTGAACAAATACTTATCTGCTATCTTATTCACTATTGATCTTAGCTATTGCTTTATTATTTTTAGTGCACATAAATATACCTATACCTTTCTATATGTGCTCTGTTTGGCATAATTTCCCAGCATCATATTTTCTACGGAACTGTAACAGCAATATCACATGTCAGGGGGTGAGTTTTAATGGCATTTAATGTTTAATCTGTCTACTCTTATTTGTTAACTTGTTTGACATTAACACTTGTTGTTTAGCACTCTGAAAATTGAAACAAAATGAGTTTTCACAATACATTGTTGTGTGGAGTTTCTATGTTGTCCATGCCTCTCATCTTGCGTTACTTTCCTGCTGCTGTAGTTCTGTTAACTGGCACTTCTGCTAGTGTCCTTTAACATGGGTAACTGGAGTAATGCATTTGAAACTGGAACTGATTTTATTCTAAAATAATACGTCGTATGTGATGATAAAGTAAGGTATTTTGAAAATTAGTTTTTCCATTATGTTAAGGAAGAATTTGAATATAATTATTTCTTCAGCAATTCTGAAGAAAAATGGCCCTTTTTTGCCTAAATTATTATGTTAGAAATTTCTCAGTTATATTAAGAGCTATTATTAAACATCCACACTTACTTGTTTTGTTAATATATATAATTTTCTTTCATACTTAAGGGTCACTTTAGTCTGCAGATGTTAGTTTAATTCAGTCACTGAAAGATTCTCTGCTTTTGCTGTACTCTTGGCATTTGCATTTTGGCTGGGTAAAACTTCTTGGAGGGAGAACGTCTCCTTCACCATAGACCAGCTGAGCCTGTATGGCTTAAAGACTTGGCACAAGTACAACAAAATTTATGGTAGGGCAGACCATTTTAGTATGGTTTGAGATTAGAATTCCTCTAAAGAGAAATACCGGAAAAAGCAACCCATAATGTTGCCCTTTTCTCATTCAGTATTTGTTTATAGAGACAGGAAACCTATTTACTTTAAAGTCAAACTTTCAAAGGAGGAGAGTAAAAATGACAGACATGGATTTAATTCTTCCATAAATAGATAAGAATTGTATCTGTTTTGCAGATTCCATATTTTGAAATCTTGGACCACCTCCCTTCATTTATCTGTGAAAAGGAGATTTATAGAATGAGAACTATCAGTTTACATGATATATTGTGAGGTCCATACTCTGTGGCCTATATTAGTTGACAGGTTGAAAGTCCATATTTTAAAGTCTTAGATGTTATCTTGTTATCACTGTAAATTCATACAGATAAACCAGACCACCTATTTCAGAGTCTTTATATAAAATATAGTAACTATAAGTTCAGGAAGCAATACATGTGTTACAAAGTACAAAGACAAATTTCCACAGTCTCTTAGGACTCTGCTCAGTGATCCCTAAAATGTTCTCAAGAACAAAACATTAACTGGACAACACAAACAAATTTTAGTATTATCATGGAAATATTTTATTTAATTGAAAGCTTTCCACTATAACGCAGATTTGGAATATGTTTTTAACACCTAATAATTGTAACAAGAGTTGTTATATGGTATCTTCATCCACAAATGGTCTTTCAAGTCAGCTTTTGTCCTTTAGTAAAAGCATAATTTGATTTTTTAAATATATTTATTTTTATCCTAAAGACTTAGGATAAATAAAGACAAGGAGACTTTTGCAGTTTAAGAAAGGTGAAAACAAAACAAAAAGTACTGTTCAAGGAAAGACATGATTACAGAATCATTAAAACTCTTTAAACTCTAGTTTCACTACATGCTTACTTTGAAAGTTACCTCTGTTTGGGGTATACAATGCCTGATATCAGAATTCATAAGCAAAATTAAGTTAATGCTGAAATAACATATTTAAACATGTTCTCTTTGGTTCAGATGCAAAAGCTGGCCTGCATACACCTTTCTTTCGACATGTTAATTGTAATGGTTGACACACATGAGGTACTCTTCATTTAGACGAATTGGTGTGTCTAAGACTTATCTTTAGTTATGGTTAGGATACAGCCATTATTGGGCTTGGGAGGCAATTGCATTAACTAGTAACAAAACACTATCCAGCAGTCACAGAGAGAAAGCAAAAAAGTTATAAGAAACTGAAATTAGAATTAGGACAAATTAAAAAAAAAAGCAATCCCCTTCATTTTACTCTAATCAATTATATCATTATTTTTTTGGCAAAAAAATAAAGCCACTGAGTTAGCATTATATGACACCAAATTTCAGCAGCTTTCTGGCCTAAATTTCCAACTTTTTTTTTTTTTTTTTGGTATAAAAAAAAATAAATCTTAAAAATTGAATATGTATTTCCACTTGTTGTCTATATACATCTGGTTGGTGTTTCTATATGTATGTGTGTAGAAATTCTGTGCTCTTTATATGTCTCATTTTTAAACTTGCTGCAAGTATTTTTCAAAAAATCCATTTCTATTTAATTTTTGCTGAACTTATGGTTCAGAAATCTTAGAAAGACAGTGTGATAGAAAGCTGGGAATTTAGATTTTTGACTTTAGCCTTACTCTATATACAATTATAAAATGCTCAAGTTTCAGGTAAATTTGAGCTTTACTTACTCTGGGGATTGTTGGGGGCATTTGTTGATTGTGTTATGGTGGGGTTCTGGTGTGTGGGGTTTTTTTTGTCTTTTGTTTTTGTTGTTTTTCTTTTTCTTTCCTTTTTTTTTTTAAAGACCCAAAACCATCATCTTTAAAGTAAGCCTTTTTTTTAAATTTTATAGTACTTTTTCCCTAAACAGTAATGGAAAGATGACTTTATTTATTGTTTAAATTTTGTCAAAGTTCGCTTAAGTGCTTCTCAATTTGAGAGTGTCCTAATTTAGTGTCATAATCAGTAGACATTTCTTTTTGAAGTATGTGAAAGATTTTATCTAGAACTACAGAATTATTATGAAACCAAATAGAAATGAGACTAATTTTTACATTGCTAAGTCTCTGTGATTAAGGACATTTTCTGTGGAAGATCAAGTGCTGAACAAAACACTTAGAAACAAAGCTTCAGCTGTAGGAAAACAAAGCTATGAATTTCACTGCAATTGCTGAAAAGCCAGATCTGCATCAAACCACAGATGACAAATATCTCTACTAAAACAGGTATCTCTTTATAGGGATTCTAGAATAAAATTATTTATCTATTCTCTTTAGGTAGCCTTTTCTGTGACTGTGAAAGGACATAATCAAAATGCTGTTTAGGGATGATTAGTCAAAATACATTTGTGTATAATCCAAGAACTTGCAAGGTTCAAGTAAATGAAAGTCAGTTTGTGTAGACCTAGCTTTTCTCTTGGATTGATTTACACAACTCTAATTTCTATTATAAGCAAATCTATGGGGTCTGATGGGATTCATCCCAGAGTCCTCAAAGAGCTCGCACAACATCTCTTGATGATTTTTGAGAGGTCTTGGGAATCCAGGAAGGTCCTAGCTGACTGGAAGCTGGTAAATGTTGTCCTGATTTTCAAGAAGGACAAGAAGGAGGACTCCAGAAACTACAGGCACTTCAGTCTCACTTCAGTGCCTGGTAAACTTATGGAGAAGATTATCCTGGGTGGTATTGAAAAACACCTGAAAGACAATGCTGTCATTGGTCATTCATGAGAGGAAAGTCCTGCTTATCAAACCTGATTTCCTTCTATGACAAGGTAACCCACCTAGCTGATCAAGGGAAGCCAGTTGATGTAATCTTTTTGGATTTCAGTAAAACTTTTGATACTGTCTCTCACAGGATCCTTCTGGATAAAATGTCCAGCACACAGCTGGGTAAACACATCATGGTGGGTGAGCAATTGGCTCATGGGTTGAGCACAGAGGGTAATAGTGAATGGGGTGACATCAGACTGGTGACCTGTCACTAATGGGGTTCCACAGGGCTCCATCTTAGGCTCAGTGCTCTTTGGCATCTTCATAAATCACTTGGACACAGGACTGGAAGGGATATTAAGCAAGTTTGCAGCTGACACAAAACTGGGAGGAGCTGTTGACTCCCTCAAAGGCAGAGAGACCCTGTGGAGAGACCCCAACAAATTAGAGGACTGGGCAGTCACCAACCATATGAAATTCAACAAAGGGAAAGTGCTGGATTCTGCACCTGGGATGGGGCAACCCCAGATGTTCGTACAGACTGGGAAATGAGATATTGGAAAGCAGTGCTGCAGAAAGGGACCCAGGGGTCCTGGTCGACAGCAAGTTGAATATGAGTCAGCAGTGCCCTGGCAGCCAGGAGGGCCAACTGTGTCCTGGGGGGCATCAGGCAAAGCATCACTAGCCAATCTGCACTGCTCTGCAGTGATGTGGCTTCAACATGAATCTTGTGTGCAGTTTTGGGCACCACAATATAAGAAAGATATTAAGCCGTTAGCAAGTGTCCAAAGGAGGGCAACCAAGATGGTGAAGGGCTTTGAGGGGAAGCTGTATGAGGAGCATCTGAGGTCACTTGGTGTGTTCAGCCTGGAGAAGAGAAGACTGAGGGGAGACCTCATTGCAGTTACAACTTCCTTTTGAGGGGAAGAAAAAGGGAAGACACCGATTTCTTTTTTGTGGTGGCCGGTGACAGAACCTAAGGGAAGTGCCTGAAGTTGTGTCAGGGGAGATTTAAGCTGGATATTAGAAAGAGGTTCTTCACCCAGAGGGTGGTTGGGCACTAGAACAGGCTCCCCAGGCAAGTGGTCACAGCACCAAGCCTGAGAGAGTTCAAGAAGCTTTTGGACAGTACTCTCAGGCACATGATATGATTCTTGGGGATGGTCCTGTGTGGGGCTAAGGGTTGGACTTGATGATCCTTGTGGGTCCATTCCAACTCAGCATGTTTTGTGATCCTGTGAAAATCCTTTTTACATTGTCTTCCCACCCAAAACTGATCATTTTCAAGATTTGTTTGAACCTCAAAATACAATTTCAAGCCTATACAACATAATGTAGAGAAACACTAAACCTGGAAAGCGATACATGAAATTGGTAAGAATTATCAGGCTATTATTATAGCCTGATCAGATATGTATGCTGGTGCCAGGCAAGTGTGGTTAGGTTACATTCTGGTGTGGATTCAAAGGCAAATTGCATGCTCCTTTACTTGAGTTTCAACTTATAAATCTTCTTTTTCTCCTTTTATTGCCAAACCATCATATTCTTATATGTGGGAAGGAGGGAGAAAGCAGAGAACAGATACAGAATTATGAAGCTCAGTCTGGGAAACACTATTGTATCTTCCTTAGGCTGGCTAAAATCAACTTTCATCACATACACTTCCTGACCTTGGTCCACAATAGGTCACATTTCTCTGAATTGCTTTAGCTTGTACTGTATTCATTCCTCAAAAGATGAATAGACCTGTAGGATGTTTTTCCCCCTTTTTTTTCCCCTTTCCTCCTGGTTTAAAAACAAACAAACAAACAAACAAACCACAAGCCCCTTTGTATTGACCTGACAGGGCAGGGAGTCTCAAGACTTCTCTGGTCTTGCCTCGGACTGAGCTGATTTTATTGGTTTCAAAAGTTGCCTAGTGGTCAAATGACTATTGCCTATCCTGTTTGAGCTCTCTCAAAACAATATATGGGTAATTTATTCTTATCAAATAATAGCCTTGTATTTCAACTGAGGGTTGATTTGTCCATTTTTCTGTTCAACATTGTTCCCCAAGGGAAGCAGGTTCTGATAGTGAAACATATAAAACGAAGCCACAGCCAGGCCGAGACTAAGTAGAAAGAACCTCTCACCATATCTTCATGTTCCTCCTCTTCCTGAGAAAAAGATTGAAACCTTAGTACCCAGAGAAAAACTGCAAGTGTGAACATAAGATAAATATTTCAAGAGAATAATAGTAAAGGTTTTTAAAGAAATTTTATCTGCGTAATTAAGGCTTTTCTGAATTAATGAAATAAATGGAGGTAATAGACTTAAAATTTTAATTGGATTAACAATAGCAAATTTTTGGTTCCATATATATACACACGCACAAAACTAATTCTATTTTTCCTACAGCAAAAGGCTGAATGTAAAAACTTCTGTAATTAGCACTAGAACCCAACTGTGCTAAAGGTGAAACAAAGGAAGTGGTGGAAATAGGCTATGGTGGAGAAGAAATAGAAATGGAGCAACAGAACTGTCTTTTTTTTTTAACTGTGGTACTGTTTTAGTTAGGCTTAGGCCAGTCTTGACACCTCATCTTCTTGAGACCTCATCTTCATAAACCTGTTAATATTCTGCATCTCTTGGAAGCCCTCAGAAAAAGGAAAATAGTGACTTAATATTTCATCTCTTTCAGTAACTTTTTGTTTATTTGTTTTTAATAAGAGAGCCTTCTGACACATGCTTCCCAAGAAGCAAAAGTGGAATTCTGTATAGATTTTCTGGCTAAGCTTACATCCCATAAGAGTTTCCCTGCTGGATTTGGAATACTTTTTCATCTTTTTTTTCTTTTTTTTTTTTAATGTGAGCCTATAGCATTTCATAGCTTTCAGAATATCACTTTAGATACTTCAAGTCAAAAATTGTTTAAGCCCTGTGGGAGGAAGACTAACAGCAATGGTTGGGTTAACTCCACTAGAGGGGAAAATAAAATGCTGCATTAAACTTCTGTCTCAGCCTTCATTTTTAGTAATGCCTTCCTTTGGGACACAGTGCTTTTCTCTTTTTGTCTCTTAATTTTTCTTTTAAAAAGGACAAGCAAGCCCAGATTATTTTATTAATGTTTACTTACAAAATGGAAGGTTATTTTATTTAGGTTGTATGAAACAAATAGAAAAACTAATCTGAAAGCTTGAGCTGGATACAAGAAAATAAAACATTTAATTTGTTAAATGTACCTATTTTCATCTCTTCTTTTTCATGGTATAATACCCTGAAGTAAACATCCAAAACACCAAGAAATTCTGAGAAGTGATATAATTAATAAAAAGCAGTGTGGATTTATAAGTTGTTTCAAGACAGGCTCAGTCCTGTAGAAGAGTCTTGCATTTGCCAGTTACAGACTAGCACTGCTTATGGTGTTTATGACACTAACATGCAGTTCACGCAACCCAAACATTCAGTGTTTTCTCATCTGTAGAAAATGATGTTTTGCTCATTATTGTCAACCTATTATTTCTTTCAAATGTCACCTTGAAGGTGAAAGTTTATATGACCTGTTTTATTCTGTCAAGAGATCTGTGGTACGATGACTACTCTGCACTGAAAACTAGAAGTCCAACACACGCCAATACCCCAAATGCTGATTTTGGTACTTTGCTTCATTTTGTAGTTACTTTTTGGATTTTAATCTTTCTCACTTCATATAATGTTTACTCTAACCAGTCCTGAAAAAGAAAAAATTGAAATAGTATTACCTATTTTTTCTATTTTCTTCTTGAAAATTTATTCAGCTTCTACTGTTATTTAACCTAAGTCGTATTTCTATAAGGAAAATCTGAATAGTTTATCTGATGTGTTGATTGTTTAAGACTGAAAAACTGTTTATAGGTGTCTTGTCTCACGATAATTATTACTTCTGTCTTATGATCTTATGATTTTTATTTTGGAAAAATCAGAATGATTAAGAGCATTTTAACTGGTAGTATTTGAGGAAGGACAGCATTATTCCTCATTTACAAAGTGCAACTAAGGCTTTTATAAGCTAGCTTCATTTCTATTTTATATATCAGCTTAGCCCCCCCAAAAAAAACCAGAAGCCAAACCTAGAGAGATTCAAAATGTAAATTTTTTATTTGTTTCTCTCTCTTTTTTTTTTTCCAGGCACTCTGAATGTGTAAAACTGAGAAGCTGCTTGACCAAAATTTGCAGCTCTGAACTCTCTTGTTTTTAAGAAAATGGTAGAAAATTCTCACTTTTTATCTAAAACATAACTACAACAGGGAAAAGTTTTGACGTTAATCCCCATTTATCTGGTTTGAGTGTAGAGCTTTCCTCTCCACCTGCCTGAAGCTATAGACCGTAGGTCAAAAGTTACGTTTGTGTACAGATGTAGTGGTTTGAACCAGGTTTTCCCCCTGAAGCTAAAAGTGGTAACCCCTGAGGGGGTGGTGACCCTTGGGGTTTGGCCCAATCAGTGCTCCTGCAAAATATAAACATATCTCTAGACCGGAAAAGAAGTGGTTGTACTTGTTGTTAGGAGAACCAGCAGCCATGATTTGAGACACGAGGAGGCAGGGGGCCAGTGAGCCCCCTCTGGGGGGGCCTCGGCTCCCCAGCCCCCAGCTGGGGTCATGGAAACTCGGAAACAGTGTTAGACTGGACTGAGGTCTGTGACTTGAGAAGCTGAAGGAGTTTTCTCCACCGTGAGTGGGCAGACGGAGCAGCAGCAGAGACAGCAGCGTCCGAAGAGCAGTGGTAAAGAGCCAAGCAGATAAGGACTGAAGAAGCAGCAAACAAGTACGCAACAACACAGAGAGAACTCCTGCAAGGAAAGAGAGAAAAGAGCCAGCAGCAGAGAGCAGGATTAAGCCCTGCAGAGACAGAGTTTCGGGGGTAAGAACTTAACAACCAAAACTCCCCAAACTCCCTGGAGACTCCTCTGAGAGAGAGGAAGATGATGGCTCTTACTTGAAAGAGTCTTGGGGTGCAGTATGCACTGCAGAGAGGAACTTAAGAAACTCAGGCCTCCTGAGAGTTAAGCCAGGACGGCCAAAGGAATGTGTGTGTGGGGTGACCTTGGGCCCCACCCCCTTGCTGCAGCTTCAGAGAAGCTGGCAGCCATCTTGAGGCAGAGCACAGAAGCTCTGTGAAGGGGCTTGACTCCCTTGAAGATACCAGACCGTCACGAAGGCTTCTGCACTTCATTGATATGACCGTGGTGGAACAACCTTTGTCTGGGGTAACGCAGCCCACGGAAAGACCCTCATTTTGAAGACAGAGGGCCGAGAGAGGCTTGGAGGTCTCCCTCGTGTGTGCTGGCAGAGAGCCAGCAACTGCTTCTGCTGATGGAAGAGAAGAAGAGACACTGCTGCTCTAGAGAGACCTGCTGCTGAGAGACTGGAAGGAGTCTTTTCCTCTTCTTCCCTCCTGGACTTTTATTTGGAGGGAGAAGAGATTTGGCCCATTGTAAATATTATTGTCATGGTAGAGATAGAGTTAAGATTGTGTGTAATGTATTATACTATTATTTATGTGTGCAGTGATTGTAATATAATTCCCTTCCCCCCATATTAAGTCTTGTGTTTTTGTCTGGAAAACCCATCTCACAGGGGGTTGAGATGTGGGAGTGGGGCTAAGAATCAGGAATTGGATTTTGGGCTCTAAAACCATGACAACGGATGACGTTTCTCTTCAAGTGTGGTTCCAGAGCTCCAGTGGAGACTAGAGAATAAGGGTCAAAACTTGAGCTCCAGATTTGGAAAAGAAGAGTTTGATATTGGAAAATAAGATATTGTGAAATGATAGCTGAACTAAAGTTTCTCTCAGATAAACCTGAGCAATTTTGGTGGTTTAAAACCAAAATTACAACTTCCATGCTTCATCTATAGATGGATCTTGAAAAATAGCTGAATGGATGAAGACCTTCAAGTTGTTTCTAGTGTTACATTTGAAATTGAATTGATATCAGATTGCATCTGTAGTGATTTCTTCATCCTGTGTATGTGGGGTATATGTACGTATCTGTATTAGTATATATATGTGTGTATGTATAGATACGTATACTATCTGTGATTAATTTCCCAGTTTTGCTCCATGACATATAATTTGTAATTTTGCAGTGAAGCGTTTTGGCTAATTAGATTAGTCTGAATTTGTTCAATGCATGTGGAAAGTTAAAAGTAGGCTCGTTGCTTATCAGGTCTATTCCAAAAAGCTAATTTATTTATATATTGGTTGTGGACTACTTAAAACTGTTCATATGTGTTATGATCCACTAAAAACTAGCTGCCATTTCTGGTAGATCCAAAGATACTTTAATTTTAAAAGAAAAATGACTTTTTGGAAACCATTTGTGCTATACAGACAAAACTTAGTACAAAATCATAAATATCTCAGAATCCAGTTGTATCTCAGCCACTGATTACTTTTATGGAGACAGACATACCATGAATATAAATGATTCAATAGCTCTCTGACATAAGAGTTGTTCCTGCTATGTAAATGGGGATGCTTAGGAAAGGAAAGTTTAAAGTGCCTGTACTAACCATGAATGTGGTGAAAGAACTGAGAACAGATTTACTGTGATTTTTAAATGATATGTTCATTCTTTTCTTCTCTTCATTTTTATGAAACCTACAAAATACAAGAATTTGATATCTGACTTTGGATTTAAAGAGTGTTCCCTAAACTATTATCTTAGTCGATTGTTTAATATTTTTCTAAGAATGTGTATATTCATTTGCCATGTTTTCCCGAGCAACTAATTAGTTTGCATATATAGCTTTCTCTTGCAAATTAAATAAGACTTTAGTTGTAAAACAGATTTTTTTTATGTTATGGGCAGATACCATCTATTCAATACTGTCTAGAAGGACAATAGCACACAAAATCTAACTTACAGCTGTTTCCTAGGTAACAGAGATACATCTACAAAACTGTTGTACTGAATGGAAAGAAACAGCAAATGTTTTCACTTTTCTACTATTTTTGCCCTAGAAAAATCACTACTTCAGAAGTTGCACAATATGAGACCAGAGAATTACAGTTAGATTCCAGTGTGTTTGTTTTGTCACTTTTAGGTTTGTGCACACCTTCTATGGTTGCACAGACAATGTCAGAAAACTTGTGAAATAAATCATAGCAGAGGTTTTTTACTTAGTTTGTTCTTTTTTTTTTTTTGACAAAAAGTGCTGTGTAGCTTTCCATGAATGAAACAAACAGAAAAGCAAATTTTATGTTTTCTTGGTCTATTATTGTTTTTTAGTAATTTTTCAGAAATTATCTATTGTTTCTTGTAGGAAGACTAGTTAAAAAATGGAAGAAAAAAGAAATAGAAAACTGAATTAAGTTAGTAAATTATGCACAATGTGTTGGTTACTCTTTCATGTATGTATGTGATTATACAGAATTTAGTAGGTCTTTTTAGAAGTACTATAATTGTAGTATATTCCCAGTAGTTTCTTTCTCAATTATGTTAAGCATAAATTACTTTTCCTCGCTATAAAAGTTGGCATATTTAATCCCCATTTGCCATTTTTGTGTCATTGAGACAACTATTTCACAACTAATGCTTACTAAATTAGAACATAAATAAAACAACTGAGTTTTTCTCTGTGCTGCTACTCCAGCCTGGGGGAGATCTCCTGTAAAGAGAGCCTCATTCTTGTTTAAACATCTGCTTCACATTTACTCAAATATTGCAGTAAAAGGCAGTCATGACAATGAGATAAGAGGGTGATTTGTTAACAAAATTGTGCATTGTGTTGACTAGGAGTGTCTCATTGCTTCCTTGTGATCCCCTTATCTGTCAGCAGCATCCATCGATCATGTTTGTCCTTCCATTCGAAATGTTGGTGTAAAGACTACTCTCAGTTATGTAGGAAATGGAAATGTTTAATGTAGAATAGCTGTGGAAACCTGATTTACGACAACTGTAATTAGCTTAGATCATGAACTAAAGGTTCATCTCTCACCAGCCTAAAGTGTATCGTTAGAATGCATAGTAATATTTGAAAGGTGGGTCGTAGATCAAAATATAAATAATATAGTAATTCTGTTGTAACAGGTTACTTTGCTGAAATACATAATGAAAACTAAAGCGGTAATAGGAAAAAAATAATGAATGTAGATATTGAGGTAGAATTGCTATACTGTGTTCATGCTCTTTTTGAGGAGTGTAAGTTCCTGCACTTATGTAAGTAAATGTACTAGAAGTAACAGACAGTGCTTTTCTCTATATTCTCTCTTTTTTATTTGCTTCAATTTAAAAAAAAAAATCTTCTCACCATTTTCTTAAACAACTGGTATTTGCAAGTGATGTCTGCTTTTACTTATATACGTAATAGCTAAGCATATCACCTAGCTTTTATAGCAAACATTAAATTTGGATATTCTCCATCAGTATGATAAGGCGGGGGAACAGGAAAGGTAACTAATCCTTCCTTGTGTGCAGAACGTACCCTGTGTCTACCCAGACCCCTGAACATCTATGTTTCTCCTAAGATTTATCAAGAGGATAACATTTACACTGTGTTGGAAGAAAAATGGTTCAGGTTATTTTTGTAGGTTATTATTTTTCCACCTCAGGTTATCAAGGTATTTTCATCATGAGGACTTGCTTTCAAACAGGTTAGTGAAGCACTAAGAGAATCACACTGGGCTCTACCAGACATAAACTCTCCATACTAGAAGCCAATGACTAATATTTCAACATCTATAAAAAAAAGCTACATTCTACATAATTAAATATAATCTTCCCTTAATTCTATTTTTACTACTAACATTAGTGAATATTTTCTGTTAGTAATCAATACAGTATACTGCTAAGTTTAAGCTACTTTGCAGGTTAAAAATATTTCCAAGGGACATAACAGAAACAGGAAAAATAAAAATGAAAAGTTATCTTAGTGTAGAACACCTGTGACAGATTTTAGCAACTTGGTCTTCGGAAATTGCATTTTTTCACTGATGAGGAAATATAAACCTTATATACACTAACACAATGTAATTTAAGACATTTTTTGACAAGTTTAACTAGGTGGAGTGTGTGAACTCAATGCTTAACAGACTTCTGTTCTTAAGTTATGAATGAAGTTATTCTACAAGAAGTAGTCTAACTTGTAGCAATAGCAATCTCTCAGATAATTTTGTATTAGACAGTATTTATGTTTTATATTAAAAAAATTGGTACAAATACTCTTCACTTCTGGAAATACATAAAAATAGTTGATAATTGTGTGTTCTTATAGGACTATAATACTAGTTATTGTGCTTTGCAATAAGAAGCGTACAAAAAAAGAAATGCTGTAGAAAATAGGTTGTCTGTATTCTTTCTTGTCTCTCTGAACGGGCATTGTGAGAGAATACATTAGTTCATTTTTCCTTAAGCTTGAGATCTAAAGTGAACGTCTAAAGTGCATTAAAATGTCTTTACTGGACTGTGATCGAAATTCCTTTAAATTTTTTTTCCATTATCTCTGCATTGAGATAAAAATAGGAAAAACAACTAATTATTACAGTGCTTTTTGTGGTCATGTGATACAGAAATTCTAATTTTTTTTCTCTATGTTTACATGGTTTGTACAATCACTCATGGAGATATTTGTTCAATTCATGCAAAAGTTGTCCAGACTAAATAAATAAGCAAATAAATAAATAAGTAATCGTCAATATTCTAATGAACATTAGCATGATCATTACCTTTGCAGAGATGACAACCTCTTTTCAATTCTTGATCAATCGTTAAAGTAAAAGACGTTGGCCCTTGCCTCAAGGAAAAAAATTGCCAGTGTGAATATTTTTTTCATTTTCCATTTCGTTTTTGAACTCAGACGTAGCATCTCGTCAATGCTGCTGTTACAAATCTATGATTTAATAGATATTATTAAGAAATAAACTGCTTTACTTATGTTGTGTATCTCTAAGGAAGAAATAACTCCTTGCAGTTTTAGAATTGCAGAATGAGAGTGTTTGAACAAGAATAATTTACAGGGGCGAAAATCTGAATATGGTAGCTAGATCTGAGCACTATACTATCTAATAGGATTTTTCTTGTCTTCCCCATCACCCAATCCCTTCCAGGACCATGGGCAAAATGGTCTTAGTCATCAGCTGCAGTAGAGTGAAGCCAAATTGTCTCTCTGAGGATAGCACAGCCAGAAAAGTTATTTAGGGGAGACAAAGATGATACTTGTTTTCTGGCCCAATCTTTTGGAGTTCACCCAAATGAATTAGAGTATGTTAAAGTTAAATGCTCTTTTCCCTCCCTAACACCTGGAGCCTGCATCCATTCAGATGGAAAGGTTTGCTCACTGCAGCTTCGGAATGCCTGAGTCTCCCTACTGAGTATTTCTGCATTAGACCCCTGAAAAGCAGTCACACAGAACTAAAACTCTTACAAATTGTATGGCCTCAACCTCCATGCCTCTGCCAGGCGAGGACAAATATGCAAATACTGTGCGTAGCTTAGTCTGGCAGTTAAATACCACTTGGGTTGGTTTATTTCTGTTACTTAGATAGTTACGTAACAGTGGTGGCTTTTAGAAGAAACAAACAAACAAACAAAAAGGCTGGACTACTTTTGATTTTGAAAAACATTTTGTCTGCTTCCTTGATTTAATTTCTACCACAAATCCTTCCCTTTTGGATCTGAGTCTCACTAGGATAGTGAGAAGCATTTAGGAACTTTTTCTCTCTCTACCTTATGAAATGGTTATGGAGGTGTTCATGTGGTACAGTCACCATAATAATACATATACCATTAAATAGACTAAAATAATAAATGCCAGTCTCATAAACGTAAGGATGATGTTTAATAAATGGGATCCACTTGCAAAACAAAACAACTACCTAAGCAGTTTTGGTGAGATAAATAGTTGTTTGTCATTAATACTTGTATCTTCAGCGTAGTGTCTAAAAAAAAGAAGGCAAAATAGCTTTCTTTGCTAATCATTGTATTGCTCTAGCCTTGACTTCACTACTTGAAGAAGAAGGTAACTGTAAATATATATTTGCAACAAATACATGGTATTTTGCTGGTACACATTTACATATCTCATCTTATAAAACTGTTTGAAATCCTAAGGTTATCTTAATTAAAAAAAAACCCAGGCCCTTCTAAACTGTTTCTCTATTCAATTTAAAATATGCAGCAACTGATCTAAGAGAATACTAGACATGCACTATTTTATGCTTCGGTTTAGAGTAAGTACTGACTGTAATTACTATATGTAGGACACTTGCTAGCAATTTCCGCTTTATAGAAGACTTGATAATGAAAAGAATAAACCAGATCTTGTCAAAGATATCCTTTCTCTTCCTCTGGCAATACCACTTTTCTTGTTCAAATAAGTTTAGTATGTCCAGTAAATGAAAATGTAGAGCTAGCTTATTCAAGCATAACTTCTGCTTTCTGAAGTCAAATATAATGAAATATATGGTGTTTCATTTCCTATCATATTTGCACGTTTTCCTGTATATATTACATTTCTACTGTTATGCAAAATGCTTTACCAAAGGTAACACTTCAGATGAACCTTTCCAGAATGGTCTAAATGAAAAAAGTACAGGCTTGGAAACTGATAAAACTTTCCTTAGTTTCTATATACAGAAAATTTTGTCTAAGAAAGTATCTAAAGCTGCAATAAATTTTCTTACCTTAATCTGAAGACCAGACAAGGAAATAGTATGGATCAAACCACTACAGAATGAATTTCTTATCTCTTAAAGGAACCCTGTTGGTATTGTTATAAGAAGTTAATAGCCTTTTCTTTTTCAATTTTTTTTTAATTTATCTTGAAACTCTTAATAGGAAATCAAATTCAAAATAGTCTTGTTTTGTGTATTTTCTTTTCAGGGGATAAATGTAAACCTACTGAATACACTGAAGTGAAAAATATGTTACTGGATCTACAAAATCAGAGATATATTCCCCAATCAAAAGATAAAACCATTGATGAGAAAATGGCTTTAAAGAAACTTCTTGTAGATCAAATGTTCAATTATTTTGATTCAGACAACAATGGACTTGTGGACACTAATGAGTTATCTCAGGTAAGATTTAGATTTTGTTTCCATTAGCATAGTAGCTATTCAGTTGCCTTTGTCAGGACATACACACATGGAATATTATTTCTCAGGGTGCTTTACTATAGAAAATGTTTATGAGTCTCTGAAGTGGAAAACTTCATTTGAGAATTATCCAGAAATTCTGCATTGATTACTTGGAAATTTTTATATAATGCTTTGGAATATAGTGCGGTGGGTTAGGACACTCTAGGCTGTTGTGACCATGAGTTGTTTTATTATCCACAGCACGCTATCGTATAGTCCAAGAGTATAGCTGTATTGTAGAAGTTGAAAACAATTAAAATGATATGGTAAATCACTTCTTTAATACTAAAATATTATTGTTTCATCTAAGTTAGGGCTAGAGAAGTACAGAAGTAGTCTTGCAAAGTTCATAGTAGTCTCTAAACAGTAAACTTTAACTAATATAGATCTAAACCAGTAATTGCTACTCTGCTAGGCATAACAGCACTAGCTTTAATCAACCCAAAAAGGGATAATTCTATTAAAGAGTGTTGTTAGGGCATATGTACTTTGATTTACTAGAGGTCTACGTTTGAGGAACCTAATCATGGCTAAACTATATTAATGGGTCTAATATTAGGCAGCCAATTAAAAATTTAAGAAAAGTAAGATTTTTTTAGATGTGACTGTTGATCATTATGCTATGTTTTATGTGGCGTGGCAGTGTTAAGACACATTTACAAGCGAATATATATGATGCCTAAGGTGTTAGGCTAGAGTTATAATTTCCATACAGACAACTTTTAAAATTTTAGTGGCAACTTCCAGGACCAGAGGCTGGTTGCAAATATAGGTATAATGTCAACTACTAATAAACAATCTGTTTCAAATGATTAATTTAAGAATATAATTTTTCTGTACTTTTATAAGATTTGATTTTCCTGCTGCTTTTTGGACTCCTTCAGAAACTCATCTTTCAAGGGAAATTGGTGCCTATACATATCTTACAAATAATACTTTTCTCATGAATATACTATATGAATAGATAACATACATAGGAATCACAGATACTGATGTGCAAACTATATTAAATGCTTCTCTATTCAGTTGCTATATGTATACTTTTCTTTTTTTGTGTGTGTGTCAAATGTAGTTTTAAAATAATAAAAAATTCTTTCATTGTGGTATTTTCAAACTTTCTATACATACTTTCCCCACATAGTCTTTTTTTTTCTATAAAAATGAATCTATAACAGCAACTGTAAAGTAGTGCTTTTCACAAGTATGGAAACAGATCAAACAACCTTAAAACCCAAACATGGTGCTATGTGGTATTACTATAATTCATTGTAGAAACATGAAATTATTGGATTGAAATATTAATGTAAAATAAATTCATTGTTAGTGCCATGTAGTTTGTTATTTTATGTTTTGACAAGAGACACAATAATTAACCCCGTGAGGGACCCATACTGGAGCATTCTGTTCCTGAAGGACTGCACCCTTTGGGAGGTACCCACACTGTAGCAGTTCATGAAGAACTTCATTCAGTGGGAAGGACTCATGTTGGAGCAGTTCATGGAGGACTGTCTCCTGTGGGAGGGGAAGAATATGAGGAGTCCTCCCTCTGAGGAGGAAGGAGTGGCAAAGACAACATGTGATAAAATGACTGCAGCTCCCATTCCTCATCTCCCTGCACTGTTGGGGAAGGAGAAGGTAGAGAATATCAGGAGTAAAGTTGAGCCCAGGAAGAAGAGAGGGGTGAGGGAAAGGTGTTTTAATATTTGGGTTTATTTCTCATTTATTCTACTCTGCTCTTGGTAATGAATTGAATTATTTGTGAGCAAGTTGAGTCTGCTTTGCCCATGTTGGTGATTGCTGAGTCTCTCCCTGACTTTATCTTGGCCCAAAAGCCTTTCATTATATTTTTTCTTCCCTGTCCAGCTGAGGAGGGGAGTGACAGAGAGGCTTTGGTGGGCACTTGGTATCCAGCCAGGGTCAACCATGCACAGGCAGACATTACTGTACTCCTGAAAACGTTCTCAGGATTAGGAGAATTTCTCTCAGTTGTGCTCACAATACAGTCAAAATTTTGAAATCTGCGGAGTTGTCATAAATGATAGTGCCTGTCTATATTTTAGAGGTAATCATATTAAGGGGAGATGAAAAGCAACGTATTTGTTGTAGAAAACAAGGACTCCTGAAGTTAATTTATGTTCACATAAATATTGAAGTTCAGTTTTTAGTGCATCTTAAATTTAACATCTTGTCAATCTTGTTGTGAAATCAGGCTCTTGGATTGCATTTATTATCTCATAGGTGTCCATATAGTCATCCTACCTAATGGAAAATTGAAATGAATCAGTTGGAGATTGGAAATGGTGACAGCAACACTCCAATTTTTATTGATATATTTTGGATCTGAAGTCATAAGGTTCTTCAATTTGCGTCTTGATGCAAGAGAAATGAATATTCCTCTCTAGAAAAAGCAAGAGTATTGTTTTTATTAAAAAAACTATTTCAAGCAGTGAGAAAGTTTTTTTTGTTTATTTGGTGTTTTGGAGGTTTTTTTAACTTAAAATATTAGAGTAGTAAATTAAAAATTGGTAGACTATTTTTTCTTCTATTTAAACAATTCTAGCACCTGGGTATAATATTTTTCATGGCTTTGTGGACTATTACAGAATTGCAGTTAAAAGTAATTTTAACTCTGTTACACAGTGTAAATGTAATAGAAAAATGGTGGGATTATGTAGCTCCATGCAGGCTGAATGAACAGGTCTTTTCTCATATACATGCCTCTCTACCTTGACTGCTTTCATTGCTGAGCCTTACTCATTTAATGTTTTAGTTTCCAAATCCTGTGTTGGCAAGTGAGTTGTGGCTTGATTTTAAAAGGACTTACTGATAAGTTAACCTTTTAGATCACTCTGTTTTGAGCAGTAGATACTAATCAGAAAGAGAATATGTCCTTCCAGAAGTGCAGGCTATGAAATAGGCAGGATTTTCATCATCTTCATCACCTCTGGTCACATATCTGCAAGTTTTCTAGTATAGCGAGGTGGGTCCTTGGAGGGTTTGTTTTGCTTTTAAACACTTTGAAACAATTTAAATGAATCCAAAATAATAGAAGATAATTGAATCTTCCTGTTAGCTATGAATATTCCGTTGTTAACAGATTCAATTTTTATCTATTTTATCTTATCTTATACAAAACCAAACAGGAATTTAACAAAAAGTTGTAAGTGAAATACCAGTATTTCTATCACTGTAGACTACCTGATTACTCTATATTGTTTTTGTTGTATAGAAGAGAAAAAGCAGCAGAAGTGTTATGAGTAGGCATGGGAATAAAATGTATTTTTTCAGTGATGAATGTAGTTATTCCTGTTTGGTGGAATTGCCTTTTTACAAACAGTAAGCCTTTTTTGGTTGCCATCAGGGAAAGATGCATAACCTCTGAGAGTGCTTCATCTTACTCAACAGTGAAATTCAAGTTCCTTCTGTATGTGAAGTGAAATAATCTATACTTGATTAGACTTAAAAAATGGAGTCTGAAGGAATTATATATTTAATTGGTTTGTTTAACACAATATTAATTGCAGCCAAATGTATAGGTAAGAGCACATTTTAATTAGTTTCTTCCTGTCATTTATTCTTTAAGTTTTTTTTTTTCTCAGTTTTGCTTCAGTCACTGTCAGTTACTCTATTTGCTAACAAACGCTTGTTTGTGAATTGAGAATATATGTGTCCTTTTATATGCAACAATAAATTGACCTGAATTGTGGCTCCATCTTATACTTCAAAGATTAAGATTCCTAAACTATGTTCTCTATGTTGTGCTATCACTAATCTAACAAAAATTGAATATGTGCTAAATTCGATTCTAGATTCAAAATAAGAAGAATCCCACAGGTAACCTTAAGACTGGGGAAAATTAAGAGAGACTCTTTTAGGGATTAGCAGTGAGTGAAAGCTTACAAACACTGTGATCATCATACTAAACTCTTAAGAACTTGGTCTCTGCTGCCTTTGCCATTATCAAGTAGAAGCACTTCCTATTATATTTTTGCATAGTGGATAGTTGAGTTACACCGCTGGACTAGAAATTAGTTTTGTAGCTACTGGAAAGGCATATAAGGAAGAAAAGAAAAGCTACTAATAGATTTTAAAGTGACATTTGCTCTATCCTATATCTAGCTACTAGATTAATAGCTTTGCATATATATTTAAAACATATTAATATTTCATATACCTGGGTAGACAACCTTTAGTCTTTTCATCAGTCCAAATGTAGCATTTAGTATCCTTGGAGGTATGTAAGCATTGCATAATCTAGCTGCTGGGTGATCTTGCAGCTGTGAGTTTCTAATTTTCTTGCTAGGAGCAAAGTCCATGCCTAAAGTCTGAGAATTAATGTTTTTTTAAACAAGAGGACTTTTAGGCACCAGATTTTGTGAGTACATCTAGTGACTGAAAGATCATTAGACTTCTGAACCTGGTGTTACCTAGCATACTCCCTTCTCCGGCGAATGACTGCGAGGTTAGGCAAAGCAGTTCTGTTTCTTCAGTTACTTCTCTGTGGTTCAATGATTCCTAAGTTCTGTCCTGTGAAAGTGTCCCTTGCAACACAGGCTGTGAAGGAAGCAGGACCAAGCTTGATTTCCTGGGTAGGTTCAAGGACTGGTACTAACTAGAAGTGGACACAAGTGCAGGATTTTGTTTGCACTCATTGTTTTCTCTTGTTTAAGTCCAAAGCCACAGGCTCAGAGTGCTGGTAGTTCTGGATTTAGTTCTGAGGTGTGGAATTTTACCCATACCATCTATGTGGTCCTAACACCTATTCTGGTCTTATACTGTGAGCTAGACATCTATAACTTCAGCATTATATTTGCAGACACCTTACATCTTCTGACTCAGAGTAGGTCTTCCCCCTGCTAAGTGCGGAATTGGAAAGGCAGGGAAATGTGCCTCTCTTTGAAGCAGTTTGCAGGGAGAAATCTCATATCTGAGCTGTGTAACTTGATTAACCTAGGATAGTATTGAGATAATACCTTTAAATGAAATTGAGTCCATGCTTTTATGTGCCATTTTGTGTCGTCTTAGCAGTACAAATATCTGTTTGCCCGGGGATCTCTATGTCATGACCCATTCTATGATGCATAGAATCATAGCCCTGTATCTTTACTCACTCTACATCAAATTCTCAAAGGAAACTGTCTACTATAGACCAAATACCAAATGGTGTTGCTGCCCTACAGAACCTGCTGGTAAATTGTAAGAATACGGATTTAACCTAGATTAAGGGAAGTTAAAGCAAAAACAATTTGCCAACCTTTATTATCAATTTGCTTTCGTAAGTGGTCAATTCTTTCAATTTATCCTAAGTTATACTGCTGTGGAAGATGGGGGAACAAGTAATTGAATCCCCCTTGTGCAGTTCAGAATTAATCTGGAGCACAGTTCTCATAGTGTATGGTGTTTGATATATTTGGTGTTTTATCAAACACCGAGTGATCCTGTTGTGATGAGATACTTTTAGGAAAGATGAACACACGTAACTGAGTGACCATAGTAGATTTAAAGGAAAGTTGTGTTTGTAATTGTACTTCTGTAGCATTTTCTTTGGGGAGGTACGTAAGGACCATCAATAATAGGCAGGAATAAAAACTACTGACTGATAACATTCCAGATAGAGGCATATTAATAGAGGAAATGTTACGTTATTTGAGCTCTATTTTCATAACAGCTGCAGATTTTTCATTGTGACTGTCAGAAATCAAATTGAAGTGAATAAAACAATCTATTCTGATGTGCAGTTTGTTATTTTTAATCAGATTACCTTTCCCAGTCTCCTAAAATTTGGAGTTGTACTGGCTAAATTCCTGAGAGGTTTTGAATTTAGCTAACAGTATGCTGTTTCATGGGAAGTAGATAATTGTGTGCTATACCTTTAAGAAGTGCAGTGTTTTCTAAATAATGCAATTCCTTCCTTCATGTTTCAAAGAGTATTAAATTCTCAAGGATAAGCTTAATATTTTTTAAAAGCCAGATTTAATTGGAAAATTTAGATAAGTTTCTAAGTTTTCAGTATTTATGGGATTTCACAATATGCTATGAACAGAGCAGCACTCTTGCTGTATATTTTGCCTTTTACCAGTTGATGATATGGAAAGTAAATACTTCACTGTCTTTATGGAAACGCAAAGTAAAAATTGTGAGCATAAATATTTGTGAACGTTCTCTGGTATGAATTTTCACCTTAGAAGTTTGAAAACAAATAATCCATGTTTGATTTGTATGGTGCAATCATAAAATTGTGCAGATAATCTTTATCAGATTTCAATTTTTATAATAAGTATTTTATTTCTAGCCTATGATTTACTAAAAATTTTGCCAGTTTCTATTCTCCCTCCCTAACGAATTGTTGTCTGTTTAGTTTAACCAAGAAGTAGACAAGTTGTGTTTAAAGAATTGTCTTAAGAAACAGTTTCCCTAAATTTTACTCTTCTCCAGAGACAGAGATTAATAGATTAGTAGAATTTAAAATTTAAGGCACATCGTTGAATCATCTATGATATACAAGTTTGATTAGATGATGGTGTATCATAAACATTAGATTTTATTCTATTTATACTTTTAATTAAAAAAATAATGTCTTGCAGAAAAGGTCTACAAGGAAGTGCGCAGCCTTGATTTGAAAACATCAAGGAGAACTTAAAAGACAGTATTCAAGGTTAACTGTTCCTATGGCTTTTCTTTTCCAGTTTTATAAGTGTTATCCATTTTTTTCCTATCCTATTAATGATTTTCCAAACTGAAATATTTATTTCTTCCCCTGAGAAATTACCTATAGAACATGATATGGTCAAGTCCAAGTCTCCCTTACAAACAAACAACAACCAAACAACCTGACAAACCTTTCCCCCTCCCTCAAATCCTCAAAGATTGATTTTTCTCATTTCACTTAATGTAAAGTGTCTCAGCAGACTTTGGTTTTGTTTATGGATACTTTCTAACTTGGTAAATTCCCTTGTAGTTTCTCAACATTAAATTTTAATCTGTGTAAGTCAAAACTGAGCACTGTGTTTCAAATTCAGTCCCACCATTGTCTTTCTGGCCCTAGTTACCTTGTTACACTTCAAAAAACCATGCTACTTGGTTAGGTTACAGAATGATCCTGGAATTTATAAGGCTTCTTTATCCCCAGCAAATCTTGCCACTTTTTTTTTCAGATAAAATCCTTTCCAGAGCCCATTAATCCTCATTAAGGTATGAGGT
Source organism: Neopelma chrysocephalum (assembly GCF_003984885.1). NCBI lineage: Eukaryota > Metazoa > Chordata > Aves > Passeriformes > Pipridae > Neopelma > Neopelma chrysocephalum. The sequence continues at coordinate 16,751,169 of NW_020897700.1, forward strand.
TCTTACATTAAGTTTTTACGAGGTTCCTAGTTTTAGATGTACAAAAACACAGGTACTTTTTCTGAAAACATTCAACCATGTGATCTATTTCATTCCGTATGCTGCCTTGTCCTTCTTCTCGTTATTATTCACCTCAACAGTACGTACCATCTACCAATTTTATTTTTTTATTTACTTTTAAATTATCAAAAGAGGTTGGGATCAGACCCCACATTTTAAAAATCCCACTGGATTGTTTTAGCTATTGATAATTCCTTATAGATATCCATTTTTTCAGGTTTTGCAAAAACTGATGATATTATTCATGCAGTATATGCCTTATTGATACTGCATAATATTTTTATCTTGTGATTATGTAGTGTGTGAAATTAAAAATACCTATAAGAAAATATTATGTTTAGCAAGCTGTCTTTGTAAATTAAATTTCACATAAGTAAAAGGAAATGAAATTAGGTTGTCTGACAGGCTGTATTCCCTACAAGATGGCATTAAAATATCATGCTGTGACAGCATTTAGAAACACAAAAAATGTTCACAGTCTTAATTTGTGAATTTCACTGTTTATTTCTTGATCCAATAGTAATATTTTTTCTTGACCTGTTTGAATATTTGCACACCATCATTATATATCCTCTTCCATGGAATTTCACTGATACTGGAATATCTGTTGAAAGGTAATGTCAACATGAAAAAGGTCTCAGCTGACGTAGGGACTCTTGTGAACAGGCCGTTTGATCCTGATGATTATAGAACTTGATGCCAACATAAGCTCCTAAACAACTTCTCTGTTGGCAAATGACTTGGTAACCAGTCATATTTACTTTGCTAGAGTCTCACACAGGTTGTAAGTTCATATCACAGTTGATCTGACCTAACTTCAAGCTGCTACAGAAATAGGAAATTTTTCAAAATCCAAACCCCCACACTCTGAGTTGTACCTGGTTGTGAGTCATATCTTATGTGACAGGATATTAATCTTCCACCCCTTCAAAAGGAAAACCCAACCAACTGACCAAAAGCTCCACAAAGATTAATTTTGTTTTCGATCTCAGAGTTGATCTGATCCACGGTCCCGTTGCAGAACTGGGAGAAGGCTAGGTCCTGCGCAAGAGAATTCTGATTGGAACAGCTCTTTTAGCAGCAAATCACAGATAATTAAGATTAATCGTGATATAAAATCACTTCTGTACCTTTTGAAACCTGTCCTCACAGATATGTTTGGAGGATTTATCAACAGCAAGTGTATTTTCAAAAGAACCCCAAAGTATATCACCAGCATAAACATGTCTGTACATAAACAAATATTGAATCTTACATCTGTAATCAAAATTATAAGTTTACTGAGGATGAAAATGAAATAATTGCCAGGATGATAAAATGCATGTCTGTAATATCGTTATCAGAAATAGCACATTCATTCTATCTAATATTTTTTAAAATTATGATTATTCTTATTTTAAATTGACCAATTATAAATGAAAAGCATCATAAGACAGATTTCAGGTCAAAGAACAGAAGCTGAGAACACTAATTTGCAATTTAAAATGTGATACTATAGAGGTAGGTGTTTGGGGACTTTAAAAAAAGGTTTTCTTACACCTTAGGTGTAACGTTTCATCCTTATTTGTACAGTGGAAGCTAGTGAAAGCAGGTGTTTAAAACAATTTCAGACAACGAAAGGAACAACTTTTCTCATCCTAAATGTGCTTTTTCCATGAACCAGCTATGATTTTAAGAACATTTCAAGGCCTTGAAATCTCAGTGAGTTCTGCTAAATTTTTCATTACACACCATTGGATATTTAGTACTTCTTGTATAACTATAATGAGCTTAGAGTTACTAATTTTTCCCAGACTACATTTTTGTCCTTTATGCACCAGCTGCATGATCTACACAATTTTATTTTTTCCTAATTCAGTTTAATGTGAACTCAATAAACAGGCTTTTAAAGTGTGAGAAATAGCAAGCACTAATATTCAGGTAGTGTAGCATGTATTTTTAATTAATAACAACAAAAGACAGTTTTGTAGTGTTTTTTCTTGTCTATGTAAATGGTTTTCATACTCTCTAACGTAAAAACAAGGTGATTATCTTTTATAATGCTTTTATATTAATATATAGGAGATTACTTCTGGTAGCATAAAATGTTTGTGTCTTTTTCTTCTGCTGCTCCTTTTATTCTCTATTATTCTTTTAACTATTTTGTATTTACATGAATAGTAACTGAATCAATTCCTTTGCAGAGCAACTGAAACACAAAAGCCCCTGTATGCCCTGTTTTCCAGAAGTTATCCTATGTTAATACAAATATAATCTTTTAACAATTATTTTGGGAGACAGGTCAAGAGTTGGAAGAATAATTATTTTACCTAGGAATTACCTATAGACATGTTCAATTTTTCTGTGCCTGGTACAAAACTGTAGACTGTGCAATATTACAACAAAGAGTTGCATTAGTTTTGGTTCTTTCAGTTATGTGACGATACTTTTAATATAAACTTCATGTAAAATGACAATTCTGAATCACTATCAGCATCTTAAAAACTCCTCAGATGGAATCTAAGCAGATGTCTACTATATACATAGACTTAGACCAAAATGCTACGCACATTAAAGAACATTTCTCTAGAGTAAGTCCATTAGAGTTAAAAATCTAATAGCTATTAATTATGATCTATTTACAAATTTTATGTACCCCCATTAAGAAAGAGAAACCTCTTCAGGTCAACTACTTATATAACAGGTCTTTGGGGAGATAATAGGTTTGTCCAAAGCCTATAAGAAGTTGATACAATTAGTGCGATAAGAAGAGTTTATATTAGTTATTTTTGAAAGTGTCTGCACTTGGTTACTATGGTTAGGAATTACACTGAGAAGAAAAAGACATTCTGCCATTTGTACTTGGGAAATTATTATTTCAAGTATATTTGAATGTGTCTTAATCACCATTACAGTACATATAAAGTAAGATCAGCTTTAAAATTCCCAGTGCCTTTATAGTGCTTCTGTCTATCCCCATTATATATATTCTCTGTATATTCTAAGAACTTTTGTGTAATTTCAGAGTCTGTCCTAAAGGTATTAACTTTTAAAACTGTAATAAATAATTACAAAGTAACTGAAAATCCCTGACTTTACACAGTTGCAGTTCATTGCCCCACAGCAACCTTAAAATGATCTATTAAATGATTATTAGAAACAATTAATTATACCAGAGAACTCTAAGAACTCAAATGCAATTTCATGGTTATAATTTTCTTGTCAGGTAATAAAACGGGATGAGCTTGGCAAGGAACCATCTGACTGCTCTGTGTTCGATTTGCTGAAATACGACGATTATAATAGTGACAAGCACCTGACTCTGGAAGAGTTCTATAGAGCTTTTCGTAAGTACCAAGACTAGCCTATTCTTCTTTCAGTTTTGTCTTTCTTGCTTTGTTGTTGTGAAGCAGTGTTTTTTATTTTTTGAATCTTGATGTATCCAGATGCTGTACAACTTAAGTCATGATATAGCAGAAAACTTTGTAGCAGAAATCAATGATACCCACTATCAAAAGTTCCCGATTTATGAGGGAGTTTGGTAATGGAGAATTCATAGATAATATTTCTTGATGCCAGCTTGCATTGGTAAGTCTGTGTTGCACAAAAGTGGCAAGTGGTGTGGTCAAGACATAATCAGTAGAACCGAAATACTTCTTCACACCCTGTATTTATGACTGCTGATAAGACCATTCCTGACAAACCCAGCAACAAATGTACCACTTCTATTACATATCTTATGTCTTCATAGGACTTGGAATGAGATAAAAGATTTGTGGTGTAGTTTTGCAAAGTATTTGTTCTCTCAGTGCCAAAAGGATGTCGGAACAATTGTGTATAGGACTTAAAATATCTTGACCAAAAACATTGGGATAAGGTTTAACACAGTAGTGAATAGCAGAAAGAAGAAAGATGTTGAGAGCTTTTATATGGTATGTTAAATGTAATATCCTGATATTTTGTTATATCCAGATCAGAACTGATGATTTTTCACTCTTATGTACCTCAAACCTAAGACTGAATCTTGAAAACTGGCTTTGGTTTCAAAAGCTGTTGCTCTAAATTCAACAACCTGGCAGCATAGCAGATGAAGTTTGTGCTCAATTCTTTCTATAATTATTATTTGATTATACATTGACTAGTCCATTAATGTATGTTCAATGAGTCATTGCACCCTGTTGTTTTAGTCTTGTAGTTTATCTTTGGGCAGATGAGAGCTCTCAGTCACTTTAGGTGATGCCAAACGAAAAAGATTCAAAACAACTTACAGAGTTTAAAATTAAAAAGTAATGAATTTATACTAAAAATGGCTGCATGACAAGAAGAATAAACATGAAATGGATAAACAATGCCTGACAGTTTCTTAGTTTTGACAATTTTTATTTCCCTAAAAATCTTTCAGAAAGTGTGATTGATTTTGTGATACTGCTTAGCTGAACACATGGCTTATTGCTCCTAAAAATAACTTGATCCTGCTTCCTGAGGTTATCTGACCGCCTTTCTTGCATTGTCCTGACACTCACACTCTCTCCTCTGAGTCACTTACTAAGTCAGCAGAAAAATACTCACCCTCCATATCCCACCCCCCATCCTGCTGAATGACCTGAATTGATGAAGGGAAGGGTCAGACCATGACTCATGCAAAAGAGGGGAGAATACAGACAAGAAATAAGGGCATGGAGAGAAAGTGGGAGATGTTAGGACATTGTGACAGTGAGATAAATTAGTTCATCTGCAGCAGCAAAACACTAGGAAATACCTTAATTTCTTTATTTAGAGTTGTGTTACAAGTTTGGCTTACAAAAATGTGCAGAATTATATAGCATCTATAGAAAGACATCCACATGTTATCTATGATTATATGATTAGGTGCTCTACATCTAGATCTTGATTATGTGCATACCGTGTGGAAATTTATATGGAAGCATTTAACATCCATAGCAATCCATGAGAGTTAAAGACATGTTTAAAGCATTAGCATGCTTTTTAAAAACACTGAAAGCTTGTAACAATGGAAGCACAATATTTTTCTTCCCAATAAGATTTTCATGTGTCTCTGAGGGACTATTCTGTACTGTTGTAAAACTTCAGACATAAAAATAGCATTTTTTAATATATTTTTAATGAACTTTTGAATAATAAAAATAATTTCCATATGGTATGTTAAGCATTGCCTTATTATGAATGATAATGAAAACATTAGATTACATAAGATTAGGAATCATTTAGGTTTCTTTGTTGAAATACAGTAGTGGAGAAGACCCTATTTAAAACTATAAGGCTATCTTGGAAGATAATTTCTAGAGCAAGATTTATTCTCCGATGTAGTTAACAAAATGCATACATATCCATTACATTGTTGAAAACCAAAACCTAAAAACAGGTGCACTTCATTGTATGTTGCCCAAAAAGCCAAAGAAATGTGACATAACATTAGACTGTGTAATTAAGATAAAATAAATACTCTTTAAATAAATTTGAGATAAATACACTCGTTCCATTGCATTTGGTCTCAAGACAGTTTGAATTCAGTCAGTTTGACCTACTTCACTAGCATTAACAAAAACAACATATTCCTATAAAAGTATACTAAGCTAAGCAAAATCGAAGCAACTTAAATGAGCCATCCTGTCATTTGACTACTGCTCTTATGGCTACACAAGCTGACCCAAAGCTGAAACCAAGCTCTCAACACAAGCCACGCTAACCTAAGGTAAAGTGAATGTGACAGACTCTGTCCAGAGGCCTGTGTTGTTTGCTTAGGAAAAAGCTTATGAGCTGTCACTAGTAATGGCAAGTCTGGATTTATGAGGATACAGACAATTAATATAGACAGGGAACCAGATCCATTTATGGAAATATACACAAGAAGCACTCATGACGCATCTTCTACACACTATTCCACACACAAGTATCTCTTCAATTAAGCATCCCCCTACAACAGAATTAAACATTTTCATTTTCTTCAATAAAATGACACAGGAATGTTCAAAATATTTATTCCAGAGAGAAATAAACATGATTTTTCCAGAATTTTATTTAAGAACTTAATAATTTAAATTTTGCATTCTATTTGGTTATATTGTAATGATATATTATTAATACATTATATTGTGATTATATATTATAATTCTGAAATTTTCCCTTTTTACAATAAGGAAAATATTATTTTTCACCAGCTTGGACACTTTCAAACATGTAGAACAAATAGAAACCAAAATAGGAATTTTTTTTTCAAATTATTTTTTTAAATTATTTTCATATGTAATGAGAGAAAGATTATAGCTGAGTAATATAGCTGATTGCAGGGGATCATCTTCCAAAATGTTATGGTGTTATTTGATGTTTATAGACATTTAAAAGACATAGCTGTTAATTTACACAAAAAAAATGCTTGTAGAATTCTTTTTTACCTTTTGAGCAGTACCCCGTCAATATAACTTGACCGTGTGGATTTAATGGGTTTTTCATTCCTTTATGTCCACCAGTTTCATGTATATATGAAACCTAATTTCAGATTAATACCTGCTATTCCCAGTGCATTTGCCTCTATCCCTAACTGTAGTGGAGTAGTGGATTTGAAAAATGTCAATCTCTCCTCATTGAAGTTCGTCCAACTGCTGGAACAAGTGTTACTGACTTTTATTCCCTCAGAATGGCAGTGGAGAAGATTTGGCTTTGCATGATGAAGAAATTCAAAACTTCTATTCAAAACTTCTGTAGAGAATTCAAAGGAGTTATTTGTTTGGGTTTTTTCTTGTTTATTTTTGTAACAGAAATGAGAGTCTGTTTCATTAGCATTTGCAGGTAGGATTTTTTTCATTGGTATATTTAATTAGAAATTTTCCTCACAAGTACCAGGAATTCTGGTTTTTCTCCAGTAGTAGAAAAGGAACCACTCTAAGGACAAAGATTAATCATTGGCTATTTTTAAGGTATTAACATGCACATAAATCAATATCTATGTACATACATATACATGCTTGCTTGTTTTCTGTGATTTACTTTCGACAGTCTCATTTTATCTGACAAAATGAGTTCACAATAAACAGGACAACCAAATGTAGATAACTATATGCAATGGAATGAAAATCCCTTTCACCCTTCAGAAGGTCAGATGCTGAGGTAGTAAGAAAGAAAGAAAATGCCTGAGAGGGTGTTCTCTGCCTTGAAGGTTTGTGCCAAGTCCAGGTTCACAGAATATTGCAAGCAGATGAAAATGCCTCCTGGCTTCTGAAGGGTTTTACAGACTGGCAAAACTACTGTGGTTTTCTGGGTATAGGCTGTTTTCACTCATACCATGAGGGGTAACTTTTGATGCTATAACATCTATCTGTGAGTTATTTGTCTACTATATGCCATCACAGTTTAACTAAATCAGTAGTGTGTGCAGGGAGGATCCTGAAAAATTGTTTTAACATAAGAAGATAAACTTAAAAGTTTAACTAGGTTTTGGGAGCTTGGGACTGAAGGAATCATCTCATTCAGTCCTCCACTTCTTTGACCACATAATGTAAAATTATATCCTAAAAGTGATCCAGTTCCATCTTAATGGGTTTTTTTTGCTTTTTTCCTTTCCTTCCTCAGCCAGCCTCAAGACAAAGGGTTTTCTATCAGCAAATATGTTTTTTAGACATTCAGGTCACATATGTCAGATTTGAATTTCAAGTAGTTCTTATTGCCCAGGTGTTTGTACGAAGTGATTTATAAAACTCCAGTAACAGCAGCTATTGTTGTGCTTTGTTGTGTCTTGAATCATGTGCAAAGGCAAGAAGCAAGAAGTCCCCATAAATATAGGGCTCATTATGATCACATATGCTTAGTTATTATATTTTCTCAGTCCTGAAAAAATATTCTGAAACATCACTGCTTTCATTATAATTGCTTTACTTCTGTTTTAATTTTTCAAATGCAATTATTACAGGTGCATGTTCAGAAATCTTTTTTTACAATATGTATCTTCGGTTTTGAGGCAAAATAGATCAGAACTTAAAAAACACTGATAACAAAATCTAAATTAAAAAGAATCTATACTGAATTACTCAATGAAATAAATGAGACTTCCCACTGGAATCTTTAAGTTATCCTCAAGTCCACAAAACTTAACTCGAAAAAATACTTATTGAATTTATACTTCCAATTAATTCAATATTGTGTTTAGTGTGGAGTGTGAGTCAGAGCTTTATAACTGTGATAAGTCTTCAATAGTAAAACACATTAAAAAATAGTAGAGGAAACATTTTCTGAGGGAGGAAGAGGTATTATTCTATCTCCTGCTACCATTAATTCCTTTTCAGCAACAACTTGTGTGTATTAGAGTGTTCCAGAGTGTGTTATATTTCACCACTAACCTCTGAAAACACCAGTTAACATCATACTGTGCAGGAGCTATTGAACTTCATGGTAATGACTTTTAGCTCAACCTAATCTATCTTTCAAATTCTTACCGGTGCTACACGTTTACAATCTGGAGAACCTCAGCTGGAAAAGGATGCGCCCTCTTCTATTGAGTGGGCAGAGCTTTAAACTGAACATTAGAAACAAGGAAATATTTAAGGTATTAAATATTGTTTAATGGATTGAAGTAGTGTGCCTGAAATTTCTCACATGCCGCTAGTCAATTCATTTTGATGCCAAGTGATTTTTAAATCACTTTAAATGTGTTTATCTGGTGCTTCCCCAGTAAGACTGTGAGGTTTTTTGTGGGTTGGGGTTTTTGCGGTGGTGGTTTTTTTGCTGTTTGGGGGGTTTTTTTAGAAACTTTTTTTTTTAATTTAAAAGTCTCTGAGTAAAACGGGTCCTTAAAAAAAAAAAAAAATCAAAATCCAACAAGAGATAGCGCTGTGAAATACAGGACTGCAGAGGATGAAGGCTGGAACCAAATAACTTAGTTATAGTACCTTTGTTTCAGACAAGAGGATTGGTGGAGATTGACTTGCATAACATTTGTTACTGGCTCAAAATGCCTGAGAATGAAGTCTTACATCTCTTTCAGCAAGCTTATTTCAGTGCTATGGAGAATGACAGAGCATGTTGAGGAAAAAGAAAACACTTAACAATTACACATATCTGGTTATGGTTAACCAAGTTCCCTGGTAACTGATCTATTATTTCTCAGGAATCAGTTATCTGTGATGAGTTATAGTATTGTTGCAACTGTTTTGTTATATTGCTAATTCTGAGAATATTTTCATCTGTGCAAAGCAACGTACCTGTGAGATTAAGACATGACTGACGTCCCAACATCCACAATCCCAATATCCTTACAATTTATGTAGAAATTGTAAGGAGCATTTCAAGAAAAAAATTAAAATAACAATTTACCAACTATTTTAAAGGAAGTTCTCTTTCTCCATAATGGCAACAGGGTGGTGGGAAGAAAGGGAAAATTCTGTCAGTACATAAGGAGTAATGACTGGGCAATAAAGGAGACAACTGCCAGCTAATCCACAAGCAAGAACATTAAGTATCTCTACTTCAAGGCAGAATTACTCATCTGGAACTGTAATGAAAATTAATAAACTCATAAAATATTATTTAGTAAGAAAACCATTGCATTACTTGTTTCCTTTATATCCCATGTCATTAGCTCCTTACTGGATTTCATAGGTAAAATTGGTCACTGATTTCAACTTCAAGAGTGGCTTTCTATAAGCACTGTTAGCCAACAATAAATAAGCATAATTTCTAAAATATTTCTTTCATAATTATTATTAATTAATTAAGTCTCAATGCAAGTTATCTTTCCTTTCAAAATAACTCAAGTCATTTAGCATTTGATTTGTTTAGGATTTCTTTAGCACAGAGAAATCCTTTTTCTCTTACAAAAACCAGTGTATTTAATCTGAATTTAAGACATGGATGAAATGTTCAAACCTGTATGTCAGGTTATTTCCTTATGTGCGTAGATAGTTGTTATATTTTCTATGTAGCTGAAAGCACCAATTTAAAATCCATGCAATAAAATAAGACCACTCCTCCATGTTGAAGTAAATGGTTTATTAGTTCAGCATTAAATTTAAATAGTAAAATATTTGGAAAATTGAAAAAATTCTATGGCAAGCACTGCAAGCTTAAAACCTGAGGAAACTTTGCTGTAATGTTGTAAGACTCAGAGGTCACGTGTCAGTTGCACTTAAGAAATAGAAAAAGGGAAAGAAAAGGTGGTTGTAATTCATTCCCCATATCATCAAAAGGGGAACATTTGGATGACTAAGTTAAGTATTTCAGATGAGGACTGAATGGAAAAGCTGCCTTTTCTGTATACTAGTGATTTTTAAATATCAAATAGTAATTTTCACTTTAGAAAAGTGCAAGAAAAATAATTTAATTCAAAATTTTATTTATTTGTTTTTGTTTTATTGGTTGAGTTTGTTTGGTTTTGGTTTTTGTTGTTTGTTTGTTTGTTTTGTGGGGGGTTTTGTTTGATTTTCTTTTATAACTCTTCCACTCTGCTTATTTTGGTTTTGTTCTTGCACTTGGGTAAATAAAAATAAAAAAATTATTAATCAGAAGAAGATTGTAAAAAGGTTTTTAGTAATTCCATATTTTTGGCCAACTGAAGTACATAGTAAATGAAATATTGAGATTTAAATATTTTATTGAAAATGTCACATAAAATATGTATAAATTAATTTTCAATAGGAAAATTGTCAACTTATTACATTTTAAATAAAGTTTTAAATAAAAGTAAATGAAGTAATCTATCTTGGCATCCTAAATTAAGTACTTCAACAACAATTTGAAGTTTCGTATCTTTTTGGAGGGCGTTGTTTGGTTTTTTTTGTTTCTAATTTATAAAAGGAGTAAATCTATTTTAAAACTGTGTGCTTTACACAGAGAAATGAATACAAGTGTCATATATGTACCCCTAGATAAAAAAGTGTGGGTATATAATTTAATCTGATGGGTGCTTTTTAAGGCACCCACTTAAGACGTCGAATTCCTGTTTGAAAATGCCCTCTTAATGTCAGTTTTGAGAACAGTTTCTGGACAGTTCCACATGAGTTCTAAAGGTACTGCGGGGCCCTGAAGGAAAACAGTGGAAGTAATGGAAAGAATTGGAAGAATTCCTTCATTGGCAACTCCTCAGACAGATTTTTGTTTTCAATTTTAAACTTCCCAAGGCAAAAGTAGCACAAGTAGACACATAATAGGCTGAAGAAGAGCATCCAACTTACCAGCTGATAAACTCTTCCTATTATGTCTGCATTTATTACAAGGGCACTCAAACCATAGTAATTGCAGTGATCTTACAGGTGATAATATACTTTCACTGTGTTCAGAGAGAAGGACCATTTTCATGTCTGTCTTGTATTTATCAAATATACTGTCTCATTTTTATTAATTTAGTTAGTTAGTTATTTTAAAATAATTTATGTTTAGTTTTGTCTTAGTTGATGTTTTCAGGCCTTGGTTTGGTCTTTCCCTCCTCAGTCCTAAATCAGCAAAGATTAATTAAAGGCAAAAGTTTTGCTCATAAAAGTCCTCCTGACCCACATGCTGGACAATGCCATAGAATAAGGGGAGAAAATCACAAAAGCCATGGGATTGGAGACTACAAGGAAGAGAGACTATTTACAAGAATATGTGACAGTATAAGGAGAAAAATGAAAGACAACAGGCTTAGATTAGATTAGATTAGACAAAAAGTCTACTGTGAAGGTGATGAGGCACAGGAACAGTTGCCCAGAGAAGTTGTGGATGCCCCATCCCTGGAAGTGTTTGAGCACACGTTTGATGGGGCCTTGAGCAACCTGGTCTACTGGAAGAAGTCCCTGCCCATGGCAAGGGGGATTGGAACGAGGGGATTTCTAAGATCCCTTCCAACCCAAACCATTCAAGGATTCTATGATTTCCAAGATTTTTTTACCCGATATTTGGCAAAATTTTTGTAGCTCACTCATAAAATGTGATAAGGGAGAAAAATCAAAAAAGGCAGTGCTTTGCAAGGGGCTTCATGATGCATCCCTTTGGAAGGCAGAAACGCATATCTATCCTAGTAACTTGCATCTCCTGAACTTGTTTGTCCTAAAAGGAGGAGAGACGTGTTTCTATATCAAAATCATCTCTCTGGTAAGTTTCCAATGCTCAGCTGATTCTAATGATCTAAAGATACAAAATTTGGAGAGAGTAGGATAATGACAATATTAGTTAAATATGACAAATGCATTATTTCTCTTTTCAACCTAATTTTTCTTTTAAAAAAGTGCAATGTAGTTACAAATTGATTTCTACCTCCAGAAAGATAAAAATAATGACTATGCTACCAGCCCCCAATGAAACACATCAATTATCTATAAATTCGTTTTTGTTTTATAAAAATGAATAGATTAATCAAATAGCTTGGGAGAATACTTAATTTTTAAAAACATTCTTAGAAGAGGACTTTTAGGCTTACCTTTTTTTTTTTTGGAAGAGGAAGGTCTTTTTGTGATTCTTACTGTAATCTCAAAAGCATTTGAAGAAAACGCTTTAAAAATATATATGAAGGTTTTTTTGAAGGCAGGATATTGTTCTTTAACATATCTGTTAATCTTATTAGTCTAGTCTGTAATAGTTGCTAGTACACATATTAGATAATACCAGTTGTTTTAGTGCATTCACAAGGTGCTTAGATAAAAGGATTCCATTTTGACAAATTGTTAGTTCTAACTAGTATCTAACTTCATATTCTGAAGTCATATATTGAATGAAGGAAAATATAATTTACATGTTATTATTTTAAATCAGAAAAGTAGCATTGGTTTAATCCTCTAATGATAGAACTACTTGGTATGTTTGAAGACATGCATGAAAAGATCTTTTTTGTTTGTTTGTTTTTTAATTTTATTTAAATAAGTCTTGATCTCTTGTCATCAAGTGTTTGCCTAGTTAATATAGCACAGATCTCTTAAGTGTTTGTAAGCAGCTTCTCATGTGCTGTCACTGCTAAAAATATTTGGATGTGTATAGAGCTGAGTATGTCACCTCAGAATTCAGGCTGCTACAACTCCATTTAAATATTGAAAACAGTATGGGTGAGGGGAAAGAATGTCAAGTACTCCAGTCAGTTAAAGCTATTTTAGTGGTCTGTGATACTGTAAACTGTGAAACTTCTTCCTTCTCATCACTCCTGGCTTTCTAAATGTTCAGAAATAAACATCTCATAATTGCATATGATAATTATTTTTGTATTCAATAGAGAGTTACATGTGAGCTGAGTTCAGTAAGAATATTTATGTATGTGTGGTTTACATATATTTGATAAAATTGTCTGTCATGCTAACTCACTGTTAGTGCTGACTTCACTCCCTCTGGTGACTGGAGCCCTTTTTTAGCTGGATGAATATTATCTGAGATGTGTGGATGTGGCACTTAGGGACATGGCTCAGTGGTGGACTCAGCAGCGCTGGATTAACAACTGGACACGACAATTTTATAGGTCTCTTCTAACCTGAATGATTCTGTGATTCTATCTACAGCCTAAAATCATGTGTGCGATTATCCAAATGTATTATAGATGCCGTTGGAGTTAAGGAAAAAAAACAACCAAACAAAACCCCACTCTTTTCCCACAAAGAACCTGACCATTTTCTACCAAAGGAAATAAGGAAATAGGCTAAAAAAGTAGCCCTGTGTCTGTGTTGTATACAGATTTAAATGGTCAATAGATTCTCAAACCGGTTTTCTAAACAGATCATGCTTTCAGAGTGTCCAATCTTATCTTAAGTAGGTTAGCGGGTAATTTATGTGGAAATGCAATTCTGACCATAGTAAAAAAGAAGGTATCATACAAAGGCTATGGAGCAGAGGTATACATAGTGCAATATTGTGTCAAAATATGTTTTATAAAAGATGCAAAACAATGAAAACCTAGAGGAGAGTAAAACCACATAAACCACATAAACTTCTCTATGAAGTCATTTAGTATAAGAATTGGGAACCTGATTGCCTAAGATGGTAGAGATCCAAATAATTCATCTGGTTGCCACTCTGGCATAATAAATGATTGGACAAAGTGTCATTTTTTAAAACTTTGTTTTGCATTATGATTATAATTCTTTCAGCTGAGATGTGGTAGAGATGTATTTCTTGGAGGGAAAAGTTATAGTGTTTTAAAACTTGCTGAACACTCTATTTAGGCAGTAGTTGATGCTAAACAAAGATTAATATGTTCTTGCTTATGAATTATCGACTTAATATCTACTTTGAGTAATAACATATACACATTAACAACTTCTCTGAGTTAGTACAAATGTACATCTAGTCCAGTATTTTTGTTCTGAGAGTGCCTAGGGAAGATTGCAAAAGAAGCAAAAGCATGTAAGATTCCTCTAATATACTTTCTCTTTAGTGATTTTTGTCTCACAGACTGCTTCTCTTTAATAACTCTTGATAGATGCCTCACTCATAGATTTGATTACTTTTACCCATGTGAAATTAGTGTCTACAGCATTCTGGTTCAGAGACATTCAAAATGTAATGAGTCCCGGATACAAGTGCTATGTGCTATCTTTTGTATTTCATAGTGCACACCTCCTGTTCATTTATTTAGTTCTTGTAGGATAAGAAACCATGAACAATTGTTCTATATTTCTAATCTCTGAAACAATTTTTTTCCCTTCAGTTGCTGACATACCTTTGTAGTCAACTCTATTCCATTCTGAAACCCCCCAGTCACTTAACAGTTGTTTGTATGGAAAAGCACCCAATCTTTGGTCATTCTTGTTGTGTTTCTCTGTTCTTTTTCAAATTTTACTGCAAGTTTTTTTATAGGGGGAGGGACAGAAAGCAAACAGTCAAGTTGCTCATGCAACATGGGTTTATACAGTGGCATAATAATATTTTTCTGTTGAGTACCAGCCTTTGCCTAATAACTCCTTTATTGTCATATTGTCAGGACTGCAAATTATACTCTAAAGGTCTCATACCTAGGCAATGATAACTAGTTTAGAGCCTATCACTTTATAAACAAGGTTTGGGACTTTTTTTATTTCCTTCATGTAATACTTTGAATACTGAATTAAGTATATTGAATTTGACATACCAGTATCATAACTAACATCTTCAAGCAAACCAGCTTTTGTGTTTGCTACCTAAACTACCTGATTAATTGTTCTCCATAAATTCTGTCCCAGCAAATGTTATCGTTTTATTTTCTTTACGCTTCTCCTGAATGATGTTGAGCAATGAATTGAACATGTGAGTTCCAGTGGATGTCCAGGTGCAACTCCACTGGTGACTTTTCTTCAGAAGAGACCTGCAAACAGATTCCTTCAGAGGAGAAGTGAAAGAAGATAATTTCCCAGCCCATGACAAGATCTGATGCCCATTGTTAGTGAAAAGGTAGATCAGAAAATACCGTGAGTAGGACTGTAGTATACAAGACCAAAGTGCTAAGAATCATAGCTTAATCCAGACAGTCTTTAGGTTGTCCTTTAACCTTTGTGCTGATCTTCTTAGATACATAGCCCATTACCTGCTTTGATCTGGGGGAAACAAAGCCAACAGTGGAATACTCACAGTCCTTGTTCTAGGAATATGTCACCGTGTTCAACATGAAATTATGGACATTTACAAGAGCATCTATTCTTGAGTAAAATACCACTCAGTGAATAACAAAAGTTAGAAGCTTCTGTAGTCAGGTAACAGAGCCTACCTTGAGTTCTGCTTGCTGTCTTTTTCCCTCTAAACATCAATAGTCACTTCAGCCAGTCAGTAGGGTTTTTTCAAAATCTCTTTCATACTAAAACTGCTCTCATTTTCTGTGAGGAGCTGCTTCGGAATTCTAGTCTGCAGATTTTAGGGAAATCTTGAATAACAGTTGCATGGACACCTTTTTTATTTTGTGGAAATATGGTATTTCTGCTATGCTTTAGGCTTTCTAACTACCTTTGCAGTTCAGCTAATTTAACCCTGAATTACTGTTTCAGAATACTGTCTTCTCATTCTGCTAACAGAACTGGATGAGGAGATAGTTTTTACAAAATTGGGTTATTATAAAACTCAAATTTAGAGATCCTAAATGTTTGGAAATTCTATTACCATCCTGGGAAAAAAGCTTTGAAATTTGAAAGTGAAATGAAGGTAAATAAAATTGGCAAAGTATTATATTTATAAACTGAAAGCTTCATGCATAAAACTATGAATTACCAAGGGTGCCAACTCTCCTCTTAAAATTCCCATTTCATTATTGATTAGTTCCAGAAATACTTCATAGATCGAACCACAGCATTTTAAATGTTTCATTTAAGGTAACTGCAAGTATGCAATATTGATGTTCATCATCTGTATTTGCAATAAACAGGAGCATTAAATTTGGATCTATACAAGCAAAATTACTTGAAAATATTTATGCTAACTCCTAGCATTTAGATAAAATGTTTTTACTTGAACTAGTCATGTCCAAATACAACAAACATATATAAATTGATTTTTGCATAAATTCCTTATTTTTTTTTTATTTAGACAAATTCAACAACATTCAACAACAAATAAGGTCAAAACCAATTATCACTGTTACTTTAGTGAATTAACACTTCCATGTTCTCTGGAAAAGAAAGCTATATTTAACACATAATTTCATTTCCTGTGACATTTGTTTTCAAGAGAAAAACAGAAAACATTAGAAGCAGTAGTGGGCTAAATACCTTTTTAATTGTGTGTTATTCCTGATGCACATTACTGGCTGTTCTTACCCAAAGACCATTTTTATTAATTTATTGCCATATATGTAGTTCACAATATACAGTAAAAGCATAGCTTATAACAATATTTGGTTCTGTACCTATTTTTTAATAATATAGTGTTATGATTTTTTGATTTGTTCTTCATTATGACTGCATTGAAAACAGGTGGTCTAAATTTACAGGTGTTTTGAGGTTCATTTTAACCATTCAGTTGCTAATCTGAAAAACAGAACAAGGAAGCATTCTCTGATCACATTTACCTAAAGGTACTTTGGAATATACCAAACTTCTACAATGATGGAATTTTTGTATTTGAAGCAAATTTTTGAAGGCTACTGGGAAGAGGACGTTTGATTATAGTCAAGGCATTATGTCCTCTGCTTTCCAATGATTTAGTAGATCTCACAGAAATAAGGAATGTCAAAAATTCATTGCATTTTGGACACTGTATCAATCAAGCACTGGATATTTATGCTGCGGGTTAATTAAAAAAATCTGAGTGATCTTTAAACTAATTATTTTAGATAAAAAATTGAGTTCTGGGCAGTACAACACGTACTTTACATGACCTAACGCACAGCAATCTGCAGCAGGAAAGGCTACTCCTAACCAAACGACATTTTGGATATCTTTATATTCCACAGGGAACCCACTTTGAGCATTTGACTACTAAATTTTTCTGAGATCATGTGTTATTCAGTGAGACGGTCATTAATTTCAACTGATTTCATTGACAGTATCTAGAAAGTAGGTAAATTATAACACTGGTGATGAGAGTTGCTGAAGAAAAAACACAAAGAGTCAGTTTAACACAGTGATGCATAGAGGGTGAAAGAAATTTTCTAAGCAAAAAGATGTAGAAGAGTCTATAATAGACAAATGCTCCCTCAGAACCTAAAACTGAAAACCATGATCCTTAGTCATTTCTCTTGGCTACCACTAAGCAACTGGGGAGTCCACTGCAGAAATAGTCAATGATGCTTGTAGAAAGACAGCATGCTGTGGCAACTCTTAGGCCTACAGTTTCTTAGATCAATTTGGAGATTGATACACTCTGACGATCTAAATCCATGTAAGCTGGACTTTCAGTAGTTCTAGATGTTTGATTTTTATTGACATCAACCTTTTAATATAATTAAGCTACTAAAAGAAGTTTGTATTAACTTTACTTGACTTTTTGTTACAGCATTATGTAGCAAATCTTAATTATATTTTCACATATGCCTTAGTGTTCTGTCTTATTTGATAAAGAGAATAGAGAATGAATCATAAGTGTAGTGCAAAAATAGCTTTTGTCTGTTAAAACTTCTGTATCTTTTATTATCGGTGCTGAAAGGTGTTCAGTGAATAAGACAGATAATTACAATAAGAAAAAAGAGAAAAATAGTGGTAAACAAACGTGGTTTTAAGTGGAAAAATTGCCTTTGCTTTTGCATCCAAGCTCCTAACTAGTGTAATGCATCAAACTAATAGTTCATTCAATTCAGATTAATTGTTTAGCTGAACATGGCTGCATATTCCTCATGCTCAGGATAAAGGATGCATTTGCCCAGGTTCTGAGCACTCTTAGATGAAGCTGAAGTAAACTGAAGCTGTACTTTGAACAAATGAAATGATTGGATACCATTTCATAAAAAAGAACAGTCTCATGTTGGGAACCTAGACCTCTTGAACATTTTGGACAGTTTAAGCTTCTTTTGCCTCATTTCCTATGTCTCTACTCTATGGTGTCAGTATTATTGCTCCCTAGACTTACCCTGAGATATGAAGGCATGCTGGCAGAGTTTGCAAAACACATAGCTGTCCCTTCAAAGCTCTTGATGAAGACTTGAGAGATACTGTTAAAAGCTTTTCAGAAATCCTGCTAGGCTACATGAACTGGATTGCCTTTGCCTTTTGCAACCCTTACCACTACCATTAGTAATTCAGATTTGTCACAGGCTACTTTGTAACTGGGATTATTGAATCGCAGAACATGTCACAGGGGAATTCTGGCAGGCACTTGGCCAAGCTCCTTTATTCATGTTCAAATTGTGGTCTACCTGAATCCCTGTCTGCAAAGCTGATTTCTAGCCAGCTGAATTTCTATCTTTTTACATGGAATTATTCTGTCCCAAGTACAAGACTTTTCATTTGTCTTGGTAGAATCCCAGAATTTGTCAGCTACTCTCCCTGCTTATATAGATCCCTCTGAAGGGCAGTCTTGCAGAAGTATGCTTCCTGATCCTCTGAATTTGATGCCAGCTGCAAGTTTTCTGAGTGTGTTTTGTCCTGTCATCCAAGTCACCAGTGAAAATTAAACAGTATCAGCCGATTATTGAAACCCCTTGTAGCGAGCTGACCCTTAGTCTGTAAAATGCTGACCATGGCCCTTTGAGCCTGAAGGTATGGCAAGATACTTAAAATCCACTCATGCTATCCACATATCCCTAGCTGGGAACCAACAGTGCTCTGAGTGACAGAATCAAAACCTTGCTAAAGTCAATGATGTTCACTACTGTTCTAATAACCATATTGCTCATCGTTTCATAATAGAAGCCAGTTCAGGCTTAAATTCACATGTATACCTTGTCAAATGTTCCCTACATACAGATGAATAAATACAGCTTTTTTACTTCTCTAGGAAGTCCTCTGATGTTAATGTTGCCTGTGTCTGTCTTTGCAGGCTGCAGATTTGTTGACACTGTATTTTTAAAACCTTTTTATAAAATCATCATTCATTCATTACCACTCTCTGTATTTGAATTTGCCATGATCACAGGGTGCATAATTTGAATGGATTTATTTAAAGTTCAAAAAATTAACATGTAGTTTTATCATATAACACCATTCATTAATACTTATGTGTGCCGCTGTTTTGATGGAAAACATTATTTTCAGTTTTATGGTATTTCTTTTTGATCGTTTCTAATATCTAGTACTGGATGAATCTCATGCTGGTGATGTGCTAAATATTTACAATTGGTCTTATAATGAATCATTATTGACTTTATACCTCATTAGATTTCCTGTGAGGATTTAGAAAATGTAGTGTATAATCCTCCCATATGTTTATTGGTACTTATCAGCCTTTTGTACATTCTTCAAATTGAGAAGTCTTTGTTTGAAAGTAGTCAGTCATCATGGTTTATAATTTGTATCTATCTTAAAGTTTTTCAGATGTTTTAAAGAAAAATACCATCAGCGGTTCAGTCAATGAATATAGTTGATAATTAAAGTGTCAGCATGATAAAAGGTGTCTTTTAGTTGCATTAATCCTGAAAGTGGGAGTGTTTATTTCATTCTTGACTTTTTTCAACATCACCTTTTAACCTTATTAATAGTTAGCTACAACCATATTTACTACATGAAATTCAGTTATGTCCCATTCATATAGAATGTAAGGGCAAAATTATGACTGAGAGGTTTGTGAAGATTAAGAAAAGAAAGTCTATTACCAGTAGTTTATAGTCACTAATCAGCAGCTTTCATAACAGCTGCAATTTTGTAGGGTCCTGCAAAGTAAAAGCTGTTGGAAGTATCCAGGGTAGAAACTGAATACAAACTGGTTTTTCAGTGGCTGAATTTTTGGCAGAACTTTAGTTAAAATTTCGCTCTGTGGAGAAGACTTTGTCTCTTGTCTGTCAGATGAGTAACAGCTGACCTTGAGAAGGTCTCTCTCCAAGAAAGGTAGGAGACTGACAAAACTCTAATGCAAATGGTGGAACAAGGAGAACTTAAATCTGCATCTGCAATATGCATTGGCTTCTTCTATGCATGACTGAGAAGATAAACTGTGCAACTGCACGGTCCTGGATGGGATGCTGGGAAAGCTTATATTTCGGCTGACAGAGTGTTCCAGAGATGTCAGGACCTGACTCTGTAGGCAGCAGAATGGTGTTCCAGGTCTTGGCAAAAAGGCATACAGGAAGATCAGAAAAGAGTGATCTAAGAAATGGTTTCTAGAATCTTTGTTTTATAGAAATTTAAAAGACTTGGTGACCCAATATCTGGGTCCATAGCAGATGACCTCTACAGGATACATGTGGAGAGACATAATCACAAATATTGCTATGTATTTGATACACCAATGGAAGATTCTGAGTAGGTTTTAGTATTGATTTATATTAGCTAATGTATTTTTGATCAATGTCTTGAAAATGACTTTTTTCTTACCTTGGAACAAACTGAAAGGTCAGTTGCAATAGAAGACAATCTGGTTAATATTTCCATACTTAAGTGTATATACTTCTGCTATTCTGATAGCAAATCATAGTCTGGTAGCGTTTTCTAAAGGATGTGCTACTGTTTAGGTTAAGATCTAAATCTGAACAAAATATGAGAGGTAAGTCGTTGGATGAAAAATGAAGTGCTCACTGGCATGATCTCCCTGTTGTCCAAACTACCATACTCACCGGAATGTTACAGCTCCTGTCTTCCCATATATGAGGAGATGTGCATTTGTGAATAGATGGAACTTGCCCAAAATTCACGCAGGAGGCGGTAAGAATGCATTCCTGCAAACTGATATGTTAGCACACTAAGTTGTGCTGCCAAGCCATGGCATAACCATGAACCCTCCCCCCAACACCTTACCCAGTGATGAAGCCAAATAAGTTATTTCCAGGTGTAACAGAAACCAGGTGATCCTGACTTCAGTATCTAGAATTATTTCCTAAATAGAATATGTGAATATATTTCAGAAGGGACAAGACGAACTAACAGGATCAGTGGATGTGAGTAGTGATGTAGAGAAGCAAAAGGGGAAGAAGGTCTGGGAAGAAATAAAAGGAGATGAGAATAAGAAGAGATGAAAGGAAAGAGTGGGAAGAGGGAAAGAAAAAAGCGGAGGCTATTCTAAATGCATCTGAGATTCTGTGTAGTGATTTTCTGTAGGGAAAGCAGCTAGAAGAAAAAGCAAAGACTTATTAACAGATTTTAAATGGAATTAAATTAGGGAAGGTGCCAAAATACTAATTTTAAATATAACAATCTGTGTAAGACTGTGTATACATACAGATTGAATGGACATTTTTTGGTGTGGTTATTGATTTACAGATAAACACTAAGGTCACTGGATGTCAATCTCTATGTTATCTTTCTATGAAGTGTCATTTTCATATATTCTTTTTTTTTTCCTGAAGAGAGATGCTTTTTGAAGCTATTATCGAAAAGTAATCTTTTCGTCTTTTGAGTGGAATAGATGGCATCAAATTATAAGTATTTTTGAAGCATTTCCATGGGGAAAAGTATCCTAGTTCTAAGAGTTTTATCTACCTTGATGAATTCCACTTTAGTTGGGCTATTTAGAAGCATTGCTTAGGCTGCTCACAGCTGCAAGTACATCCCAGTTGTGGAAATTTGTGGCTTGAACTGGCCTCTTTGCATTCCTTCCTCATGCTTCTCTGAAGGTTTTGTTGCTACTCATTACAGATTCTGGTAGAGCAGCAGAACATTCAGTACTCTCTTCAGCAGAAGGATCCCTTCCTGGTACTTTTTTCTGTCTACATAATTCCAAACTGAAAAGTAAGCTACTAAATTTATAAATAACCCAAAACTCAAATGAATAAATGCAATGTTGTTAATAATTCTTTTTTAATTATTTTTTTAACAAATGAAACCACACTGATGTTTAACTGAAGATAGTAGGTAAGAAAACAAGTAAAATAAAGACTTTCACTTGAACATTTTCTGTCCTGCTAACTAAATAGAATCTGAAGAGAGTGATATCTGTGCAATCACATATATGCCCATGATGCAAGATCAATGGGGCTTGGGTACCTTTCTCTAATGAATATATTTACAGTGACTGTAGAAAGCAATCATATTTTTCTTTGCTTTCTCCCATGTGTTCAGTTGCTATAGTAGGTAACATTTCTAGAATCTACAAGAAAAATTGTTCAAATATATTTTAAAATATGTATTTCTGGTGTAGATAGTTTCCAGTGCAGAGAAATATGTCACAAAAGAGTTGGTGAAATGCGCAGAAGCTGACAGGATGCATAGAAGTAACAAACTGAAGCTTTTCAGAAACTTGATGATGTGCATAAGTTGGTGTTCATGTGATTTTACAAGCAAAACTAGAAAGGTGTTTTGGAAATGGTGGATTGCATTTGACAAAAATGAACTATCTTCCTTCCCCAGAAGAAATAGCATAGGTCATGTTGATAATGACATGAAGAATTTCTTTCAACATAAGTAACTTCCAAAATTTTTCAGTTAATGTCTTTTTTTATATATATATATGCCTTTTTTCTCCCACTTCTGCATTTTTTTTCTCTTTTGTACATCTTTCCTAATACCTTTCTCACCATCATTGCAAAGATTCAGCACAGCAATTTTGGAAGCTCATAACTGAAGCTCAGTTATGTGCATCTAAAAATATTAAGTTCAGAAAATTAATCCATGAGATTTCACAAAAATATCTGAGACTAAATTTACCATCTCATCAGTGCTACATCAATATCTGATAACCTTGCTTTCTGCTGATATTGTTTATAAAAGCTGACACATTTCAGTCCCATTCTTCAATAGTCATTGTTAGCAATACACTAGCATAGCAAGAACTGTTTTTCTATTTTAAAGAAAACATCTAAAACTCAAGGGCAGACCGTACTTTTTTACTGTCAATGTCAGTGTTTTTGGGGAAAGTCATCTTATTCTCCATATTCTGAACAAAAGCCACTTATTCTCTGCTTAGTTTATGGTGAATACAAGTCTAAAGTGTTAAGTGTTGAACACTAAATGAGAAAATTGGTCGCAAGTCTATGAGGTTTTTTGACATTCTAATGAATCTCATTTGAAGTATATATACTAATATTGCACTATGATCTGCTAGATTCTCATTTCTGCTTCATTTATGCACAGGTAATTTTTAGCGCATGCTTTCTTCTTATCTTAAAATTAAAAAAGACATTTTTAAAGGATTTTTAAAAAGTAACTATTGCTGCAAGAACAGTTCTGTTTAAGAAAATTTATCAGAAAATGTTGTGATGCTATGCATGCACAGTCATTATTCACATGTGTCCAAACAAATGATCAGACAGGTAAGATGTCCTAGCTGTGGGTGTTATATCATCACATATCAGGACAGGTATGATTAGAATAGATAATTTAGCATATTTTCTTAAACAGTGAAGTATCATTTTAGGTCAGAGGACTTCTCATATTTTCTGGACTGGGAAATTAATATTTCATTTACTTTGATTTTTTTTTAAACATATTTTAAAATTAACCTTTGCACTAACTTTATTGGTTAGAAATATATTGTTGTCTAACTTGGAATATTGAGTCTATAAAAGCTGTAAGTTTATATACACACAAAAACCTAAGCTACCATATCTGACTACTTTCAGATCAGCAATTCCGGTAACATGCATCAAATCAAATTTTAACCCATCATAATAACTTTGAAATTTCCCTTAGGATTCCTTGAATGGTGCATGAAATCAGTTACAAAACATACTGAGAGGATATGTTAAGGTTGAGCAGGCAGTTTCAGTCTGCTGGGATGATAGTAGGAACAGGAGGGAGAGAGACTTATTATCGACCACTTTGTTTACTCTCTCTTCAAGAGATGTAAACACATAAAAGCTGGAATTCCATTCTTCTTCATAAGGAGAAAGAACCGGTCTGTCAATCAGGATATCCCATGTTTGAATTATTTTGCTTATACCTAATAAATAGTCTGTGAGAAACAACCTATAGACATTATGGGTGCAGATTACTGATTTCCACTGCAACAGAAGACTTTGAAGCCATATAGATTAGGAATTGGCTTTCTTGGCCTGAGTTTTCCTCTAGGCTGAAAAAATTTTCATAACAATTAAATGGCCTCTGCAACTTCAAAGGGTTCTCATAACAATACAGTCTGTAGAATGAACCTTTTATCTGCACTGTTGTAAATATTGTTAACATATGTAGTAGTGGTACTTTTCAAAACACGATCAGGTTTACCTAGTATTCCTGTAGTACTAATACAAGAATATTAGGCTAACTAATACATATAGATATTTCTTTATATTTTCTAAAGTGACTTTAGCCAGATTTGAGTGACATATCTTTACAGGTTTTTTTTATTTCATGTATTTCCTGTCTATTAAGTAATTCTCCAGCTGTCCAATATTGTTCAGGTTTGATAAAAAATAACCATGATACGGTTGAGAAACTCCAAGAATATATTTGAATTGTCAGTCAGTGCTGCTAATACTGCACTTCTGGTAATTCTGATCTTGAATGATGTATTCAATGAGGTGCAGCCCACTGCTTCATGGAAACATTCTCTGTTTCTGTATTTGATGACAAGGGAGCCTTAAGGAATCGATGACTCCTCAAATGTCTATGAACTGTGCTTCTGAACTATTTTTTAATGATCCTAGTGCTCTGAAGAGCGAAAGTATATGTTTTATTGATTTTTGTAAAGACTTCAGTGAATCATTATAGTGCATGTTTCACTCCTTTATAACTTGAGTTCTGTTGAATGCTTTGGGCTGTGCAGATTTGTGAGAAACACAAGGTCTTGGGGAGGAGTTTAATTCAATGGACATAGCAAGTGAAATTCATTTAATTGAACTAAGAATTGAATTTAACACACGTGCATAATGAGCTCTGAAATTTTGCTTTAGCATTATCAGTTTGTGAATTTGAAACTAACAAAAAGTGATTATCACTGATTTTCATAATGATTGCCATCATTAACATTTTAAAGAAGTTAAAACATTTGTAATATGTGAGCAATGACATTCAGAGGAAATCCTATTAAAAGCAATGAAAAATACCAGAATGGTAAAATTATTTTCAGAAAGTAATACACACTGTTTAATAATTCAACTACATTACAGTTAATTTATTTTTTCATTAAAAATGTTAAGATATCTTAAATTATTTTCCCTTAATTTACTAATGAACTTAAAGAAGCTTGCTTTCTTTAAAAAAAAACTTAGAAATCATATTTGATGGGTGATTTCCATGTAAAATTAAGAAACATACCTTAAAATTATAAAAATTACTGTATTGGTCCCAGGTCCAGCTAGTCCAGTGCTTTCTTTCCACATGAACTTAAGTTGATGTCTAGAGAAGTGTAAGAATCACATCATTATAATTTGTTCTTACTCTCCCAAGTGTTTGTGTAGCCTATTCCTGCACATGTAAGCTTCTAGAATCCACAAAAACCTTTGGAAAATATTTTTTTTAGATCTGTCTCTTCAAACATGAAAACTACTGTCCTTCATTTTGAACCTGGCCTCCCACTTATTTTGATGGCTTTCCAGTCTTAGAAGATACAATAAGGCATCAATACCATGACAGCCAAGATTTTGTTGACTTCTGCAAAATCTCCCCACATTATCTGCTTTGTAAAATAAAAATTTAAACCTATCTGATTTTTTTTAAATATTTAAACTGATCTATACCCTTGTCATACTTGTCTTTCCTCTGAGCTTTTACCCACTTTGCAGAGGACACAGAGCTGTATATGGTATTCACGTGGACAAATCACAGAGCAAAATTATGTTGTTTTTTGTTTACTTTTAGTGCTTCTAAGCATTGATTTGAATTTTTCTCTGCTAGAGAGGGCAGAGTTGATAAAACTGCTTATTATGACTCCACTGTTTCTCTCCTGACAAGTCAACTTACAGCCCATTGATCTAGATTCAAAGGATTGCTTTTGCTGTTGTTTAATGCTTTTCCCTACCATTTAATTTATCTACCATTTTATTGCTTGAGTTCTCAATCTCATAAAGTCCTTGAGCTACTTCTTACAGCCTACATTCATTCTTACTACTTCAAAAAACCATTAAAACATATAGACTTTGCTTCAATGGTAAGCACTTTATTAGTACATGCATCTATAAACCTTTGTAAGATATAGTCATCTATAATTTATTAAGTAATTTGATTTACTTCAGAAGATATTTAAGAATTTTCTTAAAAGATATTTGCTTATGCAGTAATTTCTGGTCCTAAGAAAATAAAAGATGAAACCTGTTTCAATATTAAAAGAGTTTGATGCTAAGTTCACTGAAGCAAGAGGTCAGCTGACATATTCTAGTTTATCCTTTGTACTTTTAAAACCTGAAGCACTCTTAATGTTTCTAGTTATTTGAATAAAAAATACTCTATCCTTGTGAGAGGAAACAGAAACCATGGGGTGTTAGCTTCACATTTGTCTTTCAGAGAAGCTGTAAGTTCTCTCATAAAATAAATATTTCCTAGGATGACCTATCAATCACTCTTCATTAAATCTCATTGACTCGTACTATAAATAAGTGCAGAAATTATTCTCTTTTCTTTCATAGTTTTTCATCATTTTCTTATGAAATTGGTTTATACAGGAATTCCTAACAACATGAGCTATTACAATATTATAATTTTCAATAAAAAATGTTTTTCTAGTCTCTTGTCAGCAAAGACAAAAGATGAGTAAGCAGTAATCATAATGGTATTAGTTTTCAGTTTTGAGTAGCAACCATATTACTGTAATACAGAACTAGAATCCTCTGCTACCCTGAGCATAAGGCAGAAAATAAGACTTGAAATTTAATCCAGACTGTGCAGCTAAAACATTAAGGAGTTGTGAAAAAGTTATTTATGCCTTTTTTTTTTCTTCCTTGCTTATGTGTGTGCTGTTAAACAATTTTGGGAAAAGAAAGACTTCTTTGCTGGCATAAGGTCCTGGAGAACAACTACTTATGAGTCATACTCTGTTACTTTTCATACTGAAACATTTTACTAAATATGTGAATAATATGTTTACAACGAGTTCAAAGCAGAAGATACAGCAGAAAATGACAAAATTAGTCATGCTAATGGTGATGTGTGCTGATTTTAAAATTGCTGTAAAAGAAGAACAAAATGACACTGATAAAAAAGCTTTTTTTATGTCATTTTGAGTAAATTGAGATCAATGCCAGAAGAGTAAAAGGCACATTACCTGACTTCATTTCAGCTATTTCAAGTCAACAAGTAATGTTATCCATTAAGTGCAGAGCTTACTGTAGTTCATGGAAAAAAGGCTTCTTTGTTTGGTTTTAAAAGTTGTTCTATTTTAAATTAGGTTTGAAATAGGCAAACAATATAAATACAGGCTTGATGTGGTCTTAATTTTAAATAGTGGGTACTATTTGGCATAATGTTCATTGAAGAGTGTTTTGCGGCTGCTAAGAATAAAGAGATAGAATATAATAAGAAAGTTCAAATTGCACATGTATTAACAGAATTAAATTAACCAAGGTAGTCTACAGGTGAGTAAGATCTTCCTCCTTTTACAGATAATCAATTATAAAGTGACACACAAACCATAAATGTGACATCTTCCCATATTTTTTAGGTTTCAAAACTTTTTATTCAGCATGATATTGTGGCTGTTCTTTACTCATCTTAATACAGTAAGAAACTGCTTAGTCTTAATAAATTTCATATGCTTTAGTTTTTCTGTTTCTAGTAGCCTGATGTGGTATTCTAAGATCACAGATGAGTTTTATGGTTATGTACAGACCCATACAGACTATTTTGGGACATTAAAGGAGTTGAAGATTAGATTTTTTTCCCATGTATAGAGAAAGAACTGAAATAGCCCAGCTTCTACTATCTATTCTTTAACTTCTTCAGAAAACTCAAATCCAAGTATAACAACTCTTTTCATAAATGTGCTAAATTTAGAGCATGAAAATGTTCCATATTATGCACATTGACCCAATATACTTAGGATTAAGAAAACAGAAAAGTTGGTCAAAGCACTGTACAGCTACCACTGTCTTTTTTTTCCCAAGAGAATGCTATCCCCTCGCTATGTTTTAGAAGTGCAATGATATAATTTTATCTGTTGACTTAAAAGAATACTGATATAGCTTGACTTATACTACAAATGACAACCCAAGATGTATGACTCTTGAAAAAATAATTGTTAAAATAAGGTTCCATTATTGATTTATTCCTATTACTGTTGGGATATTTTTACAAATGTCAGCTTTGAAAACTCCTTTTTCCCACCTTTCTTAGTTTAATTACTAAATATTGGTCAAATTGAGAAAATTTGAGTACTTACACTCTAAGTATTGTAATACCTTCCTCAGAGTTATTAATGCTTAGCTGCTTTTGCTTGTATTGGTCAACAAATTTTAAAACATTTTCTAAAGGCAGCTGTATGTGGAGCTAAAAGCCTTATATGTGAACACACTCACTGTGTTTGTGTTCATGTCTTTTGGACTGTAAGCTATTTAGGGAAAGCTCTTTGAATGCATTGTCTTTATCTTCCAAAAATTCCTGTCTATGGGACATGTAACAGAGATGAACTAACACTTTAAGCTTAAAAACAGAAGTAACAATAGTGTATGTAGTAGTGATGATATGACATTTCAAAACAAAGTATACTGCCAAAACCAAAAGATGTCTGATAATTATCCATTTTATTTGTTGATTCAGTTGATATCATCTTGCATTTGATTTCAGTATGTACTGAAGATATTTTAGAAAGTGACCAGCAATATATTTATATTAGAAAGTACTTACAAATTTATAATAGAAAAACTGTTCTTAACTTGATCTAATTTTAACTGAAGGATATGCAATATAGGTCTATAAGGGCATGCAAAAGTAGGTCTATAAGGTCATGCAAAAGTAGGTCTATAACATAGATTCTAGATAACTAAAGAGAAGCAATGAGAAAAGTAGTACTTTCATAATTTTCAGTAAAGCACTTGGTATGATTACACATTAGAATCTGTTTAGTCAACTAAAATCTGGGGAGTTAGTAATGATAAAATGAATAAGGAGCTGGCTGAAAGGGAGATGATATGGGTTCAATGAAATGGGAAAATACCACTGTGAGGAGTTATTATTGAAGTTTTCCAGAGATCACCTGGGAAAAAATTTTTTAATGTTTGGAATTGGATAACAGTGAAACCTGACACATTAAAAGGGATATGAAAATTAATGTTACAAAGTACAAGAACTTATACTTGGTTAATAGTAAGAAATTATACTTTAAGCTGAGAAGTAATCTACTGCAAAGACCACAGTAGAAGAAAGTTGTGTGGACCTGTCATTCAAAGGGCAACTGTGAGGAACTAGATGAGATCAGTGGGAAAATGGCAATTGCATTCTACAGGCATATTGACAGAAGTAATTCAGGAAAAGATATGGATTAGTTGACACATTGCACTTCATTATTCTAAATATTGTGTACAGTTTTCTCTCATGTGTTTTCAAGAGGGTTGAATTCAAGCTGGATGAAATACAGTGATAACTTCAGTAATGAAAAACATGTTTGGAGGAATCAGAAGAACTTCGCTCAGGACCATTAGGCAGGATGAAGGGTAGTGGAGTTTGCAGAATGGCTGCAACAGCCAGGAAATGTCTCAAAACCTTTCAACCATATAACACGCATTCCTCAGCCAATGCAGAAACGTCTTATATTTAAATAATTAGTTTTGGTTTGGTTTACTTGTTTGGGGCTTTTTGTTTGGTTGGGGTTTTGTTTGTTTGTTTGGGTTTTTGGGTTTGTTTTGTTTGTTTGTTGGGGTTTTGTTTGGGTTTTTTTGTGTGTTTTTGTTTTGATTTTTGTGGGTTTTTTTGTTTTGTTTTTAAGGTGTTTTGCTTTGTTTTGTTTCTGTTTTAAAATCTTGGGTATTTTTGAGCCTCTTCAGAAAGAGTTCCTTTCTCCTGATCAGTGTTAGAGTTTGAAAATGTCTTCCCAACAGTTAACACTTTTCTGCTTTCTCCCTTTTTGTCCTATTTTATAATCATCTCATTTTATGTTATTTCCAACCAGACATTTTTACACAGCTATCTGCTGTCTTCATCTTATAACTACACTTCTAGCTTTTATTTAAATGTTTGTGTTGTTTGGGTTTTTTTATTTGCATTTCTCTACTTTGTCTGAAAGAATGTATCCAGTAACTTTTGTAATTAAGAATCAGGGATTCATGTCAGATTGATATTGCATCTGGAGGAGCTACAAACAAGCTCACTAATAAGGTACACCATAGCAGAGCATTCACACTTCTGATAATGGCAGTATAAAAAGTAATACCTGCCCTCTACTTATATATATAACTGCTGTGTAACCAACAATATCCACATTTACTTTTTTGCTTGGTGATGGTGTCAGTAAGCAGAATTTAATTCACTTCCATTTTTTCTAAACCTTTACTCAGCCTTTACATTTAAAATTAAATTTAAAAAAAGTGTGTGACTAAACTACAAGTAATTATTATTGATCTACAAAGGCAACATGAATGCAAAGTTACGAGTTGTCCTAGTCAGGGATATCTCTCAGTGACCTGATATCATTATCTGTCAAAAAAGTATGTTGTCTCAGAACCAGGTTTTCATTTCTTTCAAGGAGGAAAAAAGAGATTGTAAATGCATCATTTAGTTCCTGGGCCTATCTTTTATGTTTCCAAAGGAATGTCATGAAGCCTGCGCTCTGAGAGAGGTGCTGCTCTGTGAACATGAGAGTTTTTTGCACAGATCACACCCTTCCACCTCCAGTAGCATTTGCTTCTTTCACCATGGCTGCAGACTGTTAATGGTCAGGGATTTTCAGGGAGTGACCTGTCAAAAAGGTCTGCACTAGGTACTGCCCTGTAAGCTTAGGGCTTTTTGGGTTGGGTGGTGCTTTTTTTTCCCCAATAAGGAGAAAACATATGCAATAGTTTTCCCCTTAGATAATAAGAAAAGCAATAATGCAACCTATATATGTTTTTTTACTGTGAAATAATAACTTATAAGTAATTTTATAATATATGAAGGTTTTTCACATAAATGTTGTTCAATATTTTGTGGGAAAGCAGTGATTCTGGTGCATTTATTAGAGTAGGGTTTTTTTCATAACTTGTAAGAAATATGTAACATCAGTGCATTGGCCAGTTCCAGGTAGTACAACTGTTTCTTCATTTTGCAAAATTTTGCATTTGGCTGTTTTGTTACAATATAAGCCTGAGATAGCTGTTGTAGTTGCATTGAAAGATGAGAAATTTTAAAGAAATTCTTAGGGAATTCCTCTGGCAAAATTTGTGTTATCATACATTATTATTATTATTATTATGTTTATAATTACTATTAACAAAGTTTAAAAAAGTAGTTGAACTATTAGTGTTGACAACATGATACAGCAGTCTCAGTTTTGATTCAGAATATCATCTTTGCTAATGTAGTAAATTTTAAGTTCTACCTTTGATAGGTGTTCTCTTTTATAATGTTGTGCTCTAATTAAAAAGTATAAACATGTCTATAATAGTGATTGGCCTTATGTATGGAGGCATACAAAATAATACTGGAGTTAATTAAATAAAGGCTTTGAAATCTTGTAGAATTTAAATTGTCTGTGTCAGTTTATCATGTGAGACTTAGGAGTTTTCATAGAGGGCTCTATGACACCAGATGATTTCATGATCACTGCTTAAAGCCTTGAAATATACTGAATAGTGACTTCAAAAATACAGATAATTACTCCTTTGTAAATCGGATATCAGAATACTTCTCTACCTTTTGAGATCTTTGCGTAGTGAACTCAGGAAACAGGCACAATATGGATACTATTAGTTGGCTACCAGTTTTGAATCATTCAGTAACCATGCAGTTGTCTCTCAGTAAGTCTGCATGATAGTGTCACTGAAAAACCATCTCCTGTAACACAGAAGCTGAAGTGCTTCTGAGGATGCAGTAGGTTTAAAAAACTACAGTAAATAGCAGAATAGTCAATTTAATTTGTGCATATTCCTTTTCTTAGCGTAACGCATTGTGTCAGGTAATGCATCTAGTTAAAAAAGGTCAATCTCATTTGGGCATGTCTGGTGGGCACTGTCACTTCCATTTTGAGTCATAGAACAACCTTTCTAAAAGAAAAAAGAATCAGGATGGGCTCTCTTTGGATCTAAATATAAAATTATTATTTTTAATCACATTTTTTAACAATTTAGTTTGATTATTTAAAAGCAAAGCTTACTTTCCTGAGGATTTTGATATGCTTTTTTAATGCTTGCACATTGGGGGGGTATGAAGTATTGCTTTCATGAGGCTAAAAAGAACACATAGAGGATCTTAGCTTCCTTATAGATTCCTGCTTTGTTATAATGAAAGTACTAATGTGTCTCTTATGTGAAAGTATTTTGGTAATTAAAAAATAATAGATACATGATGCATTTTGTAGTTTACTTGAAGAATGAAAGATAAAAAAAGTAGAGATTTTTTCATGCTTTACTGGCTGAGTGGAAAAATTGCTATTTGGATAATATTCAATTCCTATATAGTTCTTTTGTCTAATATGAAAAAATCCTTACAAATATAGAATTTTGATATGCTATGTTTAGTCAGGCACACCCCAAGAGAAAAAGCCAACTCTCAGCTGATCAGCCTGTAACCTAAGGCAATTACACAAGAGGGAAGAGTATACAGTGTCATCAGTTTGATATGTATCACTCCTTTTTTATCCAAGTGTCCAAATTAGTTCTGGGACATAGAAGTGAAGAGGCCTTCTGTTAATATTGGAACTATGTAGTACAAAGATGAGTGGAGAAAGATTCAAGATCGGTACTTCTGTCACACATCTAAATTTTTTAAAGATTTTTTTTTTTAAACACTGAATAATGATGAACTGTTAGCTAACATGAAAAAAAAATAGAACGAAGTTTCTGACTACTCCACTGCTCTGGCATTAACTGTCAGATAACTTCCAGTGTCTGACTTTGGATACACCATCATGTGTATTACAGTCTTACCTCTGAATTCATTTTCATTTTAAATACTTCTTCTTACAGCATGATAACTTGTCAGTCAATGTAATTGAAATGTCATGCTGACCTTTATTTGAAATCCTCTGAAATTCCTGGGGTTTTTGGAAGTTTTTTTTATTTTCATTCCATTTAAAATACTTAAATTATCCATGTTCAAAAAGTGCATGCTAATTAACTGTATGAAACTGCCTGCTAATTGATCTTACAAACAATATGTCTTTTGCAGATGTAGTTCAGCTGAGTCTGCCTGAAGATCAAAAAATAAGCACCACTGCAGCAACAGTGGGACAAAGTGCTGTCTTAAGTTGTGCCATCCAGGGAACACTGAGACCTCCCATCATCTGGAAGAGGAATAATGTCATTCTGAATAGATTATATTTGGAAGATATCAGTGTAAGTAGTAGAAAGTTCTATTTAACAGCTTATTATCAAAACTTGTCATAAATAATAGAAAAGCTCCTTACTCTTGATGTTTCAAAGAAAAGAAATGGAAATGATATGCCTGCCAAATTCTGTCTAGTTTTATTTTTCTTTGTATTTGAACCCTTGCTGTTAAATATAAAGATGTTTCATAGACCAATCATTCAAAAGAATAAATATACCAATAAAAGCACATGAGGACAAAATTGCAGCCCAAAATACAGTCAGCATTATATAGTCAGGGTTATACAGTCTTCAAACATCTAGAAGAAAAGAGAAATTTATGAAACGAACATTTTGAGAAATGCATACAATCTGTACAAACAGATCATAATAATAACAACCGTATCTTCTAATAGTTCAGTGGAAATGTATTTTTTCCAAAATAAGTATTTCATAATAAAATTGATTCTTTTACTCATTCCTCCAAATATTCAGCAGTGTGTATGGTACCTCTCAGAGAATGAAGAAAGGGATATCAGTATAATTTATAAATCTTTTTTTTAGTAAGGCATGTATTTGCCACCTAACTTAGCCTTGACCTCAAAATACAGAGAAAAATAGAAAATGAGAAACATGATTACATCTTCTGACAAAACTCTAAAAATAGCTTTTCAGCTGTGTTTTCTGTGCTTTTGGGTATGCTTACTTGGCTTCTGCCATTTTGTATTAGCAAAGTTAGAAATGTGGACAAATTGATACATTGGGAGTTGTGCTTTCTGTCTGACCCCAGTGAGTCTGAAATCCCCAGAACTGTTATATGTGTGGAATACTACCACAATCAAATATCTAGTTTGTCTATTTTTATTTCTTTTTTTTTAATGAATATTTTATTTCTAAGGAGGCAATTGTTCTCACGCATAATCTTTGTTTCGTTTTGGTTTTTGTTAGTTCTGTTAGTAACCTGAGCTTCCTCACAGTGGTGCTCTGTAAAATAAGGGACAATTTCAAAGCTCATCATGCTTGAGTTGTAGCTTTAAGTCATTTGAGAGGCTTAGGATAAACCCAGCATCATCTAAAAAGTTCTCTATTGAATAAAGGTCTTCAAAATCTTACTTGAGTGCCAGAATTATGTTGGTGCATGCATTTTGTGTGCAGGTACAGTAGAAACTTTTAAGGGAGTAAAAGCTTCCAGTGACAGGAGTGCATAATTCTGATGATGACTGTATTTATCACTTATTTGTTAGCTTAAGAAAAATATAAACAAACTGGAATGCTTGGAATTCTTTTTAAGCAAAAATTATGTTATAGTTCAGTCCCTTAATATTAGGGACTGTTTTGTCATGATTCAAATATAGAAAGAGAAGGTCAGATCCAATATCCATGCAGTGAGGTACTAAAATTAATATAGCTCAAATATATCTATGTGATATTATTCTAATATCTCTTTCTAGGTAAACTAAAAAAGGGAGGAACAAAGAATTAGTGGAGTTTGGATAAAAAAAGAGTGGATAGAAAGACATTGGGTTAGATTGTTCCCCAGAATTTCTTTTCTTCAAAATTTATTTTATGACTCACTGTTTCCACAGATTTGATCTCTATATATTTATTTCTAGATTTTCCTTTGATTTGTTTCTTTTTTTATTTTTTCCATATTTCTTTGGTCATTTCGTATCTTTCTGAACCTGTTTATCATATATTCACTTTTTTGTTTCTTACAGTTTCCTATTTGCTTAAAGATTATTATGTAACCATAATTTAGTATGCATTCAGGCAAAGTAATTAAAAATAAAACCTTGGAGAAAAGAAAAATAATTGTGCAAAAAAAAGTTGTGTCCTATATTTCACTATAGAAAATGAATTTAAGACTTAAGTAAATATTACTTCAAAGGAACAATGCAGAGTGTGCACCAATGTATGTCACTATTTAATCACCAAAGAATGTGTTATATTTATTCAAGCAATTTTAAACATTCCAGACCCCTAAGTCCTTGTATAATTTAAGATGTCCCCAGAGGCTTTACTATGGCTATATTATAAACTACATTGAAATTTACCTAACCTGGGAATTCTTAATTTACTCAGTTATACAAGAACCATGCCTGTGCATCTCAAGCCTAATAATGTTGTACAAACAGTAGTACATTTTGTGAAAATAACAAAACAAACACTGACCTGGGAAGATAGATAGTTTGGGTTTGGCGTTTTTTCTTCAACAAAATGCATCAAAGATCAACATAACTGGAAGTCAGCACAAATATATGAAACCAGTCAGACTAAACAGTAGTGACAATGTGATTTTGTAAATCATAGCAAGTGCTCATACTTATAAATTAAGTTTTTTCACCATCCAGTTCCCAATATGAATTAAGCTATTTGCATCAAGGAGGGACAAACTCAGAACAATGTAGTGTCCTACTGTTTTGTCAAATGGAAAAATGCAATAAGAAGGAGGAAAGGAGTCCAAATCTAAACTGAAATTGATAGATGAATTTCTATTTATTTTTTTTTCTTAGTATCCTACTCCTCCACTGAAAGTATACAGGATATATCTCTAAAGCTGTCAACTGTGGAGTGGCTAAGAGTGAGTCTTAATGAGCAGTGTTTTATACAGTCTAAAACAACTTAAAGAAATGTGAGGAAATATTGTTTCACTTTCAAAGGATGACAATAAGTAGTGTATTTTAAAATTTTCTATTAGGTATGCAGTCAGATACTAATAATGTAACTTAATATTCAGTTGATAATTTTAAAAGTTCTTAGTACTCCTCAACTCTTCTTATGGTACTTATCAGTAGCAAGTTGCAATAGTTCCAAAAATAGTAATCTTTCTTTTACTGAAAGTAAAGGGAGTCAGGAATAATGAGCATCCTTCTGAGTGAAATTATGAAAAATTATATGCCTCTGCAAGTTTTACTTTACTTAAATTGTAATATAATTGGTCTGTGACTCACTACAGAATTGATAGCACAGGACATTTTGCTGATATTTTAGTGCACATATAAAACGGTTTTTTTTTTCCTTGCTGTTATCCTGCATCTTAAATTTAATATTTGTCTTTCCACTTACCTCTTGGAATATGGTTTAGCTAACCTATTATTAGAGAAAATAATTCCACTGTATGAAAAATAGCAGATATATTTCCCAAATGCAATACATGCTACTTTTTTAATGTTAATTTATTCACTTTTTAAAGTTTTCATTTCTTATTTTACTTTATTGTTTTTCCGATATTTTCCTCCAGTTTTGCCTTCAGGTTATTCAGAATTCCTGACATCTGACCTCTTCTTTTTCTTCCAATTTCTCATCCTTTATTACCCCTTTTTTTATTAAGAAAAATCTCAGGAGAACCTCTTGAATTATTCCCTTCCACATTGTCTTCTCCCATGGGAGGCTATGGACCTACACACAAGCTTCTCTTTATGCATGGTTAAATTGTTCTTAATATAACACAGTTATGACTTTAGGGCAATAGTCAGAAATATAAATGCCCTGTCTGCCAAGAATTTGAGGGAGTGTGTGTGTGTGTGTGTGTGTTTGTATTTCTGATAAAATCCCAAGTGAACCATAAATGTCAGGGAAATATTCCCCAATCTTTTTTATCTGCTCTCCAAAAATAACAACTCTTAAAAGTAAAAAACTAAGAAAAAAATTAAAATAAAAAATAAAAAATTATTAGGATATAAACTAGAGGACTTAAAGAAAGTGAAGATTAATAATCAAAACAGAATTGTGTCCTAGTTCTGTCCAGGACAGGGGCTGTTTTTGCAGTAGCCAGATGGGGGCATGTCTAGTACCTGGAGGTAATTCTGTGCCACCTCATGTCATTTTCTGGGGATAAGGAAAGGGCTCCCTTCCAGGTCAGGTAGCCTAGCAGAGAGGGGGGTGGGTGAGCAATCACTTGCCTCTTTTTTCTTGTACAATCTGTCATTAGTATTGTTGCGGTTACTATTCATTCTCTTATTTCATTGCTATTTCCAGTAAATTGTTCTTATCTCAACCTCTGATCTTTACCTTTTGTGCCTCCAATTCTCCTCTCCAGCCCACCACAGGGACAGGAGGGTGAGCAATTGAGCAACACACCATTTGGAGAGTTTCAGTGGGAACACTAAATTGTGGAATACCATTCCTAAACCATGACAAATAGATATTCAAAATTTGTGTAAACCAATTTCTTTATTTACGAGTGTGCTAAAAGAGGGAATGCCTGCTTGCAGGGATGGCTTAGTCAATGCACTGACTTTCTGATTTGCTGCAGCAAGCTCTGCATGCTCTTGCTTCATTCCTTAGGAGCTTTTCCTTCTCTCTGATGTTTTCCCACTGGCCCTCTTACCCTGCAGAGCCTTTGATGGGGATCTCTCACCCTTACGTGAGGAAAAGTGTAGGAGTCCTATGACATGAAGGGAGCACCAGAACCTCAGAAGTGATGCTCCTACTTTTTGGAAGACAGTAACTCTTGTCCAACAATGAAGAAATCAAACTGTTCAGTCATAGTACCATAGTCAAAAAGCTAGCAATCTTGTTCAATACAAAATCTGGGTCCTGACCAGTTTATTTTGAGCTTTTATTAGTAAATTGCAGTGCAGCAATTGCAGTGTCAGATCTTCTATGTGGTCCAGCAGTATTCATTCTGTGTTACCGCCAGGATATATGAAGTTTATTTTAAAAGCCTACTTGCAGGTTTTCCTTATATATTATGCTTATGACACCTCTTAAACATATCTGTTACATATTTCTCATATATTTTCTACTGATTTTTTTTTCTTATGAAGTAGTTTGGTTTGTTTAACAGTGACTCATCAAAATCAGCACATTTCTATTTTTACCTGTATTGAATTGTCCTTTATCTTTTACACAGTTTTTCTTTTAAGTAGGAAGTATAATTACCTTTTCTACTGAATGGGTCAAATACCGGTTTTGTTTTGTTTTTTTTCTATTCCACCTTAGAAGTAAAATGAAAATAGTTATTGTCAAAAATGCCAATCAGCTTTATCAAATACCTAATTTTTTTTGTTTACTTATAGTTAAGTAAAAAGTCTTGACCACCAGTGCAACCATCTCATTCAGTCCCCTTCCATCCTTTTTTCTCTTCCTTTTTTTTTTGAATCTGATTTTGAGTCCTAATTAATTCTTTAGTACTGGGATAAATCACATGTATGACTTTCAAGATATGGTATGTTTTATTTTGAGTATTGAGGCTATTTTAATATTTATTTTAGTGATGTTATGATGAATGCTACTTTGGACCGTACATCGTGTTTTCATGACACTGTAAAGGCACATATAAACCAGGTACCACAGCTGATCTGTAGGCTTCTGGGTTAATGAAGTACTGTGAAAAAGATTGGGATGAGATTTCATTCATAAAGTATCAATTCCCATTAAAATAATTTGGATATGCCAGTTCTATAAATCTGGCCTAATTGAAGTTATAATACTTCAGAACTTTATGATACAGCTTATTATGTACGTTTTTTTATGGTGGGGACTATTTTAACTTTGAGCCAGCTGATGAAATGTTAAGATCCTCATAGGCTTTCTCTTCTCTTGTGCTCAATCAGTGCACTTCATTTTATCTTTATTACAAATGAAAGTGTTTGCTTCACAGGTGAACAGAGTCATATTCTGTGGACCATCATCTCCTCTCATGCTTTCAGCAGTGTAACTGAGATTGGGATCTGGTCATTTTTCTATTACAGAGTGGGGCAAAGCAATTGTTTCTTGTAGAGCTGAGTTCCTTGTCTTGCACTACTCATAATTTTACATTCTAGAGCTGTTTCTACTGTTAATATCCAAAATAGCTGAATCCGTTAGTATTTTCCTGTTTGGTTTTCTGCATTTCAAAATAAAAATCCTGGTGACAGTGAAAGGTGATGATATAACATGTAAATCCATTTCCCCTTACCATGAAGAAATCCTTGAAAATAACTGCAGGCAAGCCATATTAAACTACCTCAAAGACAGTGTTATACATTTCTGACATTTACAGACAGAAATTATCAACAAAATGAGAAAGAGACACTGTGGATTTCTGAATTACTTGATTCTTCCAGACGAATTTCTTAACACAACACATTGAACACATTGTTAGAAGAGTAGCTGAAATGGCAAATCTGTACTCCTAGATGTTTAAGAGGACCTTCTGTGGGAGCTGAAATATATAAATACCAAAGATGTTCAAAATATTGTTATCCTGGTTCTTCATAGATATATCTTGTAAAATGCAGTTGCTTCCATAATACATCAGTGATACTTTAATTTCTATTTTATTACTGTTGGCATTGTACAATATGGTTATATTCCACCCTGCCTATTCTAAATCTTGTGTAGTAAATACTGTTTAGCACATTCTGTAGAAACATGGAACTGTTTTAAGGTACAGGGATAGCAATTTAATTTACGTTAATGTTTTCTTTTCAGCAAGCTTTTAGATGCATCATGATTTTTCTACTATATTATTCATTCAAATGCTGTTTCTTATTGTCCTGCTCTAGTAACTCCTACTCCTTTTTTTTTATTCAGAGAAATCAGAACTTTTATCACACCTACCTTTTTTCACTTTTGCCTATCTTCCCTGCATTTTAAAATTAGTGGAAAGCTGTTTAATATTCTGTGTTATAAGCTGACTTCAAAATTTTTATAAGCATCGCTTTGTCATCCCCATAGCATCTTTCTTCCTCAACTCTTTCTTTTCATTTCAAATTCAGTTTTCTCGTTCTTTTCTGTATATGTATATATAGGGATGCAGGTTATGTCTACAATCAATATTTCTGTTACTAGCAAATTCAGTTTGGGCTATTAATTTCTGATTAGTTCATGAAAAAATTGCAGCTTGATTTTTATGTAAAGTTATAGACTTACTACTCTCACTTTTTATGCTGTATACATTCCATCAGCTAGGTGAAACACAGAATCATTTCTGAATAATTTTATTACTAGTTGC
Organism: Neopelma chrysocephalum; assembly: GCF_003984885.1. NCBI lineage: Eukaryota > Metazoa > Chordata > Aves > Passeriformes > Pipridae > Neopelma > Neopelma chrysocephalum. The sequence goes on from NW_020897700.1 coordinate 16,791,893, forward strand.
ATATTTATTTCTCCAACTTGTCCAGGTCATTCTGTAGTACTTTTTTCTATCCTACTAGATTTAATGCTTTTCACATCTTTGGTAAGAAATATTTGAAAGGGTTTTATAGTACAAAAAAAAGATAACCAAGCTTTTCAGGTTATTATTTTAGAAAAGAAGTCTCAAAAGAGCAACATGTATTAGGCTACAGCTAGCAGTAAAGGTCATTCCTTCTTAAAAGCACGAGAAAGATGCTTTGTTAATAATGGCCTCCTGTGGTTCACAGCCCTGACTTTCAAATCATTTCTGTAGTACATTAAATAGGAGGGCCATATCACCAGTAATAAAAGTGCTTTGATATCTAGGAGTCTGTTTCATTGAACAGAGAGGCACAATTACTTAAATACCAAAAGAAAAAAAAAAAGAAACCCTTTTTTCCCCTCCCTTACAAGCAGCCCAGGAAGAAAAATTAGGATAGGTAGGACATAACTGCCTTTTGAGAATTTGACTCAAATGGCATTTATATATTTTAAAAAATAATAATAATTAAAAAGAAAACTGCAGAAGTGTACCAAGGTATTTACTCAGTACTGACTCAGAAAGAAAATTGCTACCCACCTGAAAAATAATCAATACTGCTACTTGCAAAGGTGAACATGAAGCAAATTACTTATCTAGATCAAGCTTGATTAGTTTGTGAGCTCTGACTGGATAACAACAGAAAGGGTATGTCTGCCATGATTTTCAAATGATGATATGTAAGCTTTCTCTATCAAACTGGTCAGTGATCTGTCTACCCATACACCTTGTAGTATGTGGCATCCATTCATTTCTAAATTTTATTGAAGATCTACTTTAGCTCAGACTGATTTCTCTTTCACCAAACAAAGTCATGTGCCATATGTTAATTTTATCACCTTCATGTGTATTCTTCCTTTCTTTTTCATGTTTATACCATTTTTACACAGTTATCTTAATAATCTAGAACTCCTTTTTCAGAAATTTACATTCAGAACCTTTTCTGTTTGGATATAAAGAGTATTTGTATCCATAACAAAGATTTTTCATTGTTCTGTTAAAAAGGAGAGATAAAATAAACCAAAGATTTTTCTAAATTTAATATGAATTGGGGAACAGATGCATCAATGCTGTCCATCTGATTCTCCTTTCATGTATGCCTGCCTATTGTAGCACTTCAAACTACAACAGAAGTAGGAAAGTTGAAACAGTGCTTCTAAATAATACCTAGCTTGGTTTGTTATAAAAAAATTATCCTACCCTAAGGAAAAGATGATCAATGAATCTGCATTCTTAATGTACTTTTGTGGATACAATAAGATAGAAGTGACTGGATTTTTGGACAGTTACCCAAAAGTACTTACTAAATATGTTTGGGGTTTGCTGGTGATTAAAGTTTTTCCTCTAGAGCTTTCCAAGGGAAATATATTAATGTTTTCAAATAATAAGTCTTAACATATAGATACTTAATTGAAATATTGAAGAAGAAAAAGAATATTTTTTTTAATTGAAAATAAATTTCAGAGTACCTTAATAATAGAAAATGTTCTTATCCACTTTCCTCTTAAGTATGTTACCTTGTCTGGTTTAAGTCAGATTTATGAGTCCATTTACTCTTAAAAATTTTCATAAGAACAATTTTTATGCGTTTAATTTCAAATAGTCCTGTTAATTGAGAGGAAGCTATGTCTTCCTTTGTAGTGTTTTTGCTCCTTCCAGGTAAATGTCTCTCTATTTATGTTAATGAGAAATAAAATAGAATTGCCATATTATGACATGGTAAGATATCAATGCCATACCACTTTTTTCTACGAGATATTTTTAATTTTGTGCAGCAATTTGGTAAATGTTAGAAACTCCATGAAGTTCCTGCTATTGTCACCTATAGTTAATGAAAGATGACTGAAATCCTGTTTTGTCTTTATGTTTTTGACATTATATACATTAGTTTTAACATCAGACAAGAAATCAATTAATGTAAAAAGGCTTTGAAGTTCAACCTGTGAAAGTTAAACAATTAACATTTTAAATTATAGCAAAAGGGAGGCAGATCAAAAAGCCACCTTTTCTCCCACCTATTATTATTATCTCCCACCTCCCTCTCTATTAATAAAGATCTTATTTCTGACATGGATTCTATGATCACAGAGTTGGCAACAGTTAATGATAGAGTTATAATTGGAGTAAAAGATAATTGAGACCAAGGGTTAGATAAAGAGATCAGCAATAGAAAAAGAACCTCTGTATGTTTCAGTCTTGCAAAGTAAGACCGCGCTGCATACAAGAAAATAATATGTGATGGTATATCAGTAATACAGTTACATATGGTGACAGTAGCATAGAAGCTTTCCAATGAATAGTGCTGTCCCATTGTTTAAAATAATGACATAGAGCAAAGTGAAAAGAGAAATTTAGTGTATATAACTTCCTTGTTCATAAAGGACTTATACTTCTAAAGAAATTTTGGATCTATTACAAAAAGCAGTACTTAGAAAAGCAAAAATTAATTACAGTAGACAAATACAAACAATAATGGCGTTCTGAGTAATAAAATTATTTTGGTGTATCTTGTAGAAAGTTGAAGTGTGTTAACAAAGCGTTAGCTGTTGTTGCAACAGAAGAGAATTTCTTACTGTGATTGGCAGAGCAGTTGTAAAATTGAAGCAACGTATCACAGAAGAGACAACCTGCTACTCTGTATTAATAATTCAAGTAATGTGTGACTGGCCCTCTTTTGTCTCTACTGTTGTCTGTAGATCATACATTAATGCTGCATTTAAAATGATCAACTTAAAGAAAACTATTCAAGTCACAATATGATTTTGTCCCTCTTGGTACATTAAGAGTGAGCTAAAGCGAATCATTCTGATTTTTATATCAGGTTTGATGGTACTAGGTTTATTTTTTTT